>NC_086154.1:98694320-99002275 GCF_035149785.1 Candoia aspera | reverse complement strand
AATATTGTAGTGTGTGAAAGACTCGGCTAGCAGGCCGAAGTATAGTACGGATGTAGCAAAAGCTTTGTGTCTATGGGCACTTTCACACAAGGATTCCGTGCTGCTTTGAAAGCAGGTTTCAGTCTCTCTGATCCCACTATGGCAGCAGAGTTGGAGAGTTAAGTCAGTTTATTTCCAGTCAACTGTTTGTACTTGAAAGCATTGTAAATATAGGGAGTGTGTGTGTCTGTGTGGTGTTTGAGTAAAAATGGTGTCAATGTGAAGGAAATGCCTTCAAACATATTACAGGTAGTCCTTGCTTATCAACCGTTCGTTTAATGACAGTCCGAAGTTACAACAACCTCGGAAGAAGTGCTTTATGACATGTACTCACACTTTTGACTGTCGCAAAACGTTGCACCACCCCTGCAGTCATGTGATCACAATTCAGGCACTTGGCGGCTGGCTTGCATTTATGACCAGTTGCAGCATCCTGTGATCACATGATTGCAATTTGTGAGCTTTTTTGCCAGTTTCCGGCAAAAGAATGTCCATTGGGGAAGCTAGATTCACTTAACTACCTGTGATTCACTTAATGACCACTGTAAAGATGGTCATAAAATTGGGTCTGGTCATGTGGTGACTCACTGAGTGACCGCACTGCTTAACAACCAGTTTTCCAGTCCCTATTGTGGTTATTAAGTGAGGACTTCCTGTAATGCATGGCTAGGTAACCTGGCTCATATAAAGGCCTTTACTCCTTTCTCCAAGGTTTGTGAAATAACCATATGGGAGGATGGAAACAGGTGGCTGCTTCCCTGGGTTTAGGAACAGCAGCAAACAGTGTTCTGCAACTAGGAGGGATGGTCTGCTAAGCCTTTTCTACCCTTTTCAGTGGCTCTCTCAAGATTGCTGCTTCCTCAGCACTGTTAGCAGAGGGTGATCATAATAGTGAAGAGGGAAAGGCTCATAATTAACATACTATGGAGCATGTTACACCCAGCTTGCCCTCTTTCAGCACACAATGAGCTTGTCAGTTAGGAGAAATAGCCTCACTCTGTAGGGATTAAATTAAGCATTTTGCCCATCAGCAGTGGTCTTGACTGGAAACCCCAGATTAGGAATTAGGTCTGAGTGCCACATACCAATCCATAGGGAGGGGCAAAACAAGGCAAGATGGAGGCACCTGCAAAGAGATGGGGCTTGGCTTGTGCTGCTGCAACTACCATGGTGCCTGTTTGACCTTGCCCCTAAGTGCTGCTATTGCTGAATGTTGCATAGCCAACAAGACACAAACAGAGATAAATGATCCCCGTTCCTTTCACTGACACTATGCTGATTACAATATAGCAAACATACTAAGATCTTATGCAGATGATTCTTACGTGATTCTTATGTCATCCACATACATCTTATGTGGGTGATTCTTATATTTCCATACATATGCATCAAGCTATTCCATATGGGGTTAAGCACATTATGCAGAGTAGAGAAAAGGAGTAAGAACTAGTGAGCCAAAGAAATTGAAGGCATGAGGTAAGGAAAAAAGAAAAGGAAACATAGCTAAAACCAGTTTACAACAACCCCATGGACTCTGCCTCCTCATACCCTACTATTCTTGCAAACCATTCTTGCTTCTATCACAGCCATACACCACTTCATACATTGCCTTTTGTTCTTCAGATTTCTCACCTCTTTCTTTGTGGAGACCTTGTTACAAGAAATAAGATAGATGAATGGAATTTGAACAGGGTGAAAGATGGGGATGTGCAGAGGTGGGTGAAAAACAAGAAAGCAACCAGAACAGGTCTGTGTAACAGCTAGCAGAGATTAGAACTGCATGTGGCAACCCATCAGGATCAGACAAGGACTGGAAGACAGCAACCAGAGGTAAGTTAACAGCCATCTTGCAGCAGGACATGGAACGATAGGAAAAAGGCTGATGTGTCATGCAAAGGAAGGTGGAGCAGTATCTGAGGCAAAGGATAAGAGGACAAGCTGCATAGACATCTTTTGGGAAGACTCCCAGTTTGTGCACCATCTACAGAAGGCTCCTGTCTTCCTGCAAGCCTATACGTTAACTGATCACTTTTGCAGTGGGCAGGTCAGTAGGAGTACGTGGGTATATGTACGTGCATGTAGTGCTTGATTAACGTAAAAAGGGGCAGGTCACTGTATTGGCTTTATCCACCCTCTCCCTGGAGACATCCCTAGAATAGGGAGAGCAAGGAAAGAGAGAGAATGAGAGAGAGAGACAGAGAGAGAGAGAATATATACTGTATATCATCTTTCCTGGCAGCTCTGGGTGGCATTATCTTGGAATGATGGAAGAATTGGCCTAGCTTTTCTGGATCAAGAAAAGGGGATCGGGACAGAGGGAGAGGAGAAGGTTTCATGTAAGCAGGAGTTCTGGTTCTTCTCTGACTGGTTGAGGGCCATTTTTTACTTTCCTTGGGGAATTTAGCAAATAAAAACAGAACCAAACCGAGTTCACACTTCTGGATTTTGGGAGTGCAATAAGAAGTTGTTAGTTAGAAAAAGGAAAATAATTTCCCCCCCCCTTTCCTTCCTGGGCTAAGGTGAGGGGTGTGTGTGGACAAATAAGGCAATATATTAGAGGAAGAGAGAAAGTCAAGTGGCTAGGCTCCAGCCAGAAGGACGTTTGCGGTGTTTCTCCTATGGCTGCGTAAGATTGATTAGTGACTTGACCAGCCTGATCAATATAATACTGCCTGAGCTAATTTAAGGAAATCTTGCTGTAAACAAGGCGTTAAGAGCAGAGAGAGAGCAAATGCAAGAGGTATTGGACATGATGCCCTGTGTTGAGCTGCCAATTGGCATTTAGAAAAAGGTACAATGCAAGGCAGCAACCACTGCATTTGAAGAACTGCATGAAGAGCGGAAAAGACAAGCAGAGAGAAACATCAGAGAACAGACAGGGTTATTGGGAAGCCGAATGTCTTGCAGTAGATAACTAAAATGTGTATGGAAAGACCTGATTAATAAGTTACTTGGTCACATAAGGAATTTCCTGCTGCTAGAACATCTATCAAAGAAGTCAACAGAGACTGATAGGATTTGTAGGCTTGCTTTGTAGGTTGGTTGGTTGTTGTTGTTGTTTTGTATGCTTGTTTTGTTGACCCAAAAAGCTTGCCAGGGAAGGGTCAGGAGACCATCGCAGGAGAGTTGTTGACACTGTTTTACTAGCAATCAGCAATCTGTCACATCACGCCCTTGCCAGGAAAGACATGCCTGGGGTTCTGTTCAGAGAAAAGGAGGACTTGGAAGGGCAGGTTCTGAGGGCAGCCCACTTCTCAGCCAGGCGAGGTCCTTTGTCAAGCCAGCCTTCTTCTCATGGATATAAAACTGATCTATTTTTGAAAACAGCATTTTTTGTCCTCGTAGCTTTAACCAGGGTATGTGTTGGAGCTGCAGAGCCAATAAAGGGTACAACTTTGGCAGGGGGATAAAAAATCAGGTAACTCATCTTCCCCTTTCTCTTACTTTCACAGAACACAACCAGGGTTTCTCAACCAGGGTTCTGTAACAGGTCACTAGGCGTTCCCTGGGAGATCATGATTTATTTAAAAAATTATTTCAAATTCGGGCAACTTCACATTAAAGTGGTAAGTTTCATTCTTTATTTTTAGTTTAAGAACACTGTTAACGCATATATACAGGCCTACTCATGAACCGAATATAATGATTTTGTAACTTCTGGCCTATATTTGAGCCTGAATGTTCAGGGGTTCCCCGAGGCCTGAAAAATATTTCAAGGGTTCCTCCAGGGTCAAAAGGTTGAGAAAGGCTGCACACAACAGATCTGTTTTTCTTTCTTCCATTATATTTGGCTGTTTACCGTGTACTTCTCTTACATTCCAAGTCACAATCTTCCATATGCCATAGTCATCATCACTCAGTGTGTACCTAAATATTGACCTTCACTGCCCATTATGACTTTATTCACTTAACAACCATTGTGACTTTAATTATTAACACTTCAGTAATTAAAGAAGAATCAGATAAGACTATCAGCCTCAGTTGTACATATGCCACTTGCAGGATTTCCTGCTAACTCTAAAGACGGTGCCAGTTAGTTTGGCACAATTTGGCCAATGTGACACCAGTGCAACCAAAGCCCCATTTTACTTCAAGCATGCTTACGCTATTCTATGCAAGCTAGAAACTCAAATCGTAGAGACTTTCCATTCCATTCCATTCTATTGTGAGTACAAGTAGCTTAATAAAACTATTCCCCTAACGTCTTCAGTGACCTTTGTGGCGTTTAACAAGCATGACAACTGCAGTTTTGTCTTCCATAAGCAAGGCACACATAGCCAAAGAACAGTATTTCCTATAAGACATATGCTTCAAATGATTTTGAGGGATGCCCATGTGGGGATTTCCACTTTGCAAATGGAAAGGATAACGCTCAAAATGAGATCATATGTGTGCCCCCCCAATGATTGGTTTAAAACTTCCAAAAAGGAAGATGGAGACAAACAAAGCTTTCCTTTAAACCATCTCCTCCTTCTTTGCAGCATAGGAATGCAAGCAGCCAAAATAGCAGAAACCAGATAGATTTAGAAATTCTGTACTTCCTGCTTGTTTCTCCTGAAATCTGCAACCTTCATCATGAGCAAAGGAGCTATCTGTTGCTCCAGTTATTAGCTTTATATATTGCTGAGTGGAAGACGGTAGTGATAGAAATAAACTGAACTGCTGAATGAGGAGAATCAAGCATTTCTTTGGCTTATACTTTTGGCAAGAATATGACATTACTCAGAACCTTGCTCAGATTTTGGAAATTGGAGATGGATGCTTCAGGTATGGAAACTTGTGATGCGTCCAGTATGGCGCTGAAGCTCCTGGCCCATCTTCTTAGGACTGGCTGCTAACTCAACTTCTCAATCAAAGGAAGAGAAACTACCTACCTAAAAAAGAATGCTCAATTTTGAAGATAAATGTGCTATTCTCTTTTCTCCAGCCTTCTGCATGTGTGGTTGGGAAAGAATGACAAGGAGGAGAATCTCTGTCGTCAGGAAATCCAACCATAGCAGAAACGTTCCTGGGTTTTGTTGCTTCTGAGTATGGGCAAGAAGTGACAGCTCTTCTTTCTAGAGTGTCCTCTGACGCTTAGATCAATAGTAGCAGGCTCACAACACAATTTCGCAAGGAAGTGCGCCCAGACAAAGCAGCAACTTCCCCTCTTTTTCATTCACCTGTGTTCTTCCGCTGGGGGAGACTAGGGTAATCCTCCACTCCATCCAGTGAGAAAATGTGCCTGGATAGGCAAGGGTGGTCCATAGTATCAGCACCACACTGATTCTGAGTTTTATTGACTGCACTGTGGAGTGTCTGGGAACAGACAGGCAGAGACAGTGAAACAGGAGAAATGTCCTGACTCTTTCAGAAAGCCCTATGCCAGTGAATTCTCTGGTGCAACTTCCACACTTTTCTACAATAGCTGCATAAAATCCTTAAGTGTCTTTATATTTCATCTCCCGGGTTGCCAAGAAATCATCTTCCTAGTAGCTAAGACATAGATGATTTTGCAGGCCTTATTCTTTTCTACAGAACAGCCATGACATTGCTGTTTGCAAATCCACACTGTAGAATTAGGGTCTAATTTAACATCTGGGTATAGATAGGTTTTTAAAAGATTGTGGACAATATAACATGTCTGGGAATTTCCAGTAGCTTAGAAAAATGAGTATATTCCATTCATTTCCATCTTGGCAACATGCATTTGTCAAACAAGGACACACCTTGCACAAAGAAGTACAAAGTGTAATGGTTGCCTAATCCCAAATACTCAGTCTCACAAGCTCAGGCTTAAAGATAACTGATTTATTAAAGGAATAGTATGCAAATACAGAGAAAGCTGAGAATGAGCAAAAGCGCGCCAAATACAAACTTAAGAGCCTTGCGTTCGAACCAGTCCCGCCCCGCATGCCTGACAACCCACACCCCCTCCCAGGTGCAAGCAACCGTTACACGCACCTGGGAAAGTAACCTTGAACAGGCTGGCAAACCCAAACATACATTCCAGTGTTAGAAAACAACAAGGAGGGCAGGAATGGAAAAGTCCCAGCATGAAGTAATGGTAATACACGCAGCATACAGGTTTGACATGTGAACCGTTACAATGTATACAGATCAATGAAACGTGGAACATGACATAACGCCCCCCCCCCAAAAAAATGCTAAGGAGCCGGCTTGGAAGGGTAGGCAGAATGAAAGCGGTCCACCAGGATAGGTGAACGAACATCAGTAGCCCTCACCCACTCAGGATGAGGGAAGTGTTTCCAGCGCACGAGGTATTGCAAAACGGAGCGCTGGCGACAGGAGTTGAGGATGTCTGCGACTTCAAAGTGCTGCTGGTTATCAATCAGGATCGGAGGAGGTGGGGCTGGTTGGGAGTGCCAGCGGTCGGATGGGAGATACAGCTTGAGTAAGCTGCAATGGAAAACAGGATGCAAACGTTTGAGGTTATGAGGTAAATCAAGTTTAAAGGTAACAGGATTGATTTGAGCAACAATGGGAAAAGGACCCACAAACTTAGGACCAAGTTTTTTGGAGGGCTGTGGAGATTTGAGAAATTTTGTAGACAAATAGACTTTATCACCCACAGCAAAAGTAGGCTCAGGGGAGCGCTTGGCATCTGCGTGTTTTTTATAGGTGGTTTGAGAGTGGTGGAGGGCTTGTTGAATATTGTGCCACGAGTCTTTGAGATTGGCAGCCCAGGTATCAAGAGAAGAAGGCAGCGGTTGTGAGTGAGGGAGTTCGGGGATTGGAACGAACTCACGTCCGAAAACCGTCTTAAAGGGGACTTGACCTGATAATTGACAAAAGCTCGGAGATATTGTTCTAGAGTAGAATTAACAGCCTCTGTGGATCCGTCAGTCTCAGGATGCCAAGCAGTTGAAAGGGTTTGCTTGGTGCCAAGAAGTTTCAAAAATGCCCGCCAAAAGTGTGATGTAAATTGTGTGCCTCTGTCGGTCACCAAACGGGAGGGGATCCCGTGAAGGCGGTGCACGTGTAGGAGGAACAGACGTGCGAGCTGTTGCGCGGTAGGAATGGAGGCACAGGGGATGAAATGAGCCTGTTTTGAAAAAAAGTCTTTAACCACCCAAATGACGGTTTTACGTTGACTTGGAGGTAGGTCAACAATAAAGTCCATTGATATGTCTTGCCATGGGAAAGATGGGGCTGCAACAGGTTGTAGAAGTCCTTGTGGTTTGCCAGGTTTGCGCTTTGTTGTTGCGCAGACAGGGCATGTGGATACGTAAGATTTAAGGTCCTTCAGGAGGGTGGGCCACCAGAATTGTCGTCTGGTGAGGTGAAGGGTTTTTAGGTACCCAAAGTGTCCAGCTGACTTGTCATTGTGGCAACGCAGGAGAACTGCCTTTCGCAACGCCTCAGGCACATAGAGACGATCGTTGCGCCAAGCAAAGTTGTCAGTGAAAGTTACAGTGTTTAAGTTTGCTTGCAACCATGTATCAGTTTTTAGGTGAAAAAACAACTGTTGCTTTAAGTCTGAGGGAATTGGCAAGCGCCGCGGCTGGGAGGGAGTTGGAGTGGATTGAGGCAGAGATTGCTGGGCTCGCGCCCGGCTGCGTGTCACTGCAGGCAATCCTAATTGCCTCTCAGTCCAGACGGTGCCTTGAACCATTGGGTCAGGACCAGCATCTTGCGGTCTGCGTGAGAGAGCATCTGCTAAAAAGTTTTTCTTGCCTGGTATGAATTTAAGTGTGAAATCAAAGCGACTGAAGAATTCAGCCCAGCGAAGTTGTTTAGGGCTGAGTTTGCGACTGGTGCTTAAAGCTTATATGGCTATATATATGTATAGATCTTCCTTATTTACAAATTGTATTTTTCTATACCTTACACCAGATAGAAGGGAAAAAGCCAGAAGAGTTAATCATTGTAAATGAATTGACAAAGACTGGAACTCGTCCATGGAAAAAAAATCAGAAGATCATATCTTTTCCAAGTGCCCTTACATATGAAGAGGGGAGATCTATGCCTGAAATGATAAATGCAGGGTGAAACTTTTGTCAGCTTCATTAATCCACGATAACCAAACTCCAAAATATCCCATCATTGCCTTTCAGTAAAACCATAGTACAATAAACACATCAGTATAAACAACTGTATCAGCTATGGAAATCAATCACTGCCCAGATACTAATCTTTTCAAAAAATATTTTAGGTATGTCTACATTGTACACTTTCTTTTTCAACTGCCTCCTCCACAAAATGCTGTGTTAAATCAAGAAGATCTTAGGAGATAAGTTGATACGTACTGAAATCAATCTTTCCCCAAATTTGACGAAACAGATTCTAGTTACCCATGTTCTTAAATAAGCAGGAGGTCATCAGTTTGTGGGGAAAAAAACTCTAATTATTTCAAGTTTTCAACTTATTGAGACATCTCCAGCCTGCTCAATGCTTTTTAAAAGCAGGAAATAGGAAAACAGGAGATAAACAGAGCACATATGAGTGGAAATTCAAAATCTACTAGGGGTATACTGGCCACTCCAATTCTACCAGATTGACCAGGTACTGAAAATGATCTACAGTACTTAGATAGTTATAACCTTTAGCAGATGGCTTTTTTCCACAAATCTGATTGGCATTGTAACCCTACCATAGCTGGATTTCTTGTTTGGGGAAACAGAATAAATATATTAAAGCCAATCTGTACCAAATTTCAATCTTGGTTCAGATGTGAGAGTTTCCAGGAAAGCAAATTGAGTAATACTATATTTGATGCAAGGGAGTATCAAGTTGCAGTATGGGTTGTTCAAAGCTTTCGTGGAACAACAACAAAAAAAGAAATCTGGAATCATCAATTTTGCAAGTGCTATGTATGAGCATTAAAATCTCTGCTGTGTCCACCTTGTTCTAGAGATAGATCCCTTGATCAGTATAAGATCATGTGGCTATAGAAGTACAAACATTGACATATGGACATTGAAAGAACTGAGATGTACAAAATAAATTGTAGATCCACCCATGCCTCTAGATGCCTCTCAAAAATTAAAAGTATTCCTATAGACTTTAAAAGAAATCAGTATATATCTACTGGCTGTTATCTATCCTTCATTTTTAATATGTCTTATTCAGGACTAATCATGGGCTGCAGTTCATACTCAGGGGACCGGGAGATAAATGTGAGCTTGCCTCTCATAAATGATGTACATTATGTGTGATTAGTAGGCGTACAGTACTCCATGTCAAAGAACATTCTCATGCTTTTTGGTAAAATAGTTACCTGCATTATGTAGGCAGAGGGTAAAAAATATAATGACTATGGTTTTGGAAAGAAAAGATGTCAAGAACCCAGGAGAGAGTTACTGTTAATTCAGTTGCTGCTCACAACAGGCACATCCCGCTTAGATAAATTTAGAAGTCATGTTTCCAATGTTGTTGTTTCCTAACGTGAAAAATATTTAAAAGTATCTTTGCTGTCCCCATGACTGTGTTTGACATTTCTTTACCCCTCAAATGGATGATCAAGGGCTGCCATGAAATCAAACAGTTGACTGTTTATCTGTAATGATTGCCTATTCCAATAAAAGGAGTCTCATCAGTAGTTACTAGAGAAAACTAATTTATTGAATGAATAGTGTGCAAAGTACGAAGAAAGCTGAGAATGAGCAAAAGCGCGCCAAATGCAAACTTAAAAAGCCTTGCTCCCGTTGCGAACCCTCCCCTCAGGCTAGCATAGCAACCACCACCACCCCCAGATGCTAGCAACCGTTAGAATCGGCCTGAGAAAGTAACCTTGAACAGCAGAGATAACCCAAACATACATTCCAGAAGATTACAAGTCAGCACAAAGGAAATTTACCAGCGTGGCCAGGCAGGCACGCAACTGCAGATATGACATGTGAAACGTTACGAGGAACCATAAACATCGGAATGGGAACATGACATTATCTCATAAATAACTTAGGCCAGATGGAGAGAAACTGGGAAGAAGAATTTAACCCATTCAAAAAGACTCCACTTTAATTTTATTCATTCATTCATTCATTCAATTTCTATAGCAGCCCTTCTCAGCAAGTGACTCAGAGCAGCTTACAACAATGAAAACAATGAAAACAATTTCAATTTAAAAAATTAATGAACTCACAATAAATGAGGATGGGAAATTTCCAAGATTCTGTATTTACCCCAGACTCGCATTAAAAATACCTTACTGAAATATGTGTATTACTGTCTCTCTCTCTAAGTGGGGCAGTTGCTGGTGAACCAGCCTGAGCTGGTGAAAGGTACTTTGTGTCACGAAGTTCACCCATGCCTCTAATGTTAAAGATGGATGCAGAAGCTCCTCCAGTTATAAACTTGATCCTTTAAGGGGAGTGCTACCTCATCTAGAACTGTCTAAACTTTACTTCCCCAAATGGATAATTCATTCACTGTCAGCACTTCTGTCTTGCCTGGAATCAGTTTATTGGCCCTCATCCAGTCCATTACAGCAGCCAGGGGCTTAAATTCTTGTATATCCTTATTTTATAAAAAGTAACTGCTTTTTTTTATAAAATTCCCTATGGTTGGTATGTGTCTTCCTCAACCTCAGGTCCTCTACCAGAGGCCTGGGAATCTGAGGGTTCTGCGCAGTATCTTGGCTGTTCCTAGCACTGCACTCTTCTGGACAGAGGAGAGTTTAATGTTGCTCCTGGGATCTGTTGGAGTCACTCTCCCAGCTTGGGAGTCACAGTCCCGAGTGCCCCTACCACCACTGGGACCACTTTGGCCTTCACTTTCCACTTCCTGTCTAGTTCCTCCTTCAGGCCCTGGTACTTCTCCAGCTTCTCATATTCCTTCTTCCTGATGTTGTGGTCACTTTGCACTGCTACACCTATCACCACCGCTGTCTTCTGGGGGGGGGGTGTGTGTGTGTGTGTGTATGACTTTTTTTGCAATAATTACATTTTTATCATTCTCTGTTTAACAATAAACTCTGGTTTCACTGATCGCAGCCTCCCTATTAGCAACCTTCTTTACTCAAATTTCCTTTTTTGCTTGTTTGACACTGGATTCAAGTACAACACTTGGAGATTTTGTTTTGTGATTTTTAGTTCCTCAAAAGACTGTCCCCATGCCTCTGATTATTTTCTCATGACATCTACTTTCTCCACTTGTTCTTCAGAATCCTGCTATACCTGATACGAGAATTATGTAATGATTGCATTTCCCCCCCTTCAGGAAGTCTTGTGCTATGCAGATGATAAAAACCACCATATTCCTGCTGGTAGCTATGATATTTAACTGCCCAGAGTCCCCTGTTGAAATTTAAATAATAAATAAATAAACAAATAAATAAATAAATAAATATTTTCTGCAACATCTGCAGAAAACAAGACATCATGCACTGTTGATAATGTACTTGATCTAAAGATCAAAGCTTTAATTGATGCTATAGGTATCTGGATATAGGGATGTGGGATTTTTGTGATGCTTTAAAGTTTGGTTGCTTCCCAATGAAAATTTTATTGTGTAGCCATCAGACAGTTCATCAAAGATGGACATTTAAGGGAGGTCCACATGATATAATCTTCCTGCAAGATCACAGCTACCGTCTAACTTTGGGGGAAAAGAATGCCTTGACCTGGCTTCTTCCCCCTTAACACCAGCTTGTGAGAAAGACAGGGTATTTCATAGCTTAAGTACATACTTGCCAATAAACTAGGAATAAAAATGAAAGAGGAAAATCAATATGGTGTCATCTCCTGCCCACTATGGCTTTAAGGTATGTGGCCAGAGAGGAACAGCTACCCCTCCTTTTTTGATGAGCTGAAAACATATGCACCAAAGTATTGTTTAAAAATCAAGTTTACTAAAAAATTTAAAAGAGAAAATGTAAAACTATCCAAAATGATTTTAGGTGGATAAAATACATCATTTGGTGCTGATAAAATCATGAATAGCATATTAAACTTCAATCTCCCATAAAATGCTTCAGGGATAGTGGGCACAGATCTAGGGTGAGTGGGATCTGAGGCTCAAAAAGCTAAAGATGGAACAAAAATCTAAGAACTGAGCTTGCTTTGCTCAACTACAATAAATTTGAGGTGCAAAAGTTACTAGAAACAATTAAGCAGACACATTCAAAGTATCCAGAGGAGTCAATAAAGCTGACCAACTCATGCCTTAAAACAAATCACTATGGTTACAATGTCCTTGGCTAAAAACTTAGAAGAAGGATTTACACTTTTGTAGATAATTCCTAATTCTAATATGCGGTAGCTTTCAATTGGAGTTTTAAGAACAATTTACCTTGGCTCCTATGATTTCCTGGAGCATTCAGGAGCCCCAATCCACTGCTCCCTTCCTCACCTCCATTCTCCAGAGAAAACAGCTTAGTATCCTTATCTCCAGGCTAGGATTCCGAAACTGCTAAACGTTTGTTGTCTGTAGCCCAAACAGAGGGGCTGTGAGTTATCCCCTGGCGCATGTGTTCTCAGGTGTGCTCAGTGAGATTTTATGTACAGTATTGGGGGTTTGGTTGACTGTGGGAGGGAGCTTCCTGCCTTGGTGTTTGTGCAAGCCATGCAACTGCATGCTTGAGTGAAGGGGGGCTTCCCCATTTATTATACATGGTTTGTTAAATACATGAGGTTTGCAGAATACATGAGTCCAGAAAGAAACATCCTACTCTGCTTTAGCCCCATGTATAAATTTGGACTGTATAATTAAAGTGGCTCAGACTGGGAGAGCAGGAATTTATTTTTGTGGGTAAATCCCAGTCACTTTTAGATATCTATATGGAGATATCTATAAGGAATCCTCTTCTGCCTGAGCAAGATTGGCTTGAGGTAATAGTAACCCCCTTTTTGTTGTTTAAGTGGCATCAGAGCTGGAAAAGGCACAGCTGGTTTGCAGAGATGTGAAATACCAAGGAACTGTTGCTACGTGCCCCTCAGGTGAGTCATTTTGCCATGCTTGGAAAGGGTCACTAAAGGGGCACATTTTCATCAGTGCTGAATTACTCGATGTGTACAAGGATGTAACATGCAAGTTAAGTGATAAGTTAACACTGTGTCCGAAGATTGTATCTCTCATCTTTCAGCAGCTGACTTACCCCTTCCTCCTCCAATCAAAGGTGAGGAGAAAGAAACACTTCTAAGTGTGAGATCTTAGATCAAACACAGATACAGTAATATCCCATGTAGGTATGGGATTACTGTTATGTGCAATGCAGCTTAAAGTGGTTTTAGATCACCAATAACAAGGTGAAAATTCTGTGAATTCACTCTGATCTTTATTTAAAATGTCACTTCCTTTATTGTGTGCTAGCAGATAAAACTATGGAGAACTCTACAAGCATATATAGAAATACAGCAATTCTAGAACTCATAATCACTGTAACCAAAATACTGTTAGATGCAAAATGAAAATGTACCATTTTTCCATCTTCTTTAATCCTTGTGAAAAGGTGAAACTTCTGCCACAATGTCACAAGGCTGAACTTTTAAATTTAAATTTTAAATTCTCAGGTTATTAGAGAGTAGTCTAATCAAATGAAGGGACGCAGTGGCGCTGCAGGTTAAACCGCTGAGCTGCTGAGCTTGCCGATCGGAAGGTTGGCAGTTTGAATCCGCATGACGGGGTGAGCTCATCCTGCCAGCCTAGCAGTTTGAAAACATGCAAATGTGAGTCGATTAATAGGTACCGCTTCGGCGGGCAGGTAACAGCATTCCATTTAGTCATGCCGGCCACATGACCACGGAAGTGTCTGTGGACAAACGCTGGCTCTTCGGCTTTGAAACGGAGATGAGCACCGCCCCCTAGAGTCGGACACGACTGGACTTAATGTCAAGGAAAACCTTTACCTTTACCTTACCTAATCAAATGAACTCTGGCAAGTACTGCATTAATTAAATATCTTTCAACAACCCAAGAAGAAACACAATAGAATAGACAAAGGCAAATTCATATCATACATCTGAAACTATCAAGACAAAAGAAAACAATATCTTATGACAAAATGTGCTCAACTAAACACACTCAGCAAGGATACCCTTTTTTTTTTTTTAACTATCATGGCCTAGCAAACATTTTATGCTGGTGCATAGTCAGCCATATTTGAAAGAGCTCTTCTGTCAGCTTCTGTTGTACTTGCAATACAGGTATTCCTGCTTAACAACCATTAATTTAGTGACGGTTCAGACTTACAACAGTGCTGAAAAAACTGACTATACAACTGGCCCACACACTTATGACCATTGCAGCATCCCCGCAGCCACGTGATCATGGTTTGGGTGCTTAGCAACTGGTTTGCATTTATGATTGTCACAGCATCCCGTGGTCATGTGACTGCCATTTTCAATCTTCCCAGCCAGCTTCTGGCAAGCAAAATCAATGGGGAACTGTGTGATTCACTTAATGACCACATGGTTTGCTTAATGGCCATAGTGATTCACTTAACAACTGCCACAAAAAAGGTCATAAAATCAGGTTGGATTCGCTTAATAACCTATTTGCTTAGCAACTGAAATTCTGGTCCCAATTGTGGTTGTTAAGCAAGGACTACCTGTAGTCCAAAAGATATTAGCCCTATTAGACTGACTGGGGTCCCTCATTTTATCTCCCTCTAATTTCTCTGCCATCCTCAGGTTTCAAGCCAACCGGATGCGCCTGTGGAATGGGTTGTGGGTCTTGGGATATTCGTGCTGACAGTACTTGTCACTGCCAGTGTATTGGTATGGACTGGACCACTGCCCGGTGCTGCAAAGTGGCTCTTCAGAGATAGGCTCTCAGCTGCCTACCACCAAACTGAATCCAGTTTCTGTGTCAGTGAAAGTACATCTAGAATTTCCTGAACCATCCACTGCTTAAGTCTTTTCTTTGTATGCGTCTGGAGTGTTTATTCATTAGGGAAAGAAACGGGGGTCTTGTAGATAGCTGAACCAGAGGTTCAGAGAAAGCTAAAGCGTGGAAGGAAGGCTTGGTTTCCCTGTCTAGGCTCCTGCTTCATAATTTTTGTAGTGACCCTAAGCTGCCAGCAAAATCACATGATTATTTTATAGAAGGGGAAGCATATTAAGGAGCTTGGTCTCAAATCAGAAAGATTTCAGCAACTGCACCAATAACATGAAAGATGTCAGGATTCATTACGGCAATGAGTTTGATCTTCATCTGTATTCCTCGTGGGAAGATGGGATGGATGCAATTCTATACAAAGATCTCAAATTAGTTCTCATATCTTCCTCCCAAGCTACATCTCAGACTCATCATAACGGTAACAAGTTGAATGGGATTGTCCCAAAGTGTTTAGTGGGATCAAGGGCATATGAGCATAGAGCTTTAGCTGACCAAGACTCCTTTCAGGCCTTCAGCTTAATATGTGGAGGTCGCAATCAAGGGTGTTCAATTCATTTTCTTCCATGATTCATTCTGTGCCTGTATACCCTTGCTGTTAAAAGTCAGAAGCCACACCTTCTTGTAAATTTGAAAAAATTTCTCTTGTGTTTCTGCATTTTAGTTTTTTCCCTTTGTAGTTTTTTGTTTTTTTGTAGTTTTTATTCTTCTCTTGAAACTTAATAAAATTTGCTATTAAAAAAAAAAGAATTATGAACTATACTTTTCCATTTACAGGTTTCAAAAGAATTAAAAACTCTTTGATGTAAGGAACATAGAAAGTGTAGATAATGTCCAGTGCAGAGAAAGAAGATTCACATCAGAGCTACTTTTAGAAAATATATTACTGGTTATAGACTTAATATTGATAAAATAAAGCTTCTATTGAGATGCTTTCTGTGGCTGTTGTGACAAAAGGAGAGACTGCAATGTGTCACCTTTTCTCTGTGCTGCTTTCATCCACTGATTTTCTTTTACATTTATTTTAAAAATATTCTGTATTGCAAATTTTTCTGTGAAAGATGAAGGTACAGTTCTCATGTCTGAGATTAGAAAATATTTTTGTTAGCCCAGTTATCCCCCCCCAAAATATAATATATTTATTTTATAACTGAGAAATATTTGGGAGCAAATATTTTTAAAAGATTTCTATTTTTACAGAGTAAGATACTCCTTTAACTAGGCCATTCAACAGTATGTAGATTGGTACCATGCTAATGATTTTGAAAAAAATGAATGAGAGTTGGTATACTCAGGGAAAAATAATCCATATTTGAAGTACTGTAAGAATTTAGGTGTTCCTTGAACTGCTGAGAATCTGTGTACAATTGTGGCAGAGTATGTATGTGATAGACAGATAGATAACATCGATCAAACATACAATGTGTTTGATTATTTATGGATTATTTCATAACTCCTTAAATCATCATAGCCATCATCGTATCAGCCCAAATCAATCCACTGCAGGATGAAGGCTTCTTCAACTGCTTTCACATGCTGCAAGTCATTTCTAGTTAACATTTTTGAAGTGAATTACATTATCCGCCCAATGTTTCTTTGGGTGTTTTCTGGATCTTTTAAGATGAGTTGGTATCCAGTCAAGGAGTGTTGTTGTCCAGTGTTGATCTGTTTGTTGTGCAGTATGGCCAGTCTATGTGTAAGCACTGGTACATTCAAGCATTCACATAATAACAGTCTAGCGTCCAAGCTCCTTTTACTCTTTTAATGAAGCTAAATGAGCAGTACAAGAGCAAAGCTGCAAATGGAAAGTTCCTGTGCAAAACCTACATTTAAAACTACATTCACATAATTACTTTTCCCCCCACTCCCCAATAAAGCATGTCACCTCCCTTCCCAATCGAGGTGGCTCTCTGGTGTATCTCCTCTCACTGGCCTTGACGTGTGAACATCATAAATTCCTAGCCATAACAATCCACTTCACACTCCAACCCAACACCCCCTCCCATCTGGCGACACGGAGTCTGTTCCCAGTGATAAGAGACTAAAGGAAGATGCTCTGATAAGGGGTTCTGTGAACCTTTTGATCGGAGGGATCTGACACTATTGCCGTTTCCATGAAGCCACCCACTTCGTTATACCACATACTTCCGTCAATGAGCAGATCCATATATATATATATATATAATGTTGCCTTGCATTGAGCATTTGTTGTTCCATGCTTTTCTGTGTAACTTTCAACTTCTGCCCTGCTTTTGCATTTAACGTTGATGTGTTCAACCATATGTCAGCACAGGTAGTATACACTGATTAAACAAATTCCTCTTTAAGCAGGTTGGTATATTGCTTTTGAATACAGCATGAAATTGTCTAAACACTCTCCAAATTTAATTTAGTCCAGTTCTATGGTATCTCTTTCTGTGGTAATCTTTTGATTGAGACAAATGTACCTATTGACTTTCTCAAGTTCATGATTTTCTTTCTTTCTTGGTAACACCATTGCTTTAACTATGCGGACTTTTGTGGTCAGTGTGATGTCTCTGCTCTTAACTATTTTATCGAGATGTGTCATTGCTCTTCTCCCAAGGATTAAGCGTCTTCTGATTTCCTGACTGCAGTCAGCATCTGCAGTAATCTTCGCACCTAGGAATACAAAGTCTTTCACTGCTTCTACATTTTCTCCCTCTATTTGCCAGTTATCAATCAAGCTGGTTGCCATAATGTTTCTGATGTTTCTAATTTTCTGGAAGAGACCTCTTGTCCTTCCTATTCTATTGTCTTCTTCCACTTCCACGCATTGCTTGTACTGGGTACTAAAAGTGGGAAATAGTGATAGAACTGGGCTATTATGATTATCTAACATCTAAGATTCTGCAACTGTTGAAATGGCAGATTATGTCATAGATTTTTTTTTTTTTGCCTCTGCTGGAAATTGTGCTCCTTTAAGATGATCAAAGCCACCACATTCCTGCTGCTTGCTATGGCTGTGTCCCGCTTGCATCTTGCTACTCTAAGAACATGTCCTGGCAACTTCTTTATTCTGCTATGTCCATATGAAGTAGCCATCATCTCATCTCCAAGCTGTGAGTGAAATAGGTCAACTTGTCCTTAGCTTTTTTGGTGTTAAAAATAGTGGTTTCCTTTCCTTTCCAGCAGCAACTCCATGACAGTTCCAAGATGTGTAAAATCAGATGTGCTTCACCAACCATTCTGTCAGTGAGTTAATCATGTTTTTTTCCCTCCCCATGAAAAGAGCTGGGTGTAGCTTCAGACCACCTCTGTTCCTGGAAGTTCCTCACATTGGCTGAACAGCCTGGAAATGAGGAAACGTTTATATCATAGGCAGGGAATGAAATTGGTGTTGCCATGTTGCTTCAGTGATGTTGCTAATCAAATCCAAAAAGGCCTCACTGAATGGTCCATAAAGTGGTAAGTATAGTTCTGGTTTAGCATGTTCAGCAAGCCCAGCTACTGTGGGCTGATTATCATAGTTTATGGTTTCACATACCACATATAAATTGTGCATCACAAGATCTGTGTGAAAAATGGTAATCAACCTTGAATCATTTGTTGAGACAAGATTCATTTTTTACCTTTGACATTGGTCCTGTAGCATGTCTCTGCCTCCTGCTATCACCAAAATGTCTGTTTTATTTCCTTTGTCCTGTATAATATGGGTCAAAAAACTTAACCTTCGCTATGTCCTGATGAGTCTAAGCTGAGAGAAACTTATATGGAAAGGAATCCTAGGCTTCTTCTGGCGAGCGTAATGAAAGCATCCACCCACAGTGGTGCAGTGGTATAAATGTAAATTCTATGCCAAGGTGCATAGGAACAGAAGATACAAACTGCAATATACATGGATACAAATGCACAATGCAACCACTTTACCAGTGTTATACAATTTGGGCTGCCATGTCTTGAAGAGGACAGTGAAGAGCTGGAGAGATGTAGAAAAAGATAAGCCATAGGATTAAAAAGATGGTACTATTCCCCTATTAGGAAAGTTTCAATATTTGGAAAAAGGTACATAACAATATTATTTATTTATAGAACTTATACGGCCACCTATCTTTTATATGATAATCCTGGGCGACTCACAGCAAACCCAGTAAAACAGCAATAAAACAATTGTATTACCTTTATGAAGAACATAACATCACATCAACTCTACGTATACTGGTGTATCCTCATTCTAGCCCAATACCTGGGGGAAGAGCCAGGTCTTCATGGCCTTCCAGAAAGCTTATAAGGGTATGGGCTCTCCAGATCTCAGATGGGAGGCTGTTCCAAAAAGCTGGGGCAGCTATGGAGAAGGCATGCCTCCAAGGTCCTACCAAATGACAACGTTTAAGAGAAGGAATCCTATTGCTAGTGTTTATAAAATTAAACAATAAACGGAGATTTATAAAATTTTGCCTCAGCACACAGATGATAGTTAGAGATGCTGGCAAATTAACAAACACATTAACAAATGTGTTAATTCAGATTCTTAGTCCTCCTATCTGAGTATTGTTTACCCTGGTTGGGACCAGCAATCCAGAAGGTCAAATGGGAATCTTTTCCATCTCTGCCTGAATATGTCAGGCTGGGATCTTGTACAAGGAAAGCATGGGCCAGTGGCATCTATAGCAAGCCATGATGATGCTGACCTTATGGGACATGCACAATGACATAATCATGCCAACATCCTGATTATGTACTTGCATCAGGACATCTGATATGAGTACCTAAGTTGTGGTATTGGCATGATTATGTCATTATGCATACTTCATCATTTGCCCTCCTGTAGATGTCCATGTGCCATACAATGCTCATAAACAGTTTGTCTGTCAACTCAAACACCACTTCATCCCACCTGCTGTTTCAGTTTTAGCCACTGTCTTCTCTTTTTGTCCAGTTTCCCCTTCCCCATGATGCCCCAGGAAATCAGTCTAAGCAATGTACTTCAGTGAGAGTGACTTGTGATTCTCTGCCCACTTTTCCCCATTAGGATGACCGGAATTTTAGAAAAACCTCCTCTCTGAACTGGAGAGTCCCCTGAGTGGTTTTATCTCTCAAGCACACTGTTTTCTGTTCAACTTGCTAGCTGATGCATGGCTCCATCAACAGTGAACAGAGACATGTCTATCAGATTCCATAATACAATTTGGTCATTGTGTTCTGAGTTGCCTTGAATACAGACAAGCTGTTTTCCAATTCCTATATCTTTTCATATAGGAATTTATAAGAGCTCTGTGACTTACATATAAAACACCACTGCAGACACTATTAAAAAGACTCCAGTGTTTCTATTATCCTCCTGCAGACAGAGGGCCTTTCCACTCTTTTCTTTTCTATATGTTTTAATTGAAACCTTCTCCTCCTCTCTGACACTATTTATTCCCCTCTTAGGCCTTTCCCCACTTCCCATGGCACAAACATGTCTTGGCAACATCTACTTTCTGCTCCATCCCAATGTCATTGCCTTCATTTCATTCCCAGCTCAAGTTATCTTTAGCTGGTAAAAGTATTAAAGAAATATTTTCCTCCTCACCCTGATGCTGCCCAAAGCCATTTGAAGGTAGATAAAACTTGTGATGCTTTGTCACCTATTATCTTGGTGAATTAATTTAACTTGATCTTGTTTTCTGCTGACTCAAGGATGGGTAAATAGCTCTAACATGTTGTTGTTGTTAGTTGCCATCGAGTCGTTTACGACTCATGGCGACCCTATGTATAACAGAACGAAACGCTGTTTGGTCTTGCGCCACGTGCCTGACTGTTCCAATGTTTGCATCCGTTGTTGCTGTAATTGTATCAGTCCATTGCACTGAAGGTCTTCCTCTTTTCCACTGGCCCTTGACTTTACCAAGCGTGATGTCCTTAACATTGGAATGGGGAAATCAGAGAAGCACAGATTCTTTGAATCACAGAACCCTAATGTTGAAAGGGGGCATTTAAGGCAGCGTTTTCCAACCTTGGCAATTTCCAGGCATGTGGCCTTCAACTCCCCAAAGGCTCATTAATTGCCATGCTGGCTGTGGAATCTGTGATTTGAAGTCCACGTACCTGGAAATCGCCAAGGTTGGGAGACACTGATTTAGACAACTGAGTCCAATTTCCTATTTAGTGCAAAAGTTCAAATGAAAGCATCCTTGACCAATGGCTATCCAACATTTGTTTGAATACATCTAAAGAAATGAACAATGTCCTTTGGAATTAGGTTGGATTGTTGAACAGCTAGGATTAGAAGGCATTCCAGAACCACGGTTGGTCTTTTAAGGAGCACAGAATTGGGGAGCATGATTTTCATGGAGCTCTTATGAGGAAAAATTAAAGCAGATAAAAACAAATGCATTTGTTTGTTTAAAAAACGTCTTTACTGCTAACCGTATTTGGCAAAGAGCTCTTTGGTCGCTTTTCTGGCAATGACTCAGGAAATATTGTGCTGCACTGGGATTTCAGCAGCTGCTTGTGAATTATCTTCAGTGTGCTAAAAGACATGAGTTTTTCCAGAGGGACTCATGACAGCTGATGTGTTTGCTTAGGGGTTAGACTGCTGATTTCCTAATCTACCAATTTGCCAATTTGATACAGTGTTTCTCGTTCTGACGCAAACACCCATTGCTGTTCTCTTTGGGAGACAGCTGCTGTGTTGTGAAGAGTTATCCTGCCAAATTCAGAGTGCAAACAACTACCGCCTGCCCAAAGGCCCCAAAAGAAGCTCACCTGGAGGGTTAATTGAACAGATTGATATTGACTGATCTGTAGAATTCCAATCAGAATCATAGTGTGGAATGGGATCTCAGAAGTAATCTAGATCAACCGTTTCAAAGCTAGTAACTTTCAGATGTGGAGTCCTTGGTGCTCTCTGAGCCTGGTGGTTTTCTTGCAGACGTTTCATTGCCAGACTAGGCAACTTCTTCAGTGCGAACAGGGAGACGGCCTTGCTCTCTGTTTATGTACTGTGGTTTGTCCTGCTTGTGTTGGTGGGGGTGTTGTTCTCTCCTTGGGAGTTCCTTGATTGGGCTGTTGTTTGCTGCTTGGTTGATTGCCTAGCCTGGCAATGAAACGTCTGCAAGAAAACAAAAAGGCTCAGAAAGCACCAAAGGCTCCACAGTTCAACCCTGAGCTACAAATATTCTCCTCGATTGGTACTTTCAGATGTGTTAGACTACAGATTCTTTCATCCGCAAACTAGAATTGTTGCCAGAGGGATGCCCATCCAGGGGAATGGAGAAAGAGCTGTTAGGTTTGTAAACTGATTTTATTTGGAATTTTATGTGTGTGACTGTTGCCTCCCCTGGTTTGTCCTCTATTTCCCTTTCCTCAATACATTCCTTTTTATATCTTGAGATTTAGCTTCCCTGGGAAATTCTCATGAATGCCTTCCCCCCTGCCAGAGTGTATGGCTGCACAGCTACTCTGGTGTTTCAGAACCGGAAAAAGGTTTTGTTAAGTTTTGTATATCTGGACTTATGGCAGGAAGATCTAAAATACTTCCCTGTTTCTCCTGGGGCTGGGCTGGGCTGAACGGAGAAGTCCTTGCTGGAAGGGCTGGTAACAGACTAGGATGTATCAGGAAGTTCAACGGCAAATGATGAAGTATGCATAATGACATAATCATGCCAATGTCAGTCTCTCAATGGGTATCTTTTGCCAGGAAGCTCTTGGAAGGGCCTGCCAGGAGATCTGGACTATCCTTTCTCTCAGTTCATAACCATATAGCATAGGTGGGTTTCTTCCAGGGGAATGGCGGCTAGCTCTGGCCTTGTTAGCATAACTTCCTCAGCGTGCTGTGCAATACTCCGTAGCAGCTGAAACCAACATTTAATAAAAGTTGCTTCTCTTGCAAAAGTGGACACTACTGTGTTTGGATATTTCTTGCTAGATCCCCTGCTGAAAACTATGCTAAACAGCCAGTGGGACAGTATTCTGACCAAGCCTCACCAAAAGTAGCCAATCTCCTCAGAGAATTTAATCTCCTGTTAACCACAACCAGACTAGATGTTTTTTCAAGTGCAGAACAATCTTCTTGGACTTCAATGCTGCAAATGAGGAAACAAATCTTTGTCTAATAAACATGGTACCCTTTCTCTTTGTGGCATGAAATAGAGACTTGGCCTTCTGTGGGAATATTTTTGTATCCAAATTCTGAGTGCTCTTGTACACTCTGTGTGAGATGACCGGAGAAAGGTGGTTGGCTGAAACTACTGTTTATGCTATTGAGCTGTTATTTGCACCAAAAATCTAAAATGCAGATCCTAGGCGGTCGCTGAATGTGAGGCAGAACTACAGAGAGAAATGTTGTCGAAGTTCATATGACACACAAAGGGCTTTGAAAACTAGGGGTTGGGACCCTCTCCTTCATGGGGGTTATGAGCAACTGGGGGGGGGTGTCACAATTTTTAAAAGCAAGCAAAGCAGGAGCACAGTCCAAACTGGCTGTGGTCTTTGTTCTCCACTTTGCCTGTGCTAACTCCAGTGGGTGACTGAAGTATTACAAAGTTTGAGTGTCCCTGTGATCTGTGCTTAACATTAAATTATTAAGTGTAAGTGGTATATTTATTTCTTGCCCAGCCCTAAAGGCAATGAAAGCATCCAGTTTATGGGGGGGGGGGGAGACATACATTCATTCATTGTTTTCAGGAGTCACAATACCATACTATTTGAGAATACCTGCCTTCCATCATGATGGGCGTCACTTGTTTTTGGCTTAATAAATTGTATGAATCCAATTATGGTACTTTTTATTAGGCAGGGCCCATTCAATTTTGGGGACCTCCCAAGGATCTCAGGGGACTTAAGGCAGCAATTTTGCGGGATATTTTGGTTCTGCCTGGATTTTTTGGAAGGGGAGGTTGTTTTGATTTCTTTTCTTTTAAAAAACTATATTAATGTGTTGGAGGCTTACACCTGCAGTCTCCCTGTATAGCTCCCATATCAACACAGAAAGTGTTCTTGGTTCCCCAGAGATCGCCCAAGCAGGATCCCTCCAGTTCCTATTCTATTCATTTTAAACAAACCTGTTGCCATGTCTCCAACCCGCATAGGGGGCTGTAAAGTGCACATTCCCCTCTCCCTCTTGGGACATCCAATAAGAAAAAAATTCCAAGCTCTAGTTACACAGTGACAAGAACAACTTTACCACCCGCATTAGAAAAAACAGTAGCCATAGAGACACTGGCATAGTAACAGACACGTACAAGAATAATTTCAAATTGTGGAAAGCTATTGAATTCAACGGGATAGATCTCTGAAGTTTGCTCAGAGCTAGCAGTTCATACACAGCAGACTGAGAGGGACCACATCTTTCAAAAGCACAATACATATGAAACATCCCAAACCTCCCCATCCCTTGCAAAATGCCCAGGGCAGTAGCTGTTTTTGCAAAAATCCCCTATAGAAATGCTCCTTCCTTTGTAATGTAATTCTTCCTTTCGGTTTGGACCTCTTTTCCTCTGGTCCAGCTAAATCCAATGCACCTCTCAGCCCTTTAAGCTTTGATTCCCATCCACCCCCGCCTGGGTGATCCACCGGGCGATTTCCTCACAGATGAAACTTCTACCCCCACCCGCCCATCGGCTGAGCTGAATCCTTTGGGGCTGCCAAGAGGCCCCGCTCCCGCCCTCTTGGAAGCTGCAGAGGGGAATCCTGGCTGGGCCAAGGGCTGCGGGGAGAAAAGCCCCGTGTTTCCTCCCTTTTACCTCTTCCTTGTTCACAAGTAATCTTTGTAAGTAACATTACTATTGTACTTGTGTTAGCTGCTCATGTGCTTGGAAGCTGTTTCCTAATAATGTAAATGAAAACTGTAAGAAGTTCACAATTAGAGGTGGGCTATTTTATTTACTGGATGACCCAGAAGAGAGAGAAATTGCCTCTTAGAGTACAGCGACCATATTTTCTTGGAAAAAAACATAAAGGACAAAGCTGAAAAAGGGGCAAATATGAAAGAGATTTGTAAGGATAAAAAAAAATAATTCAAGAGCAAAACCAAGAAAATAGATAATTAAAATAAATAAGTCTAATGGCAGCTTTCTGAAATAAAGGCCCGTCCTTTATAATAAAGGGCGTATGGTCACTGAACCTTTGAGCACCCCTCTTCTGCTAGTGAAGCATTTGGCAGCAAGCTAGGCTAAAATAAATTATACAGGAGTTGAAAGAGATCCTACCTGAGAGATTTTCTGGTGGGATCAGGGCCAGCTTGTTTAAAGCTGGAGCTACATGAAAAGAACATTTTTCTTGGCAGAACTATGAAGTTAACTCCTTGCTTAGGCTGCATTGCAAAGAACTTATATGCCTTCTGACTTTCTTATGAGTTCTCATTTTCTCTGAATTTCAAGTTAGTTAACAGGATGGCACAAGTGATTAAGTCTTTCTGTGGTACATACTGTAATGTAAATAAATGCCAAGGTAAAGGTAAAGGTTTCCCTTGACGTAAAGTCCAGTCGAGTCCGACTCTAGGGGGCGGTGCTCATCTCCGTTTCTAAGCCTTGGAGCCAGCGTTGTCCATAGGACACTTCCGGGTCATGTGGCCAGCATGACGACACGGAACGCCGTTACCTTCCCGCCGAAGCGGTACCTATTGATCTACTCACATTTGCATGTTTTCGAACTGCTAGGTGAGCAGGAGCTGGGATTAACAACGGGAGCTCACCCCGCCGCGCGGTTTCGAACCGCCGACCTTCCGATCGACAGCTCAGCGGTTTAACCCGCAGCGCCACCGCGTCCCATTTAAATAAATGCCAAAGTAGATGTGAAATTCTTTAGGGGAAGGGAGGGAGGGAGGAAGGAAGGAAGTTTGCCCAGTCACTATTTAAGTCCAAATTGGAGAACACTCATGCCAACTATTTGCAATTTTTGGAAGAGTTGGGAGCACCTTTCCCTTTTAGATAAGGACTATTTACAAGGCAAAAAGTTATTATCTCCTCTCTCCTACAGCTTTTACCATGGTTCCAGATCAATTCCCTTCCCTGCATCAATTATTATTTTTTGAAAATTAAGTCTGCAAAAACAGTAAACATAATTTAATAATTACATATTGTCATACTGCATGAAAAGCTTACAGATGATTTAGAATTCGATAGCATAGCTACATCTGAAAGTGGAGCAAAATTCAAAATGATTCTGATGTCAGAAGCAGGCAGAAAATGACAAGAAGCAATTTAACAGAGATAAATGCTAAGTTCTTCACTTAGGAAAAACAAATCCAATGCACAGGTATGAACGGAGGGTACCTGGCTTGGCAATAATACACGTAAAACAGATCTTGGAATGATGGCTGATCAACAAACTGAATATGACTCAATGATGTGGCTCCAAAAAGGCAATAAAATATAGTTCCTGAATCATGGGAAGTAATAGTTCCTCTCTGTTCTGCAATGGTCAGATCACTTGTGTGCAGTTCTGGATAACACACTTAAAGAAGCATTCAGTTGAATTAGATTCTTTAAAGAGAATGGGCCTAAGAACCTACACAAAGAAGAGCCTGCAGGATCAGACCAACGGCCAATCTAGTCCAGTGTTCAGTGTCCTACAATGGCAAACCAAGGCATTTGGGCAGCTCACACTGAATAACCCTGCTCCACTTCTACATTCTAGTAACTGGTATGCAAGCCATGTGATTCCTGAGGAATCAGACAGTCATCAAGACTAGAAACCACTGGTAGTCTAATCTTCTATGGATTTGTCCAGACCAATTTTAAAAGAATATTTGATGTCGTCGTATAAAGAATCACAGCCTTTTATTCCTTGTGAATCTTTCTGCATTTTGTTTTAAGTAGTAACACTGCAAGAGGTGGAAAAAAACTTCTTTTTAATGTTTTGATTGTATATATATTCCTTTATCACATCTCCCCCTTTCTTATCTTTACTCCAAGCTCAACAAGCCCAGATGTCAATCAGGTAAGTATGCCATCTTAGCCTTCCTACCTGCAGTATTGATTATACTTTATTGATTCTTCTATTTGACCATATCAAAACATCAACTGCAGTAAAATACAATAAGACAAAATGAGGTAAGATACAATATAATGGGATAAAATAGGCTAGAATGAGATAAAATAGATAAAATATAGTAAGATAGGGTAAAATAAGAATAAAAGATAAGGTAAGATAGTATACAGTAAAATGGAATAGAGAGATATATAGTAAGATGAATATTAAACTCAAAGACAATATTGGTTTAGGTGAATTATATGCAACCCCAATGAGTTCTATAAAATGTATTCTCTGTGTGCGATGTCAAAAAATGGCAACGTTGACCTGATATCTGCACAGAAGTAATATCACAGATTCCAAGTCCAGGGTAGATGCTAACAATCCACTTGGCAGTCAGAACATGATTGTTTCTCTGCACACCTGGGTGACAGAACGACACTCCACAAAGAAAGCACAGTGACTTCACCAATCCCTGTGGGCATCCTGGATCCAATGGTACTAAAACTCTTACTGCCTCTGTCAGCCCCAACTCAAAATCCACATCTATTATCATCTACTTCCAGGCACAGAATAACATCAGGGTACCAAATAAACAATATGTGAAATGATACATCCTACATATTACAAATGGTGTGGACAGGTGGATGGGAGTCATTAAAACAAACAGCTTGGGACACTGATAATTAACAGAGTGGCAGAACACAAGTCAAGCAAAAAACCAAGGCCATTTGCCTCAGTGAGGGTATAGATTTAGGTTCTACTCTTGGAGAAGTGGAGATGAGGAGGCCCAGTCCACATGAACCTGTGCAACTACAAGAATTTTTGATTTTGAAGCTTCTAGTAAATTCAGAGGGCTATTAGGACATGAATTAAAACCAGAGAGATCCACCAAATCAGACGCTGCCTTAGAATTTTGTAGCTCTTGATTTTTTATAGCAGCTATGGGAGTGCTGAGAGATTGTTCTTTTTCAGGATTACCTTCACATTGTTGCTTAAAATTGGGCTTATCATCCTGAATATTTCGTAGGGCAAAATTTATAAATGGCTTGGCTGCTTGACAAGTTGTCATTAAGGCTTCTGTCAGAACATCTAATCTCTGAAGTATATTAGGGTTAGAATCCATGTCTTCCTCCTGTATAAATCGTTCAGTGGCTGAGCTAACAGCAACTGCCTGTGGAGAGGAAGCATTTTCTATCAGTGACGAGGAAAGGTCTAAAAGTTGCTGGCTTTCAATCTCAGCCTGCAAATCCCACTCAAGCGGGTTGTATCTGTCTGTTAGATAAAGCAGGGAAATGTTACTTACAGGGGAGACTTGCTTGCTTGTAATAAATCTACCAAACTTCTGCTGTTTTAACGGCTTGGCTGGCAGTTGCATTGCAGACGGCATTCTCTGTTGCTTCTTTCGTTTTCCCATGTTGACCGTGGTAGTAGTTATGATTTAAAAGGTATGAATGGAAGAGCCCATTACGGAGGCTATGGCTTCGTCACCATCTTGGGGGCGGGGCCCTACCTGCAGTAAGTAGCAACAATAATCTAGCAGAGTTTGGTGGACCTTATCTTACTGTCTGGGTTCATACAACACACTTAAGTGGGCAAGTTCAAGACTTTGTGTGTGTGTGTGCGTGTGCCTTAAAGTCAGCTTTTTGACTCCTGGCAACTGCATGGACTAGTCCCTGCAGTGTTCTTGGCAGGCTTTTTCAGAAATGGTTTGCCATTGCCTCCTTCATAGTGCTGAGACAGAGTGACTGGCACAAGGCCACCAAGCTGGCTTTGTGCCTAAGGCAGGACTAGGATTCACAGTCTCCTGGTGTCTAGCCTGATGCCTTAACCACTACACCAATTTTTTTTTTCTCTCTCTCTCTCTCTCTCTCTCTCTCCTTAGTAGCTGCATTTGCACAAAGAAATCTTGGTTAATTTTAACTTCATTAGTTTTTTTGAGACTAGTATATTGCATGAAGCTAACCCATTAAGTTGGTTTATGATTCAATACAAACCCAGAAAATTAGTTCCATAAAAGTTAAGCAACTGACTGCTAGTACTCAAATCAATGTCCTGTAGACTAGAACACTGAAAGTGTTTCAACAGCTATATCAGTGAGCTCTTATTTATAGAATTTCAACCCATGGGGAAGTTCCACACCACAGTTTGACTGGACATAACAAGCAGCAATGGGAGTATCACAAAAATAGATAGGGTCTTTGGCAAAGATTCAGAAAAGCTCAGTGAAGATTTACAGTAAGGCTCAAATAATGAGAGGTGCTGAGTTTCAACCAATGTTTCTGTTCTTAATTTGCAAGTACGCAAGCACCCAGTGTCAGGGCCAGCCTCGCTTCACAATAAGACACAGACTCACTTAATGGGTATTAAGGATTTCTGGTTTATTGGAATGATAGCTGACAGAACGAAAAACGGGAACGGGGTAGGTAGTGTGAGGGTGCCCCTTTTATACCCTCCTGTGTTGCCCCGGGCTTCCCCACCCCTCAATGCCTCGATCCCTCTTGATGGGACCCTTGATGGCTGCCTGGGCGTTTTCCCCGGTGTCTTCTTTGTCTCCCTGCGACGGTTGTGTCCTCCAGGGCACCATGTGCTTCTTATCTTCATTCCTCTGACGTCTCTCCTTTCAGTTGCTTATGGGTCCATGGGTGTGGGTGCCTTTGGGTGCTTGTGTTAATCCCTGGTTTGATTATCTCCTTCCCCTTTTCCTTAATGATCATGATCCACATTGTGAGGCTCTTTGTGCCTTGCAACAAGGTCATGACACCCAGGTAAATTAGGGGAAAAAAACATTCCAGCAACTCACTGGGTCAGCATACAGGTATTTAGGGCAGGTCACAACACTATGTTGTTAGCATCATTCCACAAAAACATGAAATCAGACCAACAGTGAAAAGAAACCTGTTTTCAGCAGATACATGAATGCATCCACACAACATACATAACTGTGCTTTTAGGAGTGGCTTAAGACATGCAAATTCAAACAATGAATTGCTTGGAGGGCAAGAAGGATGGAGCAGGTGTGCCAGCCCAGATTCTTGCAGAATGAAACAAAAAGAAACAACTTCTTTAAACCGAAACAAGTATCATCCTTGGACTCTGAACAGTATATACACCTGACGGTTAGGTGGAAGGAACTTCTGTAGTTCTAACCAGCAAAAGTAACAGAGATTATTCCCATCTGATACTTATTTAGATGCCTGGTGCGAAATTAACTGAGGAGGGGAAAGGGAGAGAACCTCCATGATAAACATGTTCAGGAAGGAAGGCAAGAAGGAGAAAGAGAAAAGAGGAGAACACAATCTCCTTCCTCCCCACTTCTGCTTTGTTCTCTTCCCACCACCTCCCATTTACCACACAAAGCGCCCTTTGATTCATCCGTATCGCTCATTATCCGGATGGCTTTTTCTCACGGTGCCTCTCTCCACTGAGACAGGTCCCTGTGGATGGATGTCCTTATGCCAGCGTGTGTCACCTTGTGAACAGTTCTTTCAAACAGACCTTTGGGGTGGAGGGGCTGCAATGTGCCTACAGTATTTGCAAATGAAGACAGAAATTATATTTACCAGGCTACAAAGGAGATGAGACACTAGATGCTCTTCAACACTGACTGGTGATGAAAGGCAAATAAAGAACCACTTGGGCCTTTTTAGATCAGGAGGTCCAGCCACTCATACCCTGCAGAAGTGCTAGAGGGATGCTTCTTTCTGGGAGTGAATACTGGGTGGTTATAAATGCATCAAACTGGAGATACAGGGGAAAGAATAACACTCCTGTATTATTCAGGTAAGGAGCCTAAATGCTGAGGCTTAGAAATGAGCTGTAAAAGACACATACTTTTTAACCAAGAAGCTCCCTGGAGGGGATAAACTATTAAAGGATGCGGAATGCTGAAGGTAAGACCATGAGATTGGACCACATTTCCCTCAGGTAATTACGATGATTTTAGAAGGATAAAGAGCTGCACTGATTCTGGCATAAATCCATGGGCTGTGTTTCCATCACACACTTGAACAGGACAGTTAAAAGCTGAGTGGCTGCATTCATATAACATACTAAGCTTGGTTAGTATTAATCTTAGTTTTTGCTGTGATTTAGGGTGGTTTGTTTATTTATTTTATTGTTCACATTTCTATCACCACCCATCTCCCCCTAAAAGGGGGACTCTGGGCGGTTTATGGTTCAGTATTATGCACAAACCCAGAACATGGGTTAATTCAACCTATAAAGCCATATACAGCTTGACTGCTACATACTTGTAGGACTGCCTCGTTCAACCAGAATTGGCCTATCCTGAATGTTCGCCCTGAGAAGACCTCTTGGTTGTACCCCATTTTTGCAAAGTGGGGGAAGCTGAGAACAGCCTTGGCCCTCTAGAAGAGCCTCCCCTTAGAGGTTGAGATTGCCCCATCTTCTAGAATGTTCCAGAAGGTACTTAAGGTGGAGCTCATCCAGAAAGTGTTACTATGTTGTTGGTATGCTGTTGCCATCTTGCCTTTTATTATTATTAATTTGAGGATTTGTTCCAACAATATTATTATTGTGTGGCTTGCTTTACAATATTAAATGTTGTATTGTTATGTTATTACTGTGGATGTTTCAACTGTTGATTTAAGACTGTAAACCTCAAGGTGTCCCTGTATGAATGAATAAATAAACAAATAAGTAAATAATCCACACAATCCACATCTCAGTTCATAAAACAAAGGGAATCTCTGCTGCTACTCGCTTCCCTGATCCTCCCTTGCCAGCTGTCCAAATTCAATAGATTCCCACCCAGCTGCTGTTGGGACTTTGCTCTCACCTGGCTTTCACCCAGAAAAACTCCAAAAGACAAAGCAAAATAAAAACTTCCCTCTCTCCATCCCTCCCTTGTAAAAACCCACCTTCCAGGGAGACTGTGAGGAATGCCTAAGCTAAATAAAAGACCCAGACTATAAGCAGAGTTGAGTTCTGGCTTTTATTCAGAATAGAGTGCACACCAGTAGAAAACTGAGAGTGAGGGAAGCGCGCCAAGAGTAGAGTTAAATAGCTTCGCGCCAATTAGTGCTCCATCCCCACATTCCCCGGGTGTGCCCCACGAGTTCCACAGGGTGACCGGCCATCCATGCTTTGCTAGGTGAGAGGTCGTCCATCCCCAATCGCCTCGAGCATTGCTCTGTCTTTCTTTCTGCAGCGTAATGGCTCGTTACCGGGCGATTAGGCTTCGGAATTCCTTGAAAGCATCCGGACGCGCCCTTCCGATCTTCGCCCCAATCTTCTCCTTGCTAATGGTGTTAATTGCTGATTACCGGGTGATGAGGGCTTGTAGATCTCCTAGACCCATTACTGTCTTTGTCCTGTTTTATCGCCCATCCCTCTCCAGTCATTAGTACGCCTCCGTGCTTTGTCATGCGAGCCATTGCGATGTCACCAACATCGCACCGACGATCATGACATACCGCCCCCCTGGAGAAAATCAAGCTGAGGGTTTGAAGGGATATGCCACATGGAAGTTGCGGATTAGTTCGGGTGCCTGGATGTCGCGGGCAGTGACCCATTCAGGATGGGGAAAGTGTTTCCAGCGCACTAAGTATTGGAGGGAGCTACGAAGCTTGCAGGAGTCGAGAACCTCCTTGACTTCGAAGTGCTGCTGTTCGTTGATCATGACGGGTGGGGGGGGGGAGTGCGTGGATGCCACCGGGAGGAGTCACCGGCCGGCTTGAGTAGGCTGCAGTGGAACACTAGATGCAGCCGCTTTAAATTATGAGGCAGATCCAAACGTACTGTGACCGGGTTCACAATTTGTGTAACCTGAAAGGGGCCAATAAATTTGGGGGCCAGTTTTTTGGAGGGTTGGGGCGACTTAATAAATTTCATGGAGAGGTAAACCATGTCCCCTACTCGAAAAGGCGGCTGTTGGCGTCTGTGCCTGTCAGCTTGAAGTTTGTATGTGGTCTGTGCCTCCTTGAGAGCGTCCTTAATGACGGGCCAGGAGTCTGCGAGTTTAGGACCCCAATCACAGGCCGCCACTACTGGGGATGGGGGTTGTGGAAGCTCGGGAATGGGGATGAAATCCCGACCCGACACCACCCCAAAGGGGGGTTGTCCCGTGCTTTGATGCACCGCGTTGTTGTATGCCACCTCCATGAAGGGGAGTAAATCCACCCAGTCGTCCTGGTGGTAGTTTATGTATGAGCGGAGGAATTGTTCCAGGGTGGCATTGAGGATCTCAGTAGATCCGTCCGTCTGGGGATGCCAGGAGGTTGACAGTGCTTGCTCGGTGCCAATTAATTTAAAAAAAGCCCGCCAAAACCGTGAGGTAAATTGTGTGCCCCTATCGGTCACCAAGCGAGAGGGGCAGCCGTGAAGGCAGTACACGTGTACCAAAAAGAGCTTTGCCAGCTGTTGCGCCGACGGGATAGAGGCACAGGAGACAAAGTCAGCTTGTTTGGAAAAGTAGTCTTTGACTACCCAAATGGCTGTTTTCTTCTGACTAGGCGGTAAATCCACAATGAAATCCATAGAGATTTCGTCCCAAGGGCGTGAAGGGTTAGCCACGGGCTGCAGCAGCCCCTGGGGTTTACTGGACGGTCGCTTAGACATAGTGCAAACAGGGCAGGATGCCACATATGTTTTGACATCCTTCCTCAGGGAGGGCCACCAGAATTGACGTCGGGTCAGGTGGAGGGATTCAAGGAACCTGAAATGACCAGCCTGCTTGCTGTCGTGAGACCGGCTGAGGATAGTTGACCGTAGCGAGTCAGGGACGTATAAACAACCCTCCACTCAGGCGAGGTCTTGTTCCATGGAGACCTTGTCTGGGTTGGCAAGGAGCCAGGGATCAGATTTTAATGCTAGTGTAAACTCTGCACGCAACCCACCCAGCATCTGTGGTTGCTGGCAGCCCGGAGCAGGCTGCATTGGAGTTGTTTGCAAGGTGGGGGGAGGCTGTTCCTGAGCGCGGCTCTGGGTGACAGCGGCCAAACCCAATTGAGACTCCGAGAGCACAGTCCCCATGACGTCGGAGACGGGCTCCGCGTCTTGGGGCAGTCGGGAGAGTGCATGTGCCAAGAAGTTCTTTCTCCCTGGGATAAACTTCAGCTGAAAGTTGAAACAGCTGAAAAATTGAGCCCAGCAAATCTGCTTAGGGCTGAGGCGCCTGGGCGTGCGGAGCGCCTCAAGGTTGCGGTGGTCTGTCCAGACCTCAAAAGGGCAAGTCGCTCCCTCTAACAGGTGACGCCACACTTCCAGTGCTGCTTTTACTGCAAATGCCTCTGTTTCCCAGACATGCCAGTGTCTCTCCGTCTCGGAAAATTTCCAGGAGAGATAGGCACAGGGTTTCAAGAGTCCGGCAGGGTCCTTTTGCAATAGGATAGCCCCAATTGAAAAATCCGAGGCATCAGCTTGCACTACAAAAGGCCGTCCGGGGTCAGGGTGGGCTAGAATTGGCTCCGCTGTAAAGAGCGCTTTCAGCCAGTCGAAAGCAGTCTGACAGGCGGGAGTCCAATTGAGCATGGCCCCTGGGTTTTTTACCTTGCGTGTTTCGCTGACTCCTTTGGTCCGCAACAAATCGGTCAAGGGCAGGGCAATTTCTGCGAACCCTTTTGCGAAGGATCTGTAGAAATTTGCGAATCCCAGGAAACTTTGGAGTTGGTGCCGGGTGCGTGGGCGCTCCCAGCTCAAGACAGCTTGGACCTTAGCAGGGTCCATCTCAATGCCCTTATCTGAAATCCTGTAACCCAAGTAGTCCAGGCGTGACTTGTTAAATTCGCACTTGGAAAGCTTAGCATAAAGTTTAGCGTGCCGGAGCTTGGTAAGAACCTGTCTTACCAATCTTTTGTGTTCTTTCTCAGTTTTGGAATATACCAGGACGTCGTCCAGATAAACCAGTACCCCTTTAAACAGATGGTCATGTAGGACCTCGTTAATTAGTTGCATGAACACCCCCGGGGCCCCTGAAAGACCAAACGGCAGTACTTTATACTGAAAGGAGCCCAAGGGACAGTTAAAAGCTGTTTTCCATTCGTCCCCCTCCCTGATGCGGATGCAGTAATATGCCTCGTGGAGGTCAAGTTTGGAAAACACCTTTTCACTTGACAAGTGTGCCAACATGTCTTTCACGAGGGGGAGGGGGTACCTGTTTGACAAGGAAGCTGAATTTAACCTGCAATAGTCTGTACACAGTCTTAGGGTACTGTCCTTCTTTTCGCGGAATAGAACGGGCACTCCGACCAGCGAGTTTGCTGGATCGATGAAGCCCCATGTGAGGTTTTTGTCGATGAAGTCCCGCAGTGCCGCCAACTCCTTTTGGGTCATCGGGTAAATCTTTGGCTTCGGCAATGGGACATGCGGGAACAGTTCGATGGCACAGTCTGTCTTGCGATGGGGGGGTAACTGGTCCGCCTCCTCCTCCCCGAAGATGTCCGCGAAGTCCGCGCATTGTTCTGGCAGCCCCTCCAGGGGGGAAGCTTGAGCTTGAGGGTCGACAATCTCCGCCCTCCCTACCGACAAATTGGGGAATTTCCCCTTGGCCGGTGCTTGGTAGAACCTATCCTCGAACGTTATCATACGGGTCCTCCAGTTAATGTAGGGATTGTGACGAGTTAGCCAGGGGATTCCCAGAACCACTTGCCTACCGGGGTAACCACGAATTCAATGGTTTCCCTGTGTGTACCCATTTTTAGAGTAACGTTCTCTGTACCCTGGGTAGCCGCCCCCCCCCCCGCTGTGGAACCATCAAGCTGCTGAAAAAGCAGCGGCTTCGGGAGCGGGGAACAGGGTAACTTTAGTGCCTTGTCTAGGTTGGGATGGATCAGACATCTGGAACACCCGGAGTCCACCCAAGCCTTGACTTCGTTGATCCTGGAGCAGTAGCTCAGTTCAATTGTTACGGTCAGGATGGGACAGTCCTCACTCACCCTAGTGGTATCGCGCCCATTCTCTGCCACCTGTCCAGCGGCACTGTTTAGGACAGGTGGAAGGCGTTTTCCGCTGGCTGCTCCAGGGCGGCCAACTTGTGCTCCATGATGTAGACGTCCTCCTCTTCGTCCTGGGTCGCTAGTGCCGCTGTCAGCCTCCCGGGGGGGGGGGGCGGTTTCTGTGGGGCCTTCTGCGTCGGTCTAGATGGGTGATCTGCCATCCTAGCCTTGTAGCATTCCGCCGCACGGTGACCAGCCTTACCGCACTTGATGCACTGCCCACGGGCAAAGCGACGTTGTCTTTCGGCGTCCCATGTTGGGCCCGGCTGTGGCGCTGGCCCTTTCCCACTGGGAGGGAACCTGTCCCTCTTAGCCACCAGCATGAAGGTGCGCTGGGCGTGTTCAGCCTTCCCGGCAAGACAGATCCAGTCATGTAGTGAGTCTGGATCATCTCTGTACAATGTCCACTGCAACACCTCCCGATTGAGGCCATCTTTAAACATGTCAATCAGGGTGGCCTCCGACCATTCAGGGATCTTCCCTGCTAAGACCTTAAATTCCAAAGCGTAATCTGCGACCAATTTCTGCCCCTGATTAAGTTATTTCAGTGCGCCTTTAGCCCTCTCCTTCGCCAAGGGGTCTTCGAAGTACTGCTTCAAGGCGGTCAGGAAGGTGTGAAAGGTAGCTAGGGCTGGGGCTCTGGACTCTGACATTTGGACGTACCAGTCCGCAGCTCTGCCCTTTAGTTTAGTGGCAATAGCCGAGATTTTGGCCCCTTCTGATGCGAAACAATGTCCGTATAGTTGGATGTAGTTTGTCGCGTTTGTTAGGAAGAAAGATAGGTTCATGGGGTCACCGTCAAATTTTACTGGAAAGTCTTTTGCGATCCCACTGACTGGAGCGACCCCAACTTGTGTGTGAGTAGGGGTGATTCCCACTGGAATAAACCCACAGGGTCCTGGGAGTGAGTCCCGTGTCTGGCCCCTTCCTCTCGGGGTTGGCGATAGGGTGGGTGGAATGCCGAGACCCCTCCCTACGCCCTGCGCGGCAGCATTCTTTGTGAGTTCACTCGCCACATTTGCCAGGGATTGCAGCTGGTACTCTAATGACTGCACCTTGGATTCCAGAGCCCTGATCCTGTCCTGTGTGACAGGATCGTCCATTCTCGGTGCTGCCGGTTGTGGCCCGATCGGCGGTCCTGCGACTTCCCCCTCGGGTGTCTGGGGGTATTGGAGTCTCCATGTGGTGTGGGATGTTCCTGGCTACGTCCGCGAAAACATCCCACCTGAAGTGTTGTTGACTCCCGCCTTCGTCTTCCCTCAGGGCCCTCCACTCCGTGCTGGGGCTCCAGGCTCCCAACTGGGGTGCAGTGCAGGTGGGGAGGGGGCTCGTGTCCCATCTCGGGAGTGCCGGTTCCAGAAGCGGTCTGGTCACCTCCCTCCCTTGTGTTGAGTCTTTTGCGCCTCTGCTCTGCAGCGCTGACTCCAAGATCGTCCCCGGTTCAGTCATCGCCAGCTGCGTCTCTCGCAAGAAAAAAAAATTTCCTGGTAGAGGCTGGCGAGGTCCGTTCTTGATGACTCTCAGCTTTATGTGAGGAATGCCTAAGCTAAATAAAAGACTCAGACTATAAGCAGAGTTAAGTTCTGGCTTTTATTCAGAATAGAGTGCACACCAGTAGAAAGCTGAGAGTGAGAGAAGCGCGCCAAGAGTAGAGTTAAATAGCTTCGCGCCAATTAGTGCTCCACCCCCACATTCCCCGGGTGTGCCCCACGAGTTCCACAGGGTGACCGGCCATCCATGCTTTGCTAGGTGAGAGGTCGTCCATCCCCAATCGCCTCGGGCATTGCTCCGTCTTTCTTTCTGCGGCGTAATGGCTCGTTACCAGGCGATTAGGCTTCGGAATTCCTCGAAAGCATCCGGACGTGCCCTTCCGATCTTCGCCCCAATCTTCTCCTTGCTAATGGTGTTAATTGCTGATTACCGGGTGATGAGGGCTTGTAGATCTCCTAGACCCATTACTGTCTTTGTCCTGTTTTATCGCCCATCCCTCTCCAGTCATTAGTACGCCTCCGTGCTTTGTCATGCGAGCCGTTGCGATGTCGCCAACATCGCACCAGCGATCATGACAGAGACTCTGAAACCTTTGATGGACTCTGGTTTTGTTTTTTTCCACCCCTGACCTGGATGGACATCTCAGCTCCTTCCCTTTTGAACCTCCCAAAATGGAATTTCCTGATAGATTTCTCATTGACTAGATAAGCCTGTTATTTTTCACTTTAACTGTGCTCTGCTGACTACTTTCACTGATACTCATACATTAACCTAATAATGATCTGTAGCTTAAAATGGCTTAAGATATTGAATACATAGAACTAAATTAACATTATTCTGAGAATTTGAATTTTATTATGGTTGATCACAGAGTCAGCCAGATGTTTAGACTGTATCTGGCATTTTTGTCCACCTATCGAGTCCTTCCCAAGGACCTGGGATAGGCAGATGTAGTTGTTTAATGACATAAAAGGTATCTCAGGATGCAAGCTGTGCAGAATAAAGCTGCCTTTTGCAATTGACGGTTGGTGATTTTGTCGATGCCGATGGTGTTCAAGTGGTGCTCCAGATGTTTTGGGATTGCACCCAAGGCTTCTATTACTATTAGTACTATCTTCGCTTTCTTTTGCCACAGTCATTCTACTTCTATTTACAGGTCTTGGTATTTTGTGATTTTTTCCAGTTCTTTCTCTTCTCTTCTGCTGTCTCCAGGTAATGCAATGTCCACTATCCAGACTTGTCTTTCTTATCAACAACTGTTAAGTCTGGGGTGTTGTGTGGCAGATGCTTGTCTGTTTGAATTCTAAAATCCCAGAGCATTTTAGCTATTGAACTATTACTATTATTTTGGCCTTTGAGTCAGTGTTGATTCCTGGCAACTGCCTGGACTAGTCCCTGCAGTTTTCATGGCAAGGTTTTTCAGAAGTGGCTTTCTCCTTGCCTCCTTCCTGGGGCTGAGAGAGAGTGACTGGCCCAAAGTCACCCAGCTGGCTTCATGCCTAAGGCGGGACTAGAAACTCCCGGTTTCTAGCCTGATGCCTTAACCACTACACCAAACAATTTAATCTTAATTTTTTTAATGTTATGATGCTTGTACATCTCTTATCTATTTGCTCTGGCTTTTCTTATTCTTCCCTTCTACTTCTGCTTCATCTTTTACACACACACACAGAATTTTCTCACATTCACTACAAGGAAAAGAATGGCCACTTTCTAGGGCACTTGACTGAATTTAAAATTAACCAGGAAATGTTAGAAATGATTGTGCCACAGAACTTAGTTTAGCAGCCTAGAAACCAATTATGGTATAGACTGTCCTTTGAGATGAATGACATGGGATTCAGATGTGATTATTTTCCAAGCACATTTAATAAAGAGATTTACTGCTGAATTACAAGATTTTATATTTCTGTGTTCTCCTAAAATCTTAAAAATGATCAGAAGAAGTCATAATTCACATAAGTTTTTTCCCCATTTACTGTCGAATGCATACATTGCGGAGGAATGCCAATAGGAGAGAAAAAGGATTTCTTCAGATGTGAACTCAATGTTTACTCTCCCCCCCCCCCATTTCTTGTTGCAGTGTGCTTCATCTTATTTGGAAAATTTCAAAAGACAAATGTTGGAAAAGAAAATAAGTAAACTACTCATTAGCTTACTTTTAACTAATCTGGGTTTGCAGTGGGAAGTTAAAACTGGATATGTCTTTCTTTATCGTATTTTTATTGTTTGCTGGCTGACCCACCCAGTTTTCCCCTCCTCGTGCAAAGACATGGAGGAGGGATAGAACAGGGTCCACCAAAGTTTTACGTCAGCCGCGGAGGTGCGGGACGTTTCTCCTGCGAGCTCCGCGTTCCGTCGATGATTGATTCCTCCTGGTCTTCAGCGAGGAACCTCTTCCGCCCGCCCGCCGCTTGCGCTCGGTTGCGGGAGGCGTCCTCGGGAGCTAATTAAAGCCGCCCTTCGCGCCGCTCTTCCTTAAGTTCAGCCGTCGGAGCCTCAGAGCCTCTTGGAAAAGTCCTGGCGTGCTGTGACTGGGCGGACGATGCCATGGCAAGATCCCAGCGGAGACAAGCAGGGGCGGCGGGGAGAGAATCCGCGGTCCTGGAAAATACGCTTCCAAGCCTAACTTCGGTGGCGGCGGCAAGCAGGGAAGCACCAGAAACGGCAGGGAAGGGGGCCTTTGCTGACCAGGTCCCGAACCGTAAAAAGAGACGCAGCCTTCCTGTCCTACTTTTGGCAGCCGGCTGCATTACTGGTGGAACTAGACGTATCGCGCACCCCTTCCACTAAGAAGAGATCGAACCTCCCTGGCTGTCGAGAGAGGAGGGGGCTGTGTGCCTCGGCCCCTTCCCGCCTCGTCCTGCTCGCTTTCAGAGACGTTGCTGAAGCTGAGACTCTCGCAGCCACCCATTGCTTGGAAGCAGGACTGCTCGGCTGCGGCCGACGCCTCCGGACACCAGCCCTTTGCTGCCCTTCCGTATGGCTGCAGAGCGTCTGCCTTCCGAGGCCACCTGGGCCAGCTGGCTGGACGAGCCCACCCCAGCCTGGCAGGGTGACCCCGTCAGCGCCAGGCCCAGCACAGGCGCCTTCGAACTTGGGATGCAGTTCTGGATCTTCAACCGCAGCGGAGAGGAGACCTCACCCCCGTTTCTGACCGATGCTTGGCTCGTGCCGGTCTTTTACGCCCTCATCATGCTGCTGGGCCTGGTGGGGAACGCCCTTGTCATCTATGTCATCAGCAAACACCGCCAGATGCGCACAGCCACGAACTTCTACATTGGTGAGTGAGCCGTCCATCTCCCGTGGCCCCGCTCAGTAGTAACAGGGCTCACCTGGAATCCAAGCTTGTTCCAAGGCAGCGGAGTTTTTATCAGTTACCATACTTTCTTTGGTGTACTGTAAATTGAGGGGCCAAAAGGCAGGGCCGCAGCTAGGGTCTGTGTCCTTCGGGGCAAACATGGATTCCATGCCCATTTTGGTGCCCCCCAGTGCTCATTTTGGCACCCACCCCCAGTGTGGCGCCCGGGGCAGATGCCCCGCTTGCCTCCCCCAGTTGTGGCCCTGCCAAAAGGTTCTTCAAGCACTTCTGTTTGATGTTCTTCTGCCCCAGCTTGTAATCCTGATCATGGTTTTAGACCTAGGCTCTCACTCTGTCCAGTCGGTTCCATCAACTTCCATCAAGATTATTTAAACAAACATTTAAGACCACAGGAGTTCCCACTGATAACACCAGTTGCTCGTAACATTATGATGCAAAAGTAACATGATAGTGAGTTTCTTGCCATTTCTAGCACATTAAATTTATTTGTAATAATTGAAGATAGGAATTATGTTGCTTGCCACTTGCTCTGAGTTGTAAATAAAATATTTTTAAAGACTAGCTTTGATTACATTTGTGATTTCACAGACAAGTGGTTAAAATACTTTCTTTTTAAAAAAAATACATTCACTGATCCTTACTGCATTTCCAGATTACAGTGATGTGTTGCTCTTTAAGTTCTTCAGCAACTGTCAAGTAAAAATCCACAATTTGTTACAAGTTTCAAGGAATAATCTTCAAAGTATATATTGTTTACCAGTCAGAAATTAATATAAACCCAGTATGTTGCTCAATGCATTTTTCAGGTTTTATCATACAAATTTCTTCCTCACCATATTAAGATGATGAACATGCCAAAGCTATTCACAATGTGATCAGAGGGGCTAGATAAACAAAATCCCTACCCTCAAGCTCTGGTACATCATATGGCACACCTCACTCATTGGGAAACTTGTGGCCTTCCAGGTGTTGCTGTGCTACAACTCCCAGCATCCATTACTATTTGCCACAGTGGCTGGTGCTGATGGGGGTAAAAGTCCAGTGGTCCTCAGAGAGCCATAGGTTCCTCATCCTTGGTTTAGACTATTGGTAGGGTACATAGATGGACAACTATATTAATGTGAAGAGGTGATGTAGTCTGCATCATATCCCTAGCTGATCTGGCATTATTAAGCATGGCTCTATGTAGATAGAGCCAGTTTGGCCTAGTGGTTAAGGTGCTGGGCTAGCAACCATGAGACCATGAGTTCTAGTCCCGCCTTAGGCATGAAAGCCGGCTGGGTGACCCTGGGCCAGTCCCTCTCTCTCAGCCCAACCCACCTCACAGGGTTGTTGTTGTGGGAAAAATAGGAGGGGGAAGGAATATTAGGTATGTTCACTGCCTTGAGTTATTTATAAAAAATAATAAAGGCAGGATAAAAATAGATAAATAAAAAATAAATATTTTTACGCTATGAAAAAGGTATGCACATTTAGTCTGGACAAAAGCTGTGTGCTTCCTTTTTCAGAGTTAATCTCCAGTCCACTTTCCATGACTATCAGAACCTTCGGATATATAATTTGCCCTATTTATGTAATCATTCTCTAAAATTAGGAGTTGAATTCAGCTGAACTTCATCAAACATTCCCCTAACTTTTGTGTTGCATTGTATTGCATACAATGACAGCTGTAGGAATTAGTAGCGTAATACCACTGTATAGTATTTTGGGGCTCTTGCCCACAGTTCACTTAAAGTGCAGTCCACTGGTCCTTCAGTGGGTAAAATACTATAATGGCATAAATTTTGCTGCTCCTGTTGCTGCTCACTCATGGATTCTGCTAAGTGTTTTTGTCCTCATTTACTGTGAAAAGGGCAACTTAAGGAAAAAGATTGGCTGATTCACCCCAGCTTTCTTCCCTCCCCTCTCAATAAATATTCCAGCCAGTGGGAAAACACCTACCACCAATCATTCTGGGTTGAGGGCTGAGTCTGGGAATCAGGTGAGCTTCGACAGGTTTAACTGTCTGTCAAAGTCACTCCAGACTTCTGGAATATTAAAGGCACTGTTGACTACAAAAGGTGGACTGAAGTGCCCCATTTCAACATCCAGTGAAGAACATGAAACAGCAGTGATGGAACTCAGGAGGAGGGATGTCCTGATACATGTGATCTCTATAGCAGTTACTCTCTTTCGTGCCAGAGAAATGTGAGTCCTTTGAGTTAGACAGAAACTTTAAGACTTGAATCAGGGAAGGAGGCTGACGTTACTTGCCTCAGCTAGCCTGATGCCAAAGCTGACCTCAACTTCGTATCTTTCACAGCAAATCTGGCTACCACTGACATCATATTCTTAGTGTGCTGTGTGCCCTTCACTGCCACTCTCTATCCCCTGCCCAGCTGGGTGTTTGGCGACTTTATGTGCAAATTTGTCAACTATTTACAGCAGGTGAGTTTGAATGGTAGAAAAACCTCTATCTATAATTTTACTTTACTTCCAACAAGTACAATTGATGCTATGCAAGCGGATGTATTTTAATGTCTATGTGGTGCCATATACATAGCTGTATGCTAGGACTGACAACCCTCAGGCAGTTTACATCTTCCCGCCATTCCTTTCTCAGTTATTACAGATCTGTGGGGGCTATAAGCTATTCACAGTGTATGTGAATAGTGCTGTTCTTGCCTTAAAGAGGAGAAGGAGGTGCACGAACAGCTGAAAAGTGCATTTAGATGTCAGTGTCTTCACCAAGTGCTATTGTCTTCTCACCAGGTGACCGTCCAGGCCACCTGCATTACTCTGATGGCTCTGAGTGTGGACCGCTGCTATGCTACACTGTACCCGCTGCAATCATTGCGTTATCGAACCCCCCAGGTAGCCATGGCTGTCAGCTTTGCAATTTGGATTGGTGAGTGGGGCTTGCAAAATCTACAAGCATTTATACCTCCGGAAAAAGAAAAGGTTATGTAGCTTGAGATGGAAGGGAGAGCAAACCTGTGTCCGACACATCCAGGCTCATCTTCTTAGGATTAGCTTTATAACCAGACACCTAATCAAATACTGATTACTCTCTGGAGCTGCTTAATTAATTAAGCAGTGGGGTCAGAGAGAAAGGACGTGACAATTACTTTAAAATATGCATGTGTATAAAATAAGCAGAATGAATAAAAATGAAGATGACTCAAGTGTCCTAACTTTTGAACCCATTATTTCAGCTCAGGCCATTTATCTTCCAGTGTCACTGGGAGTCGGGCTGCATATAAATTTAATAAATCATCATCATCATCAACGACCAAAGTTCTCTCTTGTTAAGTTGATGTCAGAATCCAGGACATATCTTCCCCTGACCTGCCTACTACATTTCCTGTAGATCAAGGGTCCCCAAACTCTTCAGTTCATCAACCCCTTCATGAAATTTCAGATTGTTCATTGACCCCCAAACATTTATTATATAAAATAATTTAATAAATACTACTTTAGCAGTACTAGGAATAACAACAATAACATCCCTTGGATAGTCCCATCAACCCTTGGGGGTCAATATTGACCACTTTGGGGAACCCTGCTGTAGATTGACAAGTGACTTCTGTAACAATATATTACAGCATGGAATACTGTCATCCAGGAGAAGGATTCTGTCACCATTTACCTTTCCCTTCCAACAGTCAACCAGTATTTCATGGCTAATCAGCCTACCCAGTCCTCCCTGCACTGCTTAGCATTCCTTCTTTCTAGAATTTGTCTGATCAATTAATATCTCTTGGGTTGGGAAGACTCTGTTTTGGCTCACATTAAAAAGTCTGGAAAGATTTGATGATCTGCCTCACTCATGCAATATGAACATTAGGCTTCATTTGGTTTTCTTTTATTGCTCCTTGATGACCATTTTCACTCAGCTTTGCCTTTGATTTCTGCAAATGACAAGGTGGACATTGTTGCATGGATGATCATGCAGCAGTTGAGTTTTTATTCTGTTTCTTTGCTGAATGGTTTTCCCTGTGCTCCAAAATAAAGGTTTTACTGTTGCATTTGTACTCTTTTTACTTTGCTCCAAAAAATACAGCTTATTTTTTAAATTCATTTGAAAAATGTAAAGCTAGTTATTTCTTGCCATATTTTAGTAACTTTTTGCAGGCTATTTCTGTCTTCAGGTTATTTATTTGAATAAAACTACTGTAGTTACATTTTAAATAACAAGGTATAATAGACTACTGACTACTAATTATCTGATGGAGGAAAAAATAAAAAGAAAAATTGGGATAAAGACAAATGTTCTAGTCTTGAAGTGTTTTATGCTTCTCAACATTGACCTTGTAGTAGTAGAGTTTGCTTGAACTTGCAGATAAAAGCAAGCTTGAAAATAATCTTTGATAACCATTATCTTCGGATTGTTTAAACTTCAAATTGTCAACTCTCGTTACAAAACTATACATTCTAAAAGACAGATTATTGAACTTGGTCATATTTCAGTTTCTTCTCTTTTGATCCCTCTGTCTCTGGTCTAGGTTTATAAATACTTTGAACACCACTTTCAAAAATATTTTTCCTTACCTCTATTATATATTATATGAGAGCCAGTTTGGTGTAGTGGTTAAGGCACCAGGCCAGAAACTGGGAGACCGTGAGTTCCAGTCCCACCTTGGGCACAAAGCTAGCTGGGTGACCTTCGGCCAGTCTCTCTCTTAGCCCTAGGAAAATGGTAATGGCAAACTACTTCTTAAATCTTATCAAGAAAACTGCAGGGACTAGTTTTTACCTCTATTAGTAAATCAGCATCCATACTCATCCATCCATCCATCCGTCCATCCACTGTTCTTCCCAAGAGATAGGATCCTTGCCCTGGTTTTCCTCAACTCCCTGGAGAGCTTGTTTTCTAAATGCTCACCGAACATTTTAACACACTGGAAAAACAGGATCGGAAAATTTATATACATACATACATATTTATGTTTATATATATATATGTTTATGTTTATGTTTATGTTTATATATATATATATATATATATATAAAAATTTAGTCACTGCCCATCTCACTCAAAGAGCGACTCTCTCTCCCAGAATCTTGGGAAAAGTCTTCATGGATAGAGGTGATCTTCCTCTGCAGTCAATCACTATGTGATGGACATCAGGAATGGTCAAGGAGGCAAGGCAGAGCTTGCACAAGAGTCCCCATTCTCTGCCTTTGCACATACAAGGAGAGTTACAAAATAGACTTGCAGAGGTGTGTTATTGTGAGAAAAATATAATTTGATTTGCAGATGCAGAGCTGATAAAAAATACCTATTGAAATCAGATTATAAGTGCCCAGCTTTATTATGCAAGAGAAAATATAATCTATAGTTTGATCTTCATATGTTTTGTGGGATATAGACATGAATCACTTGTTAGTTACGAGATAATTAGAATTTTACAGAGCTCAAGAAAGCCTATTTCAAACTATGGTAGGTGAGAAGATGCATTAAGCAAGAATGCATAGCTTCTGGGATGACTATTCTAATATTCAAAGCCTCATTACTTCAAAGGACTCTGCGTTCTGTCTCCTTGACCTCCAGGTTCCTTCATTCTCTCATTACCCATGGCTATGTATCATCGTACTGAAAATGGCTACTGGTACGGTTTACGAACCTACTGCATTGAAGCTTTCACAAGCAAGAGCCAGGAGCGTAGTTTTATCCTCTACACTTTCCTGGGTGTTTATCTACTGCCTCTGCTCACTATTTGCTTCTGCTACTCCATCATGCTCAAACGCATTGGACGTCCTGCAGTTGAACCAGTGGACCATGATTACCAGGTAGGAGAGCGGGGAGAAACTTGCAGGTCACTATGCTTCTATTGTTAGATTTGTATAGATCCTGCAGTCTTCTGCATGCACAAAAATGAAGTCTCAGTTCAGGTAATTTAAGCAAACGATATCAAATGTAAAAAAACAACAACAACTGAAAGAAAAGTTAAGAACCTGTTCTCTCCCATACATTGCTTAGGTATAGCCAGAATAAATTTCATGCAGTTGCCAAAGGGTGTAATATGGTTTGGTGAGGGTTAAAATCACTTTCTTTGTTTATACAGTATAATACGCTAATTAAGCTACTTTCAGCATAATTAACCTTAAAGTCATCTAGGAGCTTGAGGAATCCTAAACAGATTTGTTGTGGCTTATAAATGCATAATAAATCATGCTTTACTATTTGGTGTTCATTTATAATAACAAATATATTGATTTTAATTAATAATAAAATAATATTGAATCGAATATAACATTTATCTTTCTTATACAATTTTATATTTAAAATACCTGGCAAAACATGCATAGTTTTGTACGTTCCTATATTTCTGAAGCCTTATTTGAAAATGTATAAGGTTCTTTGGACTTGCATACAAAGTTTGGGTTCATCAATTCTCATTTTGTCATCTTCAACTGTTTATATAATATCCTTTGCCAAAAAATGGAATTCCTATGTGTTCTGAATTTTTTCACATTGCCTGCCAATTATGCAGTCAAAAAAATTAAGGTATGCTTACTTTGTATTATTCCCAGTCATTTTCCCCCAAGAAATTACTATTGTCATTATTTTGTAATGAGTGGGGAAATGGAAGAAAGGAAGAATGTAAGATGACTAACTAGTAGAGGGATTGTCAATGTAGAGTCCAACAAATAATTCCCCCCACCCCCGAAAAAAAAAAGGTAGCCAGGTTGGTGTAGAGGTTAGAGATGCTGGATTATAAGCCAGGAGACCATGAATTTTAGTCCTGCTTTAGAGTCACAAAAGCCAGCTGGGTGACTCTGGGCCAGTCACTCTCTGTCAGCCCTAACAAAAAGGTACTGGCAAGCCACTTCCAAAAATGTTGTTGTGAGACTACATAGACTTGTTCCTGCATCGCCAGGCGTCTGCGTTGACCTGATGGACCATACCCTGACACGTGCAGAAGTATTGAAGTATCCCTAAAAGGCCTGCTGGGCCCCTTGCATTTCACTGAGATTCCACCACTTGCCTCCCATTATTCATTAGTGAACCCCTCTCCAAGATACATCTTCCAGAAACTTGGGATATTTTCTTTTTTAAAGATGAAAGCTGAGATTCACAGTTTGCTATTTTTTTCACTAGGTACCCACTTTTATGACTGTCTCAAATTGCAGTTGTGTTCCTCCTGAATCTGAAACCAGTAGGCTGTTTTTCCTGCTAAACAGGCTGTTGCTCTTGTTGCTCAACTAGCATGCTCTCCATAAACATTGTTCATGTGTTTTCTGTTCATTTCCAGCAAGTGCAACATCTCTCTGAGCGCTCAGCTGCCATGCGAGCTAAGATTTCCAAGATGGTTGTAGTGATCGTACTCCTTTTTGCCATTTGCTGGGGTCCTATCCAGTTCTACCTGCTTTTTCAGGGCTTCTATCTCCATTTCCAGGTGAACTATGAGACCTATAAGATTAAGACATGGGCTAACTGCATGTCTTACGCTAACTCTTCCCTCAACCCGATTGTTTATGCCTTCATGGGAGACAGTTTCCGCAAATCCTTCAAGAAGGCGTTCCCCTTCTTCTTCCGCCAGCGTGTACGGGACAGTGGTATGCCTTCAGGCTCCCATAATGCGGAGATGAAATTTGTTACTGAAGAGACCTAACTTCTGTGATGATGAAGAACTTGCCTTGTTTCCTTCCCAAGAAAGGAAGTTCAGACTGACATGTTAAAATAAGATGGTTATTGACTAAGGCAAAAATGGAAGGTAATTACTTCTGCACCACCTGCACAAAGCAGAATTTTCTGGACTCTAAGCCAGATAAATCCCATAATGGTAAGAACTAGGGATTCCATACTATTCATGGTGGATTTTAATTTTAAGTGCTTCAGGAACCTGCAGTGCTGCATTAAGCTTCAATGCTGACAGAAGCAAGCCTACTGTTTTGTATTTATGGTAATCTTTAGAATATTGGTTCTGTGCATGGCATGGTCACTTGGATTTATCCAGTCTCTGGGTGTAAAATGTGAAAATAAACTTTTTGAAACTGATTTTTTCCCCCTGAGGTTTATTTAGATTCAAAAGTTTTTTTTTTTAAATAACAGATCAAGATAATTCAAGACACATCCAACAGCAGTTAAGATGCATCCCTATTTAACCCACCCACACAGTGCTAATATTTAAACTCTGCTAGTGCCATATTATTATTATTTCCTATCTTTCCTCCAACAGAGTTCAGGGCAGCAGAGGGCTCCTCATGTGACATATAATGCCAAAACAAACTATGTGATCAAAAAAGATGATGGCCTGATTCAACCAACATGCTAACACTTGACTAGGCTGTCTAACTACACTGAACCACAAGCTTCCTCATCTCATCTCAGTCTGGAATGGAGATGGGGCTGATTCTTGGGGTGTAAGGGCAAACACACACCTGGCTGCTGCAGCGGCATTTCCCACATAATGCCCAAAAGGTATTGTCTGAAGTACTTGTTATACGGCCTTCTTATAAACAAGAGTTTTCTGCTCTTTGAAACAGCGTTAGACCAGTGTTTAACAAACAGGAACAGCACTCTCTTTATAGTGCAGTGTGCCTTGGGAATGTGTATGCCTGTGCACACATGCTGGATGGGGAATTCTGGGAGTTGAAGTCCACACATCTTAAAGTTGTGGAGGTTGAGAAACACTGGTATACACTTCCACTCAAGTTGCTGGAACTTGTGACTTGAGCAAGCTCCTTGACAGAAGTAGTAGTTGTGGGGAAGACAAGGGTAAACAATTTCTGCCCCTCTCCACAGACGTCAATCTACAATGTAGTAATCTCTCCTTTCAGCTTGCCTCCCCATGACTCACATTTTGTGATCTCAGCAGTCACCCTTTGCTAGGCATACTGTGTTTTTGAACAAAGTGATAGTAACTTGCAAGACAATTTTCACTTCCCCACTTTTTCTATTTATTGGTTGAGAATTTATGTTTCCTTGAGTGACTGTTTTTAAAGGTCACCCTTTCTTGAAGTTTATCATTTAGGATGTATTCATACACAAACATTCAATTGTTTCAGATTCCCTTGCTTTATGAAATACAGAACATTTCAATCTGATGGGAATTGCTCAATCGGCAAAAGGAGAAATACAAAACAAACCTCCCCAGTAAGAATAATCAAAATTCAATCCCTTCCTGCTCTATTCACAGAGACTTATTTCCAAGAATGAGTTAGCAGGATGGTAGCCCCACATTCTTGCGGACATGGTAATAAATGTAGAGGAAAGGAAGATGTACTGTAGCCTTCATGATGGAGTCACCTGGATTTTTCAACAACTTATAAATGTCTTTTTCTGTGTGATTGCTTACAGCTGCCATACACAGATGAATTATTGTATCTGATTATTTTAGATAATGGGCAAGGCTTTTTTCATTTATGTAACATTTACTAGGCAGACCCATCCACCCAGCAGATCAGCGGTCTTGGCACAGGAAAGATGAAGCTATCAGTAAAGAATCCTCTAACCTCTTTAACCAACCTCCCTTCCTTATGTGATCTTCTTTATTCTCTTTTAAACATGGGTTTAGCACTATTCCAGAATAGCGCTACTCTGATAGTTGGACTTTTTTTTAATGCAGCCATGCAAAACCAGAGCAAGTTTTGACAGATGGCTAAACTTGCTGGTCTAAACTTCTAGCTAAATTCTTCTCCTCTCTTCAACTCTCCAGCCCCAGCCCCCATTAAGGAGAGTGATTGGTAGATGTTTTCCTATGGACTGATGGTGGGGTGAATGGGACAAAGTCAGAGGAATTCACCTATTGCTTTCCTTAACTAGGTAAAGGTAAAGGTTTCCCTTGACATTAAGTCCAGTCGTGTCCGACTCTAGGGGGCGGTGCTCATCTCCTTTGAACTCCGTTTCAAAGCCGAAGAGCCGGCGTTTGTCCGTAGACACTTCCGTGGTCATGTGGCCAGCATGACTACACGGAACACCGTTATCTGCCCGCCGAAGCGGTACCTATTAATCTACTCACATTTGCATGTTTTTGAACTGCTAGGTTGGCAGGAGCTGGGACTAGCAATGGGAGCTCACCCCGTCACGCGGATTCGAACCGCTGACCTTCCGATCGGCAAGCTCAGCAGCTCAGCGGTTTAACCCGCAGCGCCACCGCATCCCTTTCCTTAACTAGTCCTGCATTAAATCACACTTGCTGACCTCATTACTGGAGAATAAAATTGCCATCAAGGCAGAGCAACCTATGTCAGGATGCTTTTCCGCTGATTCAAGGACTGGAAGAATGCCCATTAACACAGCCCTCTGGCTGTGTCTTATGCCACAATTTGATACTCAAGCATTTATAGCACTGTGCTATGGAATCAAAATGGGTTGTATTGTTCATGTCACTTCAAAAGCAGGCTTGTATTTTCTTTTAGTTTGGTACCAGGGGTCAGAGTTATTTATTTATATTTCAAATTTCATCACTGCCCATCTCACTCAAAGAGTGACTCTGGGTGGTTTAGGAATGGGAAGCAGCAAAAATGTAGCTACATAGTCCAAGGTCTAGTATCAGCTACCTACAAAAATATTCAGTAAGACAGTCCAGAAATCAAAAGCCAGATCAGTCCCCATTGAGACTGAGAGAGTAAAGATGAAACACTGAAGGAATAATCAAGGCAATAACGGGCCATATACCAGGGAAGTCGTACTTGGCTAGAGTTCAAGTTTAGGCATGCCAGACTATTCTTGAGTTGATCTTCAGTTCTTTGCAAGATGCCTTCCAACCTTCCCATATTCAGCTTGGTATCGCTGTCATTTACATGGCTGAGAGTGTAGGGGAATTTGCTAACCCCAAAAATCCCCCAGCAGCTGCCGAGTTGCTTTATTTAGTTCTGTGCTACAGGGTGTTCCCTTAAAAGAGAAGACAAATGTTTGCAGCAAGCATTTTAACAAATTGGTTACAGACATCAACTTCCTGCATATCGTATTAGGAACAAACAATGCTTGATTTAGAAAAACAATAGCCTTGCTCTTGACCACATACAGTGTATCTGCCTTGCTTCTTTCCCTAGGAATTGCACAAAAACAGCTTATTTCTACTCTCATATAGCCTATGTGTATTGTTTATTCCCCTCCTTGCCGGTACTTCCTAGGACCACACTTGAAGACCACACTTCCTAGGACCGCACTAATCTAGACCATTCACATGTAATTTTTTTCTAATAAAGAACTCAAAGGCACAAAGATGGCTCTTTCAACTGTTGTGTCTGGTCTGCTGACCAAAGGAATAGGTTTTCTGCTCTTGCTGAAGTGGAGTTCCCCTAGAACTAACTCTAATGGGGTGGCAAGAATCTATCTATCTATCTATCTATCTATCTATCTATCTATCTATCTATCTATCTATCTATCTATCTATCTATGTCTATCAAATTTGTCACTGCCCATCTCTCACCCAAGGGACTCTGGCGGTTTACCAGAAGAAAATCAATAAAACAATAAATATACAATAAAATTACAATATACAATATGCACCATGTAAAAACAATTACAACATATATAGGCATATATAAAGTAACTGAGCAACAGTACAAGATCACAGGCATATTTAATCAATGAATAGCCCTGGCCATGAAGAAAAGTGCAACATTAATATTTATGGCACTATTTTTATAAAGCTAAGATCATAAAAGAGATATTTGATGGCTCTGTGAAAGAAATCTCCAGAGTTTCAATAATCCTTTCCTGTCCACACACCAGTCTCACATCAAAACATTCTTCTTGCTAATAGTAGTCAGCAGTCTTGCTGCCCTATTCAGGAACACTGAAGCTCACTAAGTGCACACTATCAGTAAAGTGCACCATAGATACTAAGGGGAAGGCAGAACAGAAGAAGAAAACAAAAGAGTGTCTGTATTGGCCTGATAACTGATCAGACACATACACCACATTTCTTTATGGAAGAGTCAGCCCATCTCTCAAGATTATACCCCTTAGGTGCCATTACTGTGCCTTCATAATTGTTTCTTCAGGAATGCATGCTTTAAAAAAAGATGTTCGGATATTCCCAAATGTGCATACAAAACAAATCACAAATCACAAAACAAGGAAAAAACTGCAGCTTTTCTACCTGCAAATCTGCCCTACTCCCCCAGGGTCAAAGATGAAAATAGGAAAAACTCTTCTCCAGACCACTAAGCCCTGGCTAAGTAGGTGGCAAAAAAGCAGAAAGAAATTCAGCTGTTTTAGCTCTGAGGTTTGCCAGACTTTCTGCTGCTGTACTATGTTATTCTCACAACAGCCCTACAAAGCAGGTTAAGCTAAGAGATGGATACTCTTCTACTGCACCACACCGGCTCTCACTTGTTTTAAGAAGTCACGTGTCTCCCTCTCATTCTGTATCTTTGGGGGAGGGCACATTATACTGTTCCTATATGTGGCTCTCCTTGATCAAAGTCATAGAACTGAACAACAGAACAGGAGGCACCATGATGAGGGCCAAGTTTTCTCTTGTATAAGCCACTTGTGATCATTCTTCAGGAGCACCAATATGTGAGGCTATTATGAATATAAGGGGGGGGGGGAACCTGACAAATATACTTAAAATCTACATCTCCTTATTCTTCCCCAGTTTCAATACATTTAAGAACAAAACTAAACCTTGCTATGAATTGCAGACGTCTGCCCTCTTCCTCCTACTGAGCTCTGAAATGGTGTATCTCCTGATCTCACAGTAGTTCGCCTTTCATTAAATTATCCACCTCTATCACTGGCAGGGCAGATGAGCTGCCATTAGCCAACATGACTGCTGGATTCTACAGTTACTAAGGCTACCAGCAGTGGACAAGGACCAAGAATATGGCCTATCTCTTCAGGTGACTAGGAAACTAGGCCAGGAAGTCCCGTGAAACTGAAAAGCCATATTGACCATTATTGAAACCAATCATGAACATGCTTTCCTACAGCAGGAAGCCTCATCATTTCAGAAGTGAAGGCAATTATCATTTTGTCAAGGTCACAATCCAACTGGTGTTCCTGAAACCATTGAAAACATCCCAGCCATTAGGGAGCTGAGGGCACAAATGTATGTGGTAGAGATGAAAACCAAGTGGAAAATACTTCTATGGGGATGGGATAGAGTGGGGTGAGTTGAGGTAGTGGGCCTTGGCAAATACAGTAGCATTTGGTTGGACACCAAGCTTCAGTAGCAAGAGAAACACTCCTGAAAGCAAACTGGGAAGTGCAAAGGGTTAAAGTTGGAATATTACCTTGTGGAAGATTTTCCTTTGTTATTTACTATTTTTGAACCACTCCTTCCAAATCACTTCTGAATCATGCAAAAGAATACTACCAGCAATCCATGGGTTCAGAACTCACAATGAATCCACAGCAATACCCATTCATTCCAATGAGCCTGAAGGACCAGCTTTTCTTTGAAACAGCAGAGAATACATTTGTTGAGTACAGCAACCCCAAAACAAATTTAAAGAACCACAGTACACTGAGAGAATACACTAGTAAAGGTAAAGGTTTCCCTTGACGTAAAGTCCAGTCGTGTCCGACTCTAGGGGGCGGTGCTCATCTCCGTTTCTAAGCCTTGGAGCCGGCGTTGTCATAGACACTTCCAGGTCATGTGGCCAGCATGACGACTCGGAACGCCGTTACCTTCCCGCCGAAGCGGTACCTATTGATCTACTCACATTTGCATGTTTTCGAACTGCTAGGTGAGCAGGAGCTGGGACGAGCAACGGGAGCTCACCCCGCTGCGCGGTTTCGAACCGCCGACCTTCCGATCGGCAGCTCAGCGGTTTAACCCGCAGCGCCACCGCGTCCCTCTAGAGAATACACTAGCAGTTTAAAAATTCAGATACCGTGCCTATTTTAGAGCAAGAGCTCTTTTTCACTGAAAGGCATCAGAATCAGCTCACTTTCTGAATGTCTAAAGCTTTCTAACCTGAACACCTGTCTCTCTAACTGACAAATACGATAGGAATCAAATCTGCTACCTTCTTTGGTCAGTGTAATTTATACATCTCTCTAACACCAAAGGAGTTTCCCATGGATCAGTCTTGTGTAGGATGTATTGGTCTACTAACACACAGAGTTGCAACACTGGCTGTCTCCCTTGTCTCTAAGTTCCTTTTCCCACCAAACTTTTTTTGCCTACCAGTCAGTTTCAGCCACTTATTTCAACTGTCTCGGTCTTTTCCCCACACCTGCTTATTTTGAATTCTTTCTATGCAATATATCTATACAACATTCACGTAATTGAGTTATTGATTAATAAAAGTTTGCAGAAACTGCCTGTGCAAATTAATCTGCCATTGGGCAAAAACGTTTTGGACACAAGATTTATCACTAGCAATGGGCAAAAAAGGAACAAGAGCTTCTCTTGCAGAACAGCCTGGACTTAGGCCACTGCCAATTTTATGACACCTTTGAGGGCTAACATAGAAGATGTGGTAAATCAAATAATCACCTATTATGAAATCTGTTTCCTCTAACAGAGTAAATGCTCAGTGCAGGATGTACTCCTGACTTTCAGTTATAAGCTGAGGATGGGGACTGGAATGAAGTCTTAATTGACCAGTTCAAAGAGGGACTATTAGATGAAGTATTCATTTCTAAGCTCTTGGAATGGCTGCAGAAGGCTTTTGCTTAAAACAAATTGGATCTCAGACGGGTTTACAATTTGATTTCATAAAAGATGGTCATGAATATTTTGCTCCCTTTGATTCTTGTTATGAGAAGTTTACATTTGCCATTCAGATTCTCCTGTAGGTGTTCAATTTTTCAAAGATTTATAAATCATGCATTCTGTGATTTTTTACAAACTTTTGATTGTGATTTGCTGATTGAGGATCCTGTTCTGCTCACCCATCAGGTTCAAGCAGTTCTTCAACCCCTTCATAACAGTCTTTACACTAAGGTAGAGTGAATTACTTCGATCTGCCTGTGTAGGAGTTTGGGGGATATATACATTATTTTGAAAGGAATTTAGATGGATCCAGCTCAACTGTAAAACATTCTGTCTTGGGAGTTTCTCCTTATTGTCAAAGGGGTATAAAGTTTTTTCTGGGCTTTGCCAATTTTTAACATACATTTATTTCTAATTTTGCTCCACCTGGGATTTCAACACCAAACAAGCCTTTCTTCAACTCAAACAAGCATTCACTTCCTAGCTCTTTATTTGTCATCCATATCCTACTCATCCCTTCATTGTACAGGCTAATGCTTCTAATTTTGTATTTTACAGTCCTTTCCAGAATTTGAGGCATTCTCTTTCCCTGCATATCTTTCCATGCAGCTCCTGCAACCAAAAGAAACTATTGTCAGATGTTTTTAACAAGGAGCCTTTGGCCACCAAGGAACATTTTCAGCTGTCAGGAGCAAAAGCAGAGCAACTGAAGCCAATCAGGACTGTTTTCAAAACATGTTGCAGGGGCCCACCACATCCAAAGGTTGAAAAATGGAAGGCGAGCAGTCCTTTACCATGTAAGGGTAGGAGAAAGATTTGCTGCTAGATCCTGCAGGAGCTGATCTACTTTTACTACAATAAAAGCAATTTACCAGCTTGCCCGTAATTCCTCAACTGCTAGCTCCCGATCCTTCAAGAGGGATCTGTGGTGGTGCCATGGCTGAAGTTCTGGCATCAACACTGGTGCCAATTCCTCAAAGAGATTACAGGAAACTGAAATTATCACAAGAATTTGGAACATTTATACATTTTCCCCAAGCTTATACACAGCTCCAGGTCAGGTGGACATGATTTGATATATAACAATATATTTAATTTAAATCAGATATTCTTTGAAGTCCTTTTTCTATCTCCATGGTTCATGCGTCACTTTTCTTTTACACAGTTTTGTAATCAGTCAGTCACTTTCTGCACTCCAGAAAGGCTGAATTAATGCCAGAATTGAACAATTTTACCCCTTTTCAGTATTTTCCATTCATGTTTCACTTTCCAGTTGAACAGTGAGACAATTTTCTTTCATCGTCTTCTGATTACTAACGTACCTGTTATTCTTTCCAACCTACTTTGCTAGCTGAAATTCCCTTCCAGAGCTGTTTTCCACCTTGTTCTTGCTACCTGCTTGTGCTATTTCAGCTGTTCCTAATTGTCTCTCTCTCATTCTCCATTTTCTGTCCATTTCTCTTTTAATTTTTAGATTATTAAAAAGCAATTTGTGTGGCTGAAACAGTCCCTTATGATTCTTACACCCTTTGGAGATAATTTAAGAAAGCAGAGAACAGGGGTTGAACCCAGCTGGATCCAGGAAAAAAAAAGACTAAGTTTTAGCCATCGGGTTCCTGTTACATTTATTTTATTATGTATTATAGTATTTTATAGTTTTATATTTCTCTTATTTATGTTTTACTGTAAACTGCCCAGAGTCCCTTGTGGGAGATGGGCTGTGATAAATTTGATCAATAAATAAGTTACACATAAGATCACTAAAAAAGGCTACAGATGCATTTTATCTGAGAGTCCTTATAAATACATTCTTACCTGTCATTTTAAATGCATAGAGATTATTATTATATGTTATGGACCTTTTAGCTGAAAGGCTCCTGATATTATATTGTAATAGTATGTTGTATTATTGTTTCAATTTTTATTTTATTTTGTCTATACTGCTTTTAGTTAGAAGCACATAAGAAATAGACTTACTGCTGCTACTATTGCACATGCACATCAGTATGTGAATGGATTATTGGGAGCGCCAATGCAAGTGTTCTTATTGCAGAATAACTGTGCCACAAAACATACCATTGAGTAGAGGGCCATAGAACAGTAAGGCACCAATTGCCTGTATCATGTAGAATCTAGTACACATGGAGTACTAGTAGAGTACTCACTAAGTGTGCAGATATCAACAGTTCACCAGTTCTAAGCTGCATGATTGCAACTCCTTGGGAAAGCCATTCAAACTTTGGTACTAGTAGGTAAGTGGTATACTAAACGCTTTTATCACTAACTTGCAGTTGCTGAGGCCTTTACCATCTGTCTAACTTGTCTATCATTTCTCAGGTACTGAACAGGACATCTTAGTTTAATAGTGTGTCTTGTAACTAGTATGTGTTATATCTACCTGTACATATATATCTTCTGCCTTCAGTGCAACATGGTGTGAGGAGTGCCTAAGACTAAATAAAAGACTCAAACTCTAAAGCAAGTTTAAGTTCTGACTTTTATTCAGAATAGAATGCACACCAGTGGAAAGCTGAGAGTGAGGGAAGCGCGCCAAAAGTTGAATTAAATAGTCTCACGCCAAACAGCGCTCCACCCCCACACTCCCCGGGTGTGCCCCACGAGTTCTCCGGAGTGACAGGCCATCAATACTTGATAGATGAGAGGTCGTCCAGCCCCATTCGCCTCGGGCATTGCCCCGTTTATCCTTTTGCGGAGTAATGGACCATTACCGGGCGATTAGGCTTCGGAATTCCTCGAAAGCACCCGGACGCGCCCTTCCGAACCTCGCCCTGATCATTTCCTTGATACTGGTGTTAATGATCGATTACCGGGCGATGAGAGCTTGTAGATCTCCTAAACCCATTATCTTCTTTGTCTTGTTTATCGCCCGTCCCTCTTCAGTCATTGACAAGCCTCTGAGCTTTGTCATGCGAGCCGTTGCGATGTCGCAAACATTGCAATGGCGATCATGACACATAGCAAGATCATTCCATCAAATTTTATTCTTCACAAATATTTGCATTTGATTTGATCCATTCTTAGGATTCTGATGCCCCACCTTGACTATTCGATCTTGTTCTAGATAGTGGGGATAGCTAAAATAGAACAAAACAATAGATGGATGGACTATTGCTGTATAACAGCCTTGTCTCTGTAGTGCCTACCAGGTATGATGGAATTTCAACTCCTTGAATGCTTAAAAAGTATAATCTTTGGCCATCATAACGGAATTCTGTGAGCTGAAGTTCCAAAACATCTAGAAGATCAGGAAGTTGGCTTCATAATATGATCATAAGATAGCTTTGCAGGCATTTGCTTTAAAAAATAAAAAAATAAGGGCCACCTCATCCTTCCCCAACCCAATACCCTCAGGATATGTAGGATCTGGCCATGCTCAGTGATAAGATTTAATTCAACACATCTGGATAGCAGGAGCATCCACAGGGAGTGGTCAATGACATCAAATGGCAGGTGCAACTGAGGTTATTGAAGCCCCACCCATTTTTAATGTGTCAGATGCATTGGATGCAGACTAAAAAGGGTGGGCTTCGATCACCTGGTCATGCCTGCTATTTTGATGTTGTTGAACCCCTTGTGGATGTTCCTGCTAGAGACTCTCAAGTTAGACAAGCCTGAGCTTTAGAATTCTTCTGCATGTGAAACATCCTGAATTTTAAACATTGTGATAGAACAAAATGTCCTAGTGGCCTACTGCAACTTGTTCTATGTGAGGCTATATTTGAAGATAACCCAGAAACTGCAGGCAGTACAAAATGCAGTGGCAAGACTGCTGATAGGATAACCCTGTCAATTTAGAATAACATTTAAATTAAAGACACAGCATTGGTTGCCAAGAGGTTTCCAGACTCAATTCATAGTGTTGGTAATTACTTTTACAGCCTTTTGCAGTGCAGCACCAGGCTGTATCAGGTCAGGCAATGACTTGTCTGAATTGAATCTGCCCATCTGGTCTGGTCATCTACAGCAGGGTTCCTCAACCTCAACAACTTTAAGACGTGTGGACTTCAATTCCACACATTTGACATTGAAGTCCACACATCTTAAAATTGCTGAGGTTGAAAATAAGTGATGTACAGAATGCCCATGGAGAGACTCCCTTCCTTGCAAGATACATGGGGTTGGGACAATAGACTTTTCTGTGGTTGTTCGCACTGTGGGGAATATTCTCTTCCCAGAACTATCTGCAGTTCCCATTTTGTTGACATTCTGCTAATTATGTAACCTGTTTTATTTTACTGAGCCTTTGGCTCCAGCTGATTGACTGAGGGTTTGGGATTGGATTTGTGTGTTTTTTCTTTCATTTGTTTTTGTTTTTCTTATTGTTATGCAGAATCCTTTGGAACTGGGGCAGATTATAAGTACAGTTAAATAAACAAGCAAGCAAATGTTCACAATGTGGAGCGAATTGAAACCTGCAGATAGCTAAGACTGTGCATTTAACCCTACATTGAGGGCACTCTGGTCTGACCAGCAGCAGCCCTCCAGACCCTCAAACAAGGACTTCCTCCTTTTAACTGGAGGGATTGAACTGAAGAATTTATTTATTTGCAACAAACTTTTGAACAGGAGATTTAGGAAAATGTAATTTTCTATTAACAGCAACCTAAGAAACATGAAAGAAGTCTATGCCACACTTAAGTAATAGTTTTAGCTGGACCTCCTTTTGGTCCATAGATTCCAGTAAGTGGACAGAGTGATTTCTGGTATGTCCTCGTCAGCTAGACACATGCCCTTCCTGATTCATGTACGGCTGGACGGAGCATGACAAGCTGGATCCAGGAGGTTGTCCATGCCTCACTCCAGTAGGGGTTGGTGCTGGCAGCCTTATAAGAGGACACAGTGCAACCCTCCCTCAAGAGGTCCTCTTTGGATACAACTATTCTTGATCACTATCATACAGTCTGTAACGTTTCCTTTTTACAGGAGGTTACTGAGACAGTGGGGGTGGGAGCCAGTTATAGAATGACCAGGAAAAAGCAGATTAATCTGTACCAGTCAGGATTTAACCCTGGGCATGGAAGCGGTTGGCTTTTGTCAGGACCTGGATAGGGATAGTACGTTTCTCCTAGTCCTCTTAGACCCCCATGGTATCTCCTGGACCATCTGTGAGTGTTGGAGGTATTGGTTCACAGTGCATCAAGCCCCTACAGCAGTGCACGGCCAAGGAAACAAGATGCGTCAAAGTCTCATTAATCAGATGTCATGCCAAGAAAAAGGGGCTAATTTACAGAATCTTGGAAATTAGATGAACATATTCCAACCCTCATTTATTAATGGGTGTATGAGGACAGGGTCTCTCTGAGCTGCTTCACCCTTTTTCTCATAGAATCCCTAATGGATGGACTGATACCTTGCTTAAGAGATAAGACCGAAATGTCTGTCTGCTCTTCATCTATCATGTCTCAAAAACCTCCCCTTTTTCCTTCAGATTCCAAGAATTCCCACATTCAATGGTTCTGCTCTTTGGGCAGTTTCAGTTGAAGATCGTGAGGAAGGAAAGATTGGCCTGGTGGCTGTGCCCTTATCACAAATCACAGCATTCAGTTCTCTGCCTACTGTTCTCCAACATTTCCATGAGCCACTGGGGAGATCATCCCTTGTTACCCTGGACTGCACTGCCATTAAAGCCTTATCCCAGTATTGGGAGGCTGTTGGGGTCTAGGTGGAGTGTTTTTTCCCCCTCGCACTCAACAGGAATCCACTTTCCTACTGCATGGTATGCATTGTATATTGTTGTGCCCTTCTAGCCGTGCTTGAGTGCTAGTTCCAAGAAACTTCCTTTGCTGAACGCTGATTACACATTTTGATTGTACTAAGAACTACTAGATCTAGCAGGATTGATACGTTCACGAAGATCAAGGCTGACGGGCTGGAAAGTGTTGTGGGGAAGAACAGATACACTGTAGGGCCGATGGCATGAAATTATCGGGTGACTCTCTTGTCTTACAGGATTACTTCCACTGGCAACAAATTACAGAGCTAGAAATGTGGCTTTCAAGTGTAGCAGCTTCTGTTTCTAAATTCTTAGCAAGAGACATTTCCCCATCGTTATCAATTCCTTATAGGAATATAGGCATACCTTGTTTTATTGCGCTTTGCAGGTACTGCTTTTTTTTTAACAGTTGAAGGTTTGTGGCAGCCCTGCATCGAGCAAGTCCATCAGTGCCATTTTTCCAACAGCAAAAGGCTCAGATGATGATTAGCATTTTTTAGCAATGCAATATTTTAAAATTAAGGTATGTACATTGTTTTTTTAGACATAATGCTATTGCACACTTAAAGACTACAGTATAGTGTAAACATAACTTTCATATGCACTGGGAAACCAAAAAATTCAAGTGACTTGCCTTATTATGATATTCACTTGATTCTGCTGGTCTGGAACCAAACCCACAAAATCTCCAAGGTGTGCCTGAACAGGCAGTTGGATGATGGACACCGCACTAGCCCTGCTTTTGAATTTTTGAGAATGAAATTTCAGGTGGAACTTCGTGTGAGCCCATTGGGCTATATTGTCCCCGTGATTAAGTATGTGTATGAATTCTTTCCCAGGAGCATTGACTAAATGTCCCACATTTACGATGTTGCTATGTTATCCTCAACCCATTTTGGCAAAATATTGCTGGCACAGTGTTTTGAACTGAACACTAGTGAAGCAATCACAGTTGTGAAGCAATCACAACAGCATGCCCTCAGGAATGCTCTCAAGGCAACAAACCATTTCTGCCAGAACAGCCAAACTATGGGAAACTGCTTTTCTCTCCTATTTTAGGACAGGTTGCCAATCCCTTGCATACAAGAACAGCTACACACTCAAACATTCATGCTTAGTTATTTGGCCTATAAAATCTGCCACGAGGGTGATGTCCCAAACAAGTTTAAAACTATTAAGTCTATTCATGAATGTACAGATGACATTCAGAAAGTCATTTGCTGAAAAATTTGAAACAAAGGAACTTTATTGTGGTCATTAACTAGTTGCTGAAAAATTAATATAACAGCAAAAAAAAAAAAGCCTTGAAAACCTCTAGAGTTACTGATAGTTTTATTAAAAGCTGCTTTCCATCTGTTGGTTATATTAACAATGTTTTATGTCACATATTACCTTTATCTATACAAGTATATACAACTGTTTTTCAAGGTAGAATGAAGCATATGGATGCTTCTTTTTCCTTAAAATTACAAATATTAAAATTGTATTTTTGTTTTTTAATATGCTTCCCCTTATATTTTAATTTTTTTACCCTTATCTTTATTGTTTCAATAAAATAAAAACAAAAAACCAAGAATAGGCAAACTTTTCTTGCTAGGTAGCAGCAGCTCTTAATTGGAATGTCTTATTCTGATTGTTTCAGCATTTGAAAAACTGTGACTCCGAAAGAAATTAAGATAGAAACTAGCAAATTATGAGCTACATGATTTTTCAAAAATGAAAATGTAAACTTTACAAAATTGCATATAATGTTCTTTATGCTTGTTGTTTTTCACAAATATAAGGAAAATAATCAGTACAAGCAGTTTTCTGTTTTATACTTTTAGAATTTTTCAAGGAATTATACACACAGTCTTTTTTTTCATCGTTTTCAATTGTTTGAGTTCTGTAAAGAAAGAATAACCTAAATTAATTGTTAGAAAAGGAGGATATTTCCTACAGCGTCAGTTAAAGAATATATAAGTTCATGATGACTTTCACCCCAAGGTCCTTTAGCAGTGCTAAGGTATAGTTTTTTTACAATCTACTGGAAGCAAAATTAAAATGATAGTTTTGCATGATACTTAAGTATTGCTATTTGGTCTGAGAAATATTCCAGTGCATATCATGGTTTTATTTATTATTTATCTCATTCATCTCCCTTCCTCACCAACCTCTCCAGGCAGGAACAGGAATTAGGTAAAGGTTTTGAAAAGGAAACAATATTTTGAAGAGGAAACAGAATTTATTTATTTATTTATTTATTTATTTAGTGGATTTATATGGCTGTCCATCTGACATATGTGTCTCTGGGTAGCTCACAGTATTAAAAATAATAAAAACATGTGCAAAAATATAAAACCCATAGCAGCGCCCCCCCCAAAATGATAAAGCCACAAACCAACACTCAACATAACCAAGCAAAAATTTTCTAACAATAGGGATAGCAATAGTGCTCAGAGCCCCTCTTTGGGGGAGATGGGTGTAGTAAAACTTTGAAATAAATAGTGGGCGGTAGTAAAAATTTGAAATAAATAAATAGTGAAAAATCCAACAGCATTTTGCCAATCCACTGTGGACTGTGCAACTGTGTTTGAAGGCAGTTACAAAATAATATATGAGATTTGGAAAAGGGTGTCTGATCTCTGGCCCCAAACAGGTATGTGTCCTTGCTGTGGTGCCTAGCTGGCTGTTTGCTAATTTTTCCCCTGGCATCTTCTTCCCTGTATACCATCCACCACTCAATCTGGGAAGGCATCCATGAAAGGAAAGACAGACTGCCCATTGTCCTTTCTCGCTCAGCTCCATGTGCTAGTGAACCTACCTACAGGCAGAAGGATTTTGAATTGAAGCAGGCCTTACAGTCTTCAGAGCCATGTTACATGAATTAGGGTTTTCTTCCATTCAGAATTTTCCCCAAGATAAGATTGATAACTTTTCCTGGTAGCATCTCCAGTTAGGAGTGTAATCCAGGATTTGACTTTTATGAAAGAGATCCCACCAAGAGGTACACATTTCCTCCACAGTGTTGCTCCCAACGATGATTTTCCCTTTCCTCTCCAACTTTCTACTATGGGAGAAGAGCCAGTCTGGTGTAGTGGTTAAGGTACCAGGCTAGACACCAGGAGACTGTGAGTTCTATTCCCGCCTTAGGCACGAAGCCAGCTGGGTGACCTTGGGCCAGTCACTTTCTCTCAGCCCTAGGAAGGAGGCAATGGCAAACCACTTCTGAAAAACCTTCCAAGAAAACCAGGCAGTCACCAAGAATCAGACACGACTGAATGGATAAAAAAAAAAAAAGATGGTTAACTTTTCCTGGTAGCATCTCCGGTTAGGAGTGTAATCCAGGACTTGACTTTTATGGAAGAGATACCACCAGGAGGATTTCCTCCACAGTGTTGTTTGCAACAATGATTTTCCCTTTCCCAGTGGGAGAAGTGGGAACCTTTGAACAGCAGTCTATAATTGTAATGGTATGTGGGAAAGGCCTTGGGAGATGGGGCAAAGAGATGTTGCCAAGGGAATGATCAGATAAGAGACAGCATAGCCCACAGCTGGATACTGGGCAGGGCAAGAGACCCAGAAGGGACCTCCCTAGTTTCTCAGGCTGTAAAGGAGATGGGAAAGGACTGTACTTTCAGACTTGCAGCTTTACATGTAGCTTTACAATAAAGTAGAATTAGCTCATCTGGTTGGGGTTCCTATCTGGTTTACCCAGGAAGGCCGACAATAATAGACTCTTCAATGGACAGAGAAGCAGTCCTCTTTCTTTTGAGCATATTAAGTGAACATGGCAAGTGACAGTTTGGCCTTGCAAGTAAGATGTTTTGAACTACTCTTCCATGATGTAAAGCTTCCACCATAGTCAAAAAAATGTCTAAAAATATTTTGAAAAATCCATTTCAATTCCTTTCATCTGGGGATACTTTCCTAGAGGTTCCTTCTCTCCTTTTATATCCTAAAAACCATATCAGGAGATGAGTAATCAGAGAAAGAGCCATAATCAGTAACTTTCACTTACTTCTCTTGAAAGGGAATGCCGTTTATCCACATCCACTTTCCTTTAGGGTACTTCCTGAGGCCAATCCAGTAACTAGAATTTTTTTGATGGTCCAGAAAGTTCTGGGGAATGATTAAAGCAAAAAATATATATATTAATGTCTGGAGCTATGACTGAGACCCAGTTCACTGAATCAGAATTAGGGGTACTGGTACCATTTACCCAAACTTAGATTGCAGCAGATATAAGTTTATTGAATTTCACTTCCTTCAGAGCAATATAAGATATTAGGAAAAGCTGTACCTGAAAATTTTAACAATAAAACAATACAAACATGGAAATGTGAATAAATGAATCTCATTACTTCTACTGAAAGGAAAATGCAGTTTTTCCAGATCACCATCCAGCTGCAAGCTGGAACAGAGGGATCAGAGGACCAATTGGGATTAACAATGGGGTCAACTATCTTTGTATCTTTTCCCACTTGCACTCAACTATAGTACAAACATGCTGGGGCAAAGTTCTTTCTCTGCCATGTCCTCCTGATGTTGCCTTCATCTCATCCTCTACTCATACCTGAGATGCTTTGAAGTTGTCCTTAACTGTTTTGGTATTAAAGCAGCTTTTCCCCCTTAAACAGGCAATAAGCTTGGGAGTTTTGCTATGGATGTTATCTTACATTCAGTCAGTGTCACAGTCAGGTAACCCCTAGGGATGGAATCAGTCTGGCATCTGTTGGGCACTTTAGGATGGTGTGGGCAGATGCAACCCTCTGATCTCTGACATTGTATTCCAGGGACATTCTGCTCGAGGTGGTGGGTAGACTGTTTTCTTTTACAGTGGGCTCTCCTCTGCACCCACTAGGTTTCCGAGCCAATGCCTGGCTTAGAGACCTAGATCACCCTGAGCAGCAGCTGAATAGTGGTGATGGGAGCAGGTGTTAGTGAAGAGAGAGAGAACACTTTATCTCGGCACTAACTCTTGTCCTCCCACACTCTAAATCAGGACACTGCCATCCAGCAGCAAGGTAGAACAGGGGGTTCAGAGGACAGATTTGGAATAACAGATCAGCAATTTTTATGCCAATATAATTTTCTGATGACATGAGGTTCAATATAAGGCACTTTAACTGAGCAGTGGGGAAGGCCCTGAAACAACAGTTAGTTGTCCTTTGTTGTACTGATATTAAGGTAATATTTTCCCCTTATCCCAACACTGCTGAAGGACAGTTACAAGATATATATATAATCCATTCAGATTTTTTTACTCATTATCTTGGAAGGAATTCAGGTGATTTCAGTGACTTGAGTGACACGGCCATAGAGGAAGGGCAGATATTAACAATGGGGACAACACATTTGATACTGGTGTAGCTTTCTGAAAATGCAAAGATGAATGGACAGAATTTCAGCTGAGCTGAAAGATCTGGTGTGTTCAGTAGACAAACATGGATTTGTCTGATATATATTATATATATATATATATATATATATATATATATATAGTAAGGTTTATATATATATATATATAATATATATATATAAGTAAGGTGAATGGACTTTATCAGTTCAGGATTCATAACATTCAGATGCAATGGAGACAGGCACTAAAGAGAAGTAAGGACTATTCTAGATGGATAAATTGGAAGGCAACAAACATAATCAGTGATAGTTCAACTGGTTCACCAAACATCCAGCCATTACCTGCTCCCACAGAAAGAGCAATGAAAGCAAAGAGAGGGCCATGGGAAAAGTATTTTAAGTGCTTTTAACCTTGTGCTAACGAAGGTTGCCCTCAAAGACCCAACCAAGTTCAAAACTAACGTGAACTACTGAGCAACACTCTGCGTAAACTTAAAATGTGGACCAAAGATCATGGCTTCATGAGGAAAGAAAGAAAGGATAAAAACACAGGGGGTGAAAAGTTATTCAAAGTTTATTGTAAGAAAACCATGTTACCAACCACAGACTACAAAGATATATAAAGAAATACAAAGCTGCGAGTCTTAATTTGCAGGATAGCTATTTTATATTAACAATGAATTACTGTATTAATAAATACTAGCCCCACTAACTATTAATACAAATATTAGAGTTATGAAGCAAAAAGGAGCTTTGGGGCACAGGGTAGCTAAAGCAAAGGTATCTTTCCCCAGTGACTGCACCACAACTGCAGAGGACAACCTCACAATCCTGGGGAAAAACACACCTGTTCTAAAGGGTTGCTGATAGGAGAATACCCCTCTGAAGTACCTTTTTGCCTTTGAATCCAAAGCACTGCACAGTCTTCATGAACATTATATTCCAACATGCATCGGAATAATGCAGCTTCCATCTGGAATCTTTCCTAAGCCTGTCATCTAGCTAAAAGCGCTTGCATGTTTTTAAAAAGAGAGCTGCCTTCTTTTTGTTAAGGTTTCAAGTCTTTAATAACAGGATGTTCAGGAGATATAGTCTCCTCCTAAAACGTTAAGATTTATGTTGCATACCTAATCTTAGCAATAGGGAACAGATGGCAGAAGAAAATTTGAACTACACGCAATTGCAAATGTTTGTATTGTGCCTTACAAATTGTAAGAATAGGGCTGGGTGGGGATTGGTAGGAGGAAGAATGTTTAGAGTACAAGACAACCTGTCCCATAAGGAATGGCTCACCTGTTTATCTGTATCATTTTTATCAATCATGACGAGGTGAGCACTGAGGCTCTGGCAGCTACTCACTGCCTTTTCCCAAGGGAGCTGAGCAGCAGAGAAGTAGTAGCAGTGTGTCTGGAACTTCAGCCAGCCTTCTGGACACTGAGGGAAAACTGCAGGGCACAGAGCCATGCAATATGGTAAGAGGGTGTTGCAACGTTTCCACACTTCCAAAATTAATAGGTTGCACCCAGCATAGTACAAATACAAAACATCTGCTATCATCATTCCCAGGACTGTCCTTCAACCCCTCCACTTATTACAGCTTTTTAATGGTACACCAGTTAGAATCATTTCCCCAACCTCTGGATAGCTGAGGCATGTATATTTCTGAAGACATTCTCTACTTCTACATACCATTTTTAGAGTAACTCTTTTCACCAAGAGGTCCCCACCTGCTGTGTTTCTGTAGGAAACATTCTGGGATTGCTGAGAGCACATAATTCTCCTGCATCTCTGCATCAGGGTGACTGTATGAACCAATCATCACCCATACAAGAAAAATGCAATAGCATGAGTCATCCACAATGTTGGTTGATTAGGAGGAAACAAAGGTAGTATAGCGGACATCTTGTTTTGTGGGAAAGTACTTCATTATAGCAAAATTCATTTATTTCTTATTGCACATAAATGAGTCCTCTCGTAGCATGGTTTGATAATGACAGCTAGCAAGAATAGGCACAACAGCATCAGATGAGGATGCAGCTGAAATGTTGAACATACATTTCAAAAAGGCCAGCAGAATAGCAGCTGTTGCCATCAACAGGGATACACACACCAAGAAGTAAAGGATGATCATGGATACTCTTGAAGAGATGCAGCCTGTATGATGGGCACTCAGCACTGATGAAGGCACATCTGTAAATAACCAATGGAAAGCAAAGGGATTGTTATATTGTGAGACAGCTGGTATGGAAAGCAGAGCAAATGTATATAAGCAGAAGGAGGGATGTGTGCAAGAGTGAGAATACTGAAAAATGCACAAGCCTGAGTAAATTACCCCCCTATTATGGGAAAGGGATGCTGTGGGGAGTGAAAGGAAAGATGGCGTGAAGTGGGTCAGAATAGTGTTACCCTGGCCATATGTCATTAACTGTTTTAAACCTGTTCTTCTGGGAGGACAGAGGGGTTTAAAAGGTCAGTCAGGAATTCTGGTTTATAATCTATAGATGATAGTATACAGAGAGAATAAGAGCCACCTGGACCCCAAAGAGCTTCAGGATAAAATTAAAAGGAAGACATCTAGAAGACTACCAACAATTTCACAATCAAATATTCATACAATCATCATCTAATTCCTCTGGCAGCACCATTAATTATATAGCAATTGTTTAAATAGGCCTGAATAGGGCCATGTGGGGAATAATTGAGGCCATAAGTATTTCCCCCTGCACATTGAGACTTTTTAATCTTTCCCAAACTAGGAAAAAACTCCATGATTTCTAAATTTGAATCCCATGATCCTTTTGTGTTTTTAAGAATCTCATACCTGACTTTGCTTTCATTGTTCTTGTTCCGTTTGGAGGTATGACATTCTCATAATTTCCTTCAGAATCATCAAGATTTCTTCTGAAGACTAGAGAAAGAAACACTGTTAGGTTCTGCTCTTCTTTTTTTAACTCTTATGACTGCATAAATTGCTATACAGGAAAATATTTATGGTTAATCAGGCAATATAAAGTGTGAACTGTAAACATTTCTGAGGCCCTTCCACAGCACAACCATGTTCTGGCACTGGATTTTTTTCTGCCATCTCCCATGACCTTGTTTTCCTACTGCCTCCAGCCCATGAGTGACAATTTAGTTGTGTTTTCTTTTCAGCTGAAAGCATCCAGTTGGAGGTGAAGTCAGGCAGGCAGTAATGGGTGAGAGAAGGGCTTAATGGCTGTTTCAGGCTGACATGAGCAGGCCCCTCACCTCTGCACTGCCATTCTGCTCTAAAGAGTTGGATGCAGCAGTGCTGTATAATGGTCTTTTGGATTTGTATATTTTGAGCACAATCTTGTTCTACCTGCATGCAGAGTTCCCTGATGCAAGCAAGAATCTACCCATCTAATGCACTGCGTTCCTGGCTATTCCCGAAGTTGACTTTAAAGATTCCACTTGCAGTGGGCTGGCAACAGGGCCAGGCTGATGCTCAGTCCAGTCTAGGGCCTTTTCCTTTTTAGGGACTGTTCTCTCCTCATTAGTCCCTGGGTCTTTCCTCTTTTCTCAGAGGTTCAGATGCCTTTATCTCTTGCCCTCCCCACTTCTCTCCCCTTTGACTCCAGGATTTTTATTTTTATTTTCTTTGTGCCTTCAAGTCAGTGTTGACTCGAGAAGTCCCTGCAATTTTCTTGGCAAGATTTCAGAAGTGGTTTGCCATTGCCTCCTTCCTAGAGAGACCGACTGGCCCAAAGTCACCCAGCTGGCATCATGCCTAAGGCGGGAGCAGGACTCTCAGTCTCCTGGTTTCTAGCCCAGTGCCTTAACCACTACACCAGACTGGCTTTCACCAAACTCAATGCTAAGATAGGCCCTTTCTTTTTTCCTTTTATTGTACCATCATTGCTCTGATGCTAGAGTAATCAAAGCAAAAGGGGAGCAGGTTCTTCTTTCATTTCTACATTCCACTGCAGGCCCATAGAAGCTTTGTAGCAAGGAAGAACTGATAGTTCAGCTTCATAGAAGCAAAAGCAGCATTCCCTGATACGTTGTAGTTTTATTCCAACATGCCCATGCAGCAACCTAGTGGGTGGGAAAGCAAGGGGAGCTTGTGACATCCCACCTGGACAGAAACTCAGAATGTGTTCACTGGCACCTGTAAGGCTGAATGGAGTCATGAGCTTCTGGAATGGGTGGGAAAGTGTCAGCCCTGCCTTCCCCCAGTAGACAAGATCAGAAATCAACTCTGCAGGAAGGCTAAGACAGCTTTTATTGAGAGCAGCTATAATAACAGAATCGTGCAAGTGATTGCGCTGTTCCTCCTGCTCTTCCTATATCCCTGTGAATTAGGGAAGTGTGTGAGCTGTTTCTGCATACTTTCTGCTTGTTTTGGACTTAAGCAATGTTTTTCCCCTCATTGCTTTGGTAACGGATCTGGCCTATCTCTGTCAAGGTCATCTCCCTTAAGCTCTACAGAAAGTTCACTGATTTAATGGGCCCTTGTATGATCAACCCTGCAAGGTAATAATAAAAAAATGGCAGCTGCCTACCAGTGGAAAACATAGCTGCTTGGCAGCCCAGAAAATAATGCCTGCACAGAGCAAAGATCAACCAGTGAAGTGGGGGGGTGGCGGCAGGCACCATAGTCAATCGGAGCTGGAGCTGCCAGTACTGCGGAGGATCTGCTCAGATGGACTTAAAATGGATTGGGATGGAAAACAGCACTCTTAAAGCAGAAGTGGGTGGGGCATGACATCATCCATCCCTGCACTCTGGGAGTGGTGGGTGGCCTGTACTGCCAATGGGGCAAGCAGTAAGTGGGAGTCTGGTTTATGATACACAGATGTTGCAATATTGTGCTATAGTTTTCCATCAGCAGTACCGCAAGTGCCTGAATTCTATGGCCCTACCTAGCTTAGCACATGACTGAAGTAGCATATCAGAGGAATGACAGGAGCACCTGTCTCCCATTAATCCCTGAACATAAAACACAGAGGTATCTGGAAATCAACACTTGTTGCCTAGCAAAAGGGAGAGAAATTGTAAATAAAAGTGCTGCTTTTTCATCAGCTCCCTTTGTGGCTCCAGACTGTTTCTTCCTCTTTTTTAACTTCACTCAACAGGTTATGGCAGAATGGGTTATGGGAGGTGGGGCACGGACTCAGACTGGGCAGATACCTGAACTCAGCACTCCCCACCTTCCATTTCTCCCACAGTGCTGTGACTGTTGGATGTTTTCCACAACAACTGGTAACATGCTGAAGTGGGAGGGCAGCAAAGCAGAGGGAATCAACCAACCAATCTGCTTATCAGGCGCTCCATAATCAGGGCAGCACTGCTCAGCAGTGGTACTGGGCAAAATACAGGCAGGATACAGATCAGCAACAAGGCAGCAAACGTTGAACCAGCCCTGGATTCTGCCACTCAGTACTGGATGGAGAACTCTTTAATTCAGCAGTAGGAGAAAGCCCTGAGATTCTCATGGCTTGAACCTTGTTAAAAATACAAAGGTTTCCTATGAAATCATGTGTGTGATGACAGCTGATGCCCAGCAAGGTGAACAACATAGCCACCAAAGGCCCTACTTCCCTTCTGGTCTATGGATAAAAAAACCAATGAGGCAAAGTGCATTTCTTTACATAATTTATTTACAAGTTAGAGTACAGTGGAAGACTCAAATTCAAATCCACCCTAGTAATGGAAACTCACAAGGAGACTTTGGGCCAATCATTCTCTCTCGGACCAACCTATCTCACAGGTTTGTTGTGGGGAAAAATGGGAGGAGGGATTTCTATGTATACTTCATTTCCAGAATAAAAATCTAACAAAACAATCAATAAAGAGCCTTAACAAAGATTCTGTCTAGGTCTCAAAGTCCTTTCAGAATCATGCCTCATAAAGGAATTTGGAACTGACCTTGGGAAAGGCATGAGAGAGCTGTTAAGGGAAGAAGGAAGGAGTGAGACATCAAGGGATAACTTGAAGAAGAGATTACACAGTCCTACGACAGAAGGAAGTATGAAAAAGAATATCAAAATAACCTTCTCTTGATTTTGTTTAGCATACAATGGGTCAGAGAGGAACTTGGACAGGCTTTCAAGATTCTGTTAATACATCCTACAATAATAAAATAGCATTCTTGGAATCTCTCCAGTGTCTCTTTCTTGACCTGGCTCACCTATCTAGTCTTTCTCTCTCCTTCCAAAACCAAATACGAATTAGCTGCCTACAGCAGAATCTGGGGGAAGGGGGGGTGTCAAAATAGGCAAGATGGTTGTTGCAGCATTGCAACTGAAGCCACTCCCCTTTGTGCATGCACCACTGATGCACCATACAAAAGGGGCAGGGCTTTTACAGCAATCCCCTACAAAGCAGATAAGTTTAAGAAATGTTCTGTGTATTCCAATTAACAAGTTTGATGGCTCTTCCCCGTGGCCAAGTTTGAGTGCTATCCAGCCATCTTTGAGCCAGCAGAAAAGCACGCAAGCAGACCATTTCCTGTCCCCACTGCCTATCCCTATTCTGCCACAGTACTTATTGTGAGCCAAATTAAAGAAAGGGGCTGACTTCATTTACCTTCCCACAAGCATCACTTGTTGGTGAACAGCCACAGATTACTCTTCCTAATGTAGGTGAATTTAGAGGGATGCTTAGAACAGGAGTTTAGCTCCTGTCAAGTTGCTCAACTAACTAACACTTCCCTAAGGTGAAGTGGGAAGGAGGTCTCCTCACATCTGCTCCTCCACTTCCATTACCTGTCAGGCCATTTCTGAATATGGGTACAGTGCTGTTCTAAAAGTATACTAAATCCAGATTCAGAAATAGCCCAGCTGACAGATTACAGGCATGGAGGAGGGGTGTAGGGTAAAGTGGGGTGAAGTTCTGCTTGGCATTACTTCTGAAAAGAGGTGAGGGACAAAAGGCTAAAGGTATGGACAGGAGCATGGGGTGAAGCAGAAGTGAGCAACTGATCATGAGCTAGCTCTGCTCATGACCAGCGCTACAAGATCAAGGAATCCACTTCCGTGCTAGAGAAGGGTTTCAGATTCACAAAACTATACTTAGCCCAAACATAATAACCACAATCATCACCCTGGCCTGTGGTGCTACCACAGGCAGAACAGTGTGGGATGGCACCTGCTGCCTCCCACCCAGCCAGGAATATAAGTAATTCTGCTGTGCTGCAAAGGTAAAGGTAAAGGTTTCCCTTGACGTAAAGTCCAGTCGAATCCGACTCTAGGGGGCGGTGCTCATCTCCGTTTCAAAGCCGAAGAGCTGGCGTTGTCATAGACACTTCTGGGTCATGTGGCCAGCATGACGACTCGGAACGCCGTTACCTTCCCGCCGAAGCGGTACCTATTGATCTACTCACATTTGCATGTTTTCGAACTGCTAGGTGAGCAGGAGCTGGGACTAGCAATGGGAGCTCACCCCGCCGCGCGGTTTCGAACCGCCGACCTTCCGATCGACAGCTCAGCGGTTTAACCCGCAGCGCCACCACGTCCCGTGCTGCAAAACAGCTATGGAAAGTGCAGGTGCCCAAGACTGCCCCCAGGAGTGGTTCCTGGTAAGGGGATCGTTTTAGTGCTCTTGTGCAAGTCCTCAGAGGTAATAAAATAATAAAAATAATAACAGCCATATGAAACCCGCTGTCAGCAGCAGCAGTGGAAAACCTGTAACGCACTCATTGGTGACAGAACTAGCAACCCAAAGCTCTGTCCAGGTTTATGTTAACCTGTGTGTGTTTTCAGGAATCCATGTAAGGCCCAAAAAGTGCTATGGATCATCAGTGCAGCCTGAAGCAGCCAGTGGTAGGTAAGCAGTTTCCAGCCCTTGACTACAACAGTAAATGTGGTCAATGAAGTGTGCCAGGTCCTATCTGTGGCACAATTGTGTGATGAGAAGAGAGAAAATGCTTCTTTAAAGCTGAAAGAGTTAAGGATGGCTTTAAGCTGCCTCAAGTCTGAATTGGGGATGAGACATTGGTAATTGCATATAGACAAAGCAGAAGAAAGTGGTTACTGGAGTATTTTTAATTCCATGTATGTTGACCTTCTGAGGCAGTCTCTGTTCTCCCAGAGTGAATTAATCATTTATGTTCTTCTTTGAGATTTGTCTCATATCTTAAAGCAATTACTCTCATTGAAGAGTATAATCCAGTACCACAAACAGTGGTCAAGCTGCCATAGAAAAAGATCCCTTTCATGGGTGGTGTTGTTATTATTATTATTAGCCTTGTTCCTACCTTTCATCTGATCCTCCATGTTTTCTACTCCTCTGGTGTGATCGGGCTCCAGAATTTCTTCTAAAATGAGATGCAGCCACTTCCCTAAAGACAACCAGCGTTTTATTATGAGTGGATGACAATGCTTTTGTCTTGCAAAACTCCAGCAAGCTCTTCCTGTAGTTCAGATACCACACCCACACACCCACACACACTTCCATACTGTGAATTTCAGCTGACCATTCAGCCCCTTCATTGAGTGACAGCTACCAAGGGAGGAAATGGCAGCTTTATAGGAAAAATGTGGTTAATGCTCAGGTAAATCCAGATAAGGTGGGCCTGTTTCAAAGAAAGTCAGGTCATTAAAGGAAAGGAAAAGATAGGGAACCACAGAGCTAGGAAACAGGAACTAGAACAAGGGTCTCAGAATATTTGGGAACAATGAGCACATCTGGAACTTGAGAGGCTGTCATAGGCATTCTCACAAAATGGTTTCTAATGGGAAAGGTGACTGCTAAGATGTTTTCAGTTTCCCAGTCCGCAAAGCAAAACTAAAACGCCCAACAACCACAGTTCAAGGCAGGGTTATCTTCTAAGCTAAGCAATATAAAACCTCTCTTTTGAACTTCCCAGTGTTTGCCCCAGCAGCCATTTCAGTCATGACAGATTGCAATGTGCTGGAGGGCAGCATATCATTTTTCAGCATTTAGCTGTTCTTTGAAGAAAAAAAATAGTTGAAAAAGTCAGGGAAGTACAGGGAAGATGGAAGACACCAAGGGAGAGACCTGGGGTCACAACAGTTTCCATGGGAGCCACCTTGGAAATCCCAGCAGTTTTAGAAAATGTACTCATATCTTTATATGGACAGCCCTGTTTTCCCTCAGAGACGAAATGATAGCCTCGTTACCTCAAGGATCCTGGAGACTCGCTGCAGTTTTAAACTATGCCTCCAGAAGAACCAAGGACTACATAAAAATCATGTTCAAGGGTAAAAGAAATAAATAGTAAAGGAAAAAAAGATCATAATTGTTACAAAGAGGATTTTGTTAGCTTAGCCATTGAGGTAGGAATGAGTACCACTCCCAGCTTAGGCACGTTTAATGCACTGGGACTCTATTGTTGTTCCCATTTCAACTCACTGTAGGCAGAACAACTTCCCAATTATGACATTATTTGGAAAATACATCAGCAGCATTTATTGCATGTGTGCCCATAACTGGGCTAGCACTGCAGAATTGGGTGTTTCCCAAAAAAAGAACAGATGAAACCACAGAGAATGTTTTTAGCTAGAATTTTAAAAATTTGATCTATACAGAAGTTTATGGAAGTTAAATCTATAAAGGGTACCTTGTTGCTTCAGTATAATGTCGTTCTATTTCTCATCTGATTTTACTTTAGACAAAGCCCTTATTATTTATTAATATGGTATATCTGTAAATGATAGATCCAGTTTGATGTAGTGGTTAAGGCACCAGGCTGGAAACCGGGAGACCATGAGTTCTAGTCCTGCCTTAGGCACAAAGCCAGTGGATGGCCTTGGGCCAGTTACTGTCTCTCAGCCCTAGGAAGGAGGCAATGGCAAATCAAGCAGTCACTAGGAGTCAAAAACTGACTCGAAGGCATACATACAATATTTGTAACTAAATTTCATTTGATCAAAAAGACGCAAACAGAAAACAAAGAAAAAGAAAAAACTGAATTATAAAAGGGGGGAAAAAACTAAAAAAAACCCAAAAAGATACAAGACATATGTTTGCAGGCATACATATATCAATACATTGAAGCCGTTATTCATCAGTCATCCATAGCTGATCTATATTAATTGATTTTGCAAATGATTGAACATTTGGAGCCATATGTTTGCCTTTCTGAAGTTGAGCAGTAAGTCTTTTGGCTCTAGTCCATTTTCTTTGTCCAGAGTCAACTCCCATGTGATAGAGATAAATTTCAAAAGAATGTAACTATCTGAAAATATTGAATCTCAGACATATACTTAAATAAAACATTAATTTTACTGTACTTCCAAAACTATTTTTTTTGTATTTAGGGGTTTTTTTTGTATTTAGTTAGTTATGTATGTATACATAAATAAAGAAAGGGGGGGGGGGGAAATACACAAACAAACAAAAGGAAGCTCCTGCTGTACATAGTTCCTTCCTATCTGTTATTCCCACTTGGGCATAAGGAGTGCTTCCAGATTACGATTTAATTCTGCAATCCCTGTCCTTCCCTTCCATAATTTTATGGAGAGGGACATGTATTATCATTTCCCAATTGACACCTTCCTGTTTTCCCATCCCATTGCTTCTTCCTTCTTTTTTCTTGTCAGAAAAAAAAAATCTATTCAGGAAGAAGTGATGGAATAACTAAACAATACTTGGTTTTTTTAAAAAAATCAAATCTACTTACACATACATACATAGTTTCACATAGTTTCACAATATATATATATATATATTTCAATGCATTTAATTTGGTTTTTCCTAAAGTTTCCAACAGTTCTTGTGTAGCACTAGAAACTATTAGCCTGAAGCACTCATTGAGCATTAGTAATCAGCTTTGGGCTGTTATTTGCCCTTAAGATTTCTAATATAACACAAATCACAGGAAATGTAAAAGAATGATGGGTTCTTTTCTGACATAGTTGTAATATTAAAAAAAAGTGATCTTGCTAGCTATCAGTAAAATAGGATTTTACTGGGCCAGTAACCACATTTTGAGAGAGTGTTGTGAGCACTAGTGGTATGGAAAATATTTCAAATGTAAAATGCTTTGCACTTGAAACACCCTTTTAGAAATTTTTGTCATGAATAGCATAGCAACAGAGCTATACTGAAAGTGTTCAACAGAGTTTATGGGCACCATTTCATCCATAGACATTTCCTGTGGCACCAATCAGGTTCTTCGCTCCCATCGTTTTAAATTTACTTTTTAATTTAGCTTGGCAGAGCAAAGCACCTAGCTCACAGACACCTGTCATCTTAATTTCCAAGTACCGTAATGCCTTTGGTGGGAGAAACTGTTAATGATTTCAGAAGGACTGGGGAACTTTCTGGGACTAAAGGAGAATAATATAGGGGTGCTTTTCCGATGGATGAATGGGCTTGTGGTTATGTGTATGGAATAGTGGCACTGTTTGGTGCTGAATGAGAGGAGTGGAAGTGTAGTTAATGAGAAGGTACCTAAGCATTCTTCCTCTATTCCTTTAAATATGGAACATGGAAGACAAATGAAGGAGGTATTGATAATGAATTCCTTCATTAGCAAAAGGATAATATTCAGTACAGGAGTTTGGAAAATTATAGGTTACCCTGTGCAGATTTGTCATAAAACTCCCCCTCTTTCCTTCTTTTCTTGAAGAAACCAGAGTATCTGTGTTTTTTGTAAATTCCATGATTTGCCCAGCTTTACTTGTGCCCACTGCCAGTTCTATGGAAAACAGAAACTTCTTTATTCATCCTCGCTAGAATGCAATACTGTGGGGGTTTCTATTAAATTCACATGCTGAAACAAAAAGATGTGTCCTTCACCTGATTTGCTACTTCTTTTATTCATTATGGGGGATATTTATTCCACTTCCTAGCTGTTTGTTCTGTTCACAAAGCTTAAAATGTATCTCCTTTTTTTCTAAAGACCCTTGAGGTGAGCTCACTTCCTGGTGAAGTTTCCTTGACAGCATTATGGAAAAAGTTTCCATCAACTATTTCAGGTGCTAGGAGACAGACTCCCTGCTTCTCCGGCCACCATCCACCCTTTGCACTGTAGCTCCCTTTCTAGTGCTCCCACTGCCAGAAGAACAATCAAAAGCTGCCGCACCAGTCACTCAGCTCCATGAGATCACAGACTGGATAGCTAAACAGCTGCTTCCTTTTCTGCTTCTCTCTGTTCACTTCTCCTTTCACTCCTCTGAGCCCTGACAGAGTTTGAAAGGGTGAGGGAAGGAAGAGAAGCAGAAGGAAGCAGCTCTTTAGCTGTTCCTTCTCTGATCCTACAGATCAGCTCCATGGATTGCACCCTGAGTGGCAGAAGTGGTGGGGAGCGATGGCTACAGACAGAGAGCCAAATACAAAAGAATGAAACTCTCCTGCTGCTAAAAGCTGAAAGATTCTGGAAAACAGTGGCCAAGGACCAGAGGAAAATGGGCATGTAGAGCCAGTTTGGTCTAGTGGTTAAGGCAACAGGCTAGAAACCAGGAGACTGTGAGTTCTAGTCCCGCCTTAGGCATGAAAGCCGGCTGGGTGATCTTGGGCCAGTCACTCTCTCTCAGCCCAATTCACCTCACTGGGTTGTTGTTGTGGGGAAAATAGGAGGAGGAAGGAGTATTAGGTATGTTCACTGCCTTGAGGTATTTATAAAAATAATAAAGGCGGGATAAAAAGTAAATAAAAATAAATGTCTGCAGCATCCTTGGAGCTGGGCAGAACCCACCCTAACCGCATCATCTCCAGCACCCCTGTGGAGGCATCAAAGATCAGTCATATGGCAACTCCGCCAACCTATGCTGGGAGAAGAGGGAAAACACTGCTTCTAAACTGGAACAGCTAAATTTCCACATTTCCTCCATGGTGGGTTGGGGATGAGACAAAGGCTCATGAGGACATGATCTTCAAAAATGGTTAATGAAGTATTTTAATATTGTAGTCAGAAGGATGTGAAGAAGAGTTACCACCACTTTAACAACAGTGAAGGCAGATGGCCTCAGCTACGGATTAGGGATGAGGATGTGTTATAACATCATGCTCTTAAACATGGTTAGTGAAACATTTTTAAGCCAGTTGGGGGAACTCATAGATGAAGTACTGTACAGAATGGTCCTGGCACTCATTATTTTTATGAAAAGTAGTACCAATTGGGAGTTTTTATGGTGATGTATTGATACATTGTATGATATAAAGTTTATTTACATGAATATTTGAAGTTTCCCCTTTATCTGGTTTTCTAAAGAGAGCTGGACTACTACTGAAGAATTTCCAGCAGAAAGTGAAGCCAGCATTCTCTCTTTCAACCAGCCAAGATCCAGACTGTTTTCCTGCTAAGCCAGACCTCCGTCACCTCTCCTCCGAATGGGGAGAGAGGAGAAATAAAAAGTGGGTCATTCCCGATTAGTTGAGTCATGCATTGTTTAAGGGCACCGTCCAACAGACCCACAACTTTGGAAAGCAAAGGATAAAATTGAAAGGAATCCTGTGGAATGGTCTTGGCCAACTCCAAACTAGATTTTCACTTAACAAAATGATCAAACCTCTGTCCATGTTTGTTTGACCCTAATATTTTTGATGAGCCCTCTTGATAGTCATCATTCCTCCTTGGAATAATGAATTGGCCACCAGAGGGAGCCAAACCACAGACCGAACTTCGACGTTTCCTGTATTCTGATCTTGAAGCTCAGTAATGTTCGGGGTCCTACTCCATACATTTAACTGAAGCGCAGAGAAAGAGTAACGGAAAGAATAATTCCGGCACGCATGCCTGGACCTGCCTTTCCCCGCGACTGCGTAATCGGAAATATTAATAACCATAGGGTGGTCAGTTGATTACTATACTGATGTTTTATACTGTACCGATCAAACCTCCTGCTCCTTTCCCGTTGCTCTGGGCTTGTGACACGTGCTAGACGCCTGTTCGAGAGGGTTCTGTGTCTCTTTACTGCCATCTAGCGGTCGCCCTTTGCTTTTGCAGGCTAGTTCGGGGAGCGCTACGGGAAATAAGCTCGGCCGCGGTCTCGTTGCCATAGCGACGCCTCCGGGTTTCTGGTGCTTCCGCTGTGCGCTTGTTCTTTCCGGTCCTTCTTCCAGTGGCCGGAAAGGAGTCGTGCAGCCGGAAGGGAAAGGGAGCTGCAGTCGAGCGATAACCTGGATCTCTGGGTGAGAGATGGAGGGGGTGATTCGGGGGTCTTGGTTTGTAAGATGTAGCCCCTGGCCCCACTTGCTGTCATGGTCTTGTTGCCCCAGTTCTCTACTTTGGAGGGAGGTCTCGCTCCAGGGGCAGTTGATGAGGAAGATATTGTTTGGCTTATGTACATTAAAGAAGTTCGACCTTTGGATAGTTGACATGGCTTCTCCCAAGGAAACCTTTGTACGATCTAACGTTGCGGGGGCATTTTAGTAATCCACAGGTCCTTCTCAGACAGAAAAACAGTTTGGGAACACCCCCACCCTCCCTAGCCTAAAGGAAACTCTCACTGAAAATGCGGTACAGTGTAGTTATGTAAGCCTGTGCCATTGCTACCGATTTATAATTATGAAGTTGATAGCAGAAGCATCTAAATCATGCAGATATTGTCAGCCAGAATGATTTCACTTTGGCCAGCTAGAGGCTTTTGAAAAGCCAACAGTATGTAATGAAATTTATAATGTTCTGTTACTGCTTTCAATTTCATCTGAATCAAGACGTTTTGCATGTTTCGCATAAGTAGCAGTCATTCAGAGATCTGTTTTCTATGATTTTTTAAAATATATATTTTAAACAATCACATTTAAATTAGTGGCTTTCACTCCAATTTAGTGGAATAAATTTTATACATTAAGTATTACATTATATATAGTGTTTTCTTTCTAGTTTGAATCTCCCAACCATCAGTTTTAATCATTTTCTGTTACGATCTCTAGTTTCAAAAAGTGGAGGAAGACATTTCTACAGACATTGTCTGAATCACTGAAAAGGTTTTTCCTTTTTCTCTCCCCCTACCCCCATGTTTTTTCGTTTCTAAATTAAACAGCACCATATATTATAGCCATGTGCTTATTGCCTCAATCACTTTTTTCTCAGGAGCACTATGGATGCACGTTTTACTCGTGGAAAGTCTGCTATCCTTGAACGTTCACTCACCAGACCCAAGACAGATGTAAGCCTCAGTGCCTTTTCCCTGCTGTTTTCTGAGATTGTGCAGTACTGCCAGAACAGGGTCTATTCTGTTTCTGAGCTTCAGAACAAACTTTCTGAGCTAGGCCAGCAGGTGGGAGCCCGTATCCTGGATGTGCTGGTAATGCGAGAGAAAAATGGTAAGAGAGAAACCAAGGTCATCAATATTCTGCTCTTCATCAAGGTGACTGTGTGGAAGGCTCTCTTTGGGAAAGAAGCTGACAAGCTTGAGCAAGCCAATGATGATGACAAGACCTACTACATCATCGAGAAAGAGCCTCTTATCAATACTTATATTTCAGTTCCCAAGGAGAACAGCACCCTCAACTGTGCCTCTTTCACTGCTGGCATTGTGGAGGCCATGCTCACTTGCAGTGGCTTCCCTGCTAAAGTCACAGCCCATTGGCACAAAGGGACCACGCTCATGATTAAATTTGATGAGTCAGTTATAGCTCGTGACAAAGCCCTGGATGGTCGCTGACTATATTTTGTATAAATAAATTTGAATTGTCCTTGTGTGTGTGTGTGTGTATATATATATATATATATATATATAGGAGTATGTATAGAAACACACACACATTCTATGATAATGTAATTTATTCATATGTACTTTGAAATCCTGACTATATGTTAATGGTATTTGGTGAGGGGAAGCAAGATCCAGCCAGCATCAGAAAAAAGTTTTTGTGTTCAGTAATGCTTTTCTCAACCTAGTTCTAGTCAGATGATCTGCAGTATACTTCATCCTTGACTACTAGACATTCTGAGAAAAGTTGTAATCCCAGATATCTGGAGGACACCAGTCTGGGAAAGGCAGTATATTGCATTCTTTGTTTCCATTCTGGTGAAGTTATGATTAGATGATATTAATGAAAAATGTATGCTGTACCATCAAGTCACTTGCTCATGCTGTTGGTCCTTTTTAGTTAGCCCTATCAATTATTCATGACTATTGCAATCAACTTCCTGTGTGTAGTAAGAAGTTGGACCTATGTTGATATTTCATCTAAAAATGTGTTTTTTAGAACTAGTAGAGTGCAGTGGTCAAGAGTGAGGGTTTTGCCTATCTCTGTGAAGTGTACTCTTCACTGACTATGCTGTTTCTGCTCTGCGCACTAGGAGGCAAAGCTACTTAACTACCTACCTGCAGAAACTCTGATAGATTGCCAAGTAAAGCTTTGAGAGTTGGGCCGAGAAACACATATATTTCCTGTCAGCTTAATCAGCCCTTCAAACAGTTGTTTCCTGCTATGCTTTGAGAAGGGTGGGGAATGATTACAAATGTGATATTCACAGTTATCTCTAGTTTAGAAAGGGTAAATGAAAAGACCATTATAGAGTTCATACAGAACAATAAGCTATAGTTTATGTATATGGGTAGAATGGAACTCATGACAAGTGCCAGGCTTGAACATTTTCTTGAGTTCATCTAAACAGGCCAAAGTTTATAGTTAGTCTGCTTAATAATTGACCAGAGTTTCTTCAATCCTGGTTTTGGGGGCAAAATGAAAATTGGTCCTGGCTTATTTCTTCTGCCAGCTGCAAAGTGGCAGACCATTGTGTTTTCAAGGCTTAAACTCTATTCATATATGCTTTACCCAACCAAAGATCCGTTAATATTTTAGGCTGAAACTTTAATCGAATTCTCAGATAGTATGACTATTTGTCAGAGATGATGGGAACTGAATGCAAAAACATCTGGAAGGAGATTATGGAAGGTTGTTCAAAACTGATTTGGCACTTCATATGTATAACATCAATCTGTTCTTACTATTTAATGCACTCAGCGTTTTGGAGAATTGGTTACTGAGATAATAAACTTGGTAAAATAAGGGCTTTTTAAAAATCTCCGCTTCTGAATGTAGCTCATTTAATGTCATTTCCTGGTATACTTTTAATGTACATAGCACATTTCAAATGACTGCATTAGAATGATTGGATTTATATCTATGTGTTAAATATAGGGACATAAATGAGTTTGCTGTATTTTCATGCTGTATTCCATTTGTTGTTTAAGAGTAAGCTTTTCTTGTTCTTCAGAATTTCTCATAAATTGAGTGAGACTTAACACTGATTCAGTCTAGGCCTATGATTTGGCACCATAATTAATTCTAAAAATAATTGGCATATATTATATGTTAAGTTCCTATACTTTTGTGGGAGGCATTAGAAATACCCGTGTTTGTTTCAGAATTTCTACATTTTTCCCTTACATTCCTATATGAACATCTTTCATTATGGATTTACGTGCAATCATTAGCAAATTGTAGTTCAGAGTACAGACTGAAGTGGTAGAATTCAGGATATTTATAGAGTAGATCATTGGTCATTCCTTACTGCCAGTATTTCTGTTAGCCCTATCACAATGAAACATTCAGAGGAGTCACTGTTTATGTTTATTGAAGCCATTTTAGATAAGATAAGCAAGCTAGTGTATGCGTGCACATGCACATGTGTGCACCTTCAAATCAGTGTTGACTGTTGGCGACTGCCTGGACTAGTCCCTGCAATTTCCTTGGCAAGATTTTCAGAAGTAGTTTGCCATTGCCTCCTTCCTGAGGCAGAGAGAGAGCAACTGGCCCAGAGTTACCCACCTAGCTTTGTGCCTATGGTGCCTATGGTGAGACTAGAACTCACGGTCTCCCGGTTTCTAGCCTGGTACCTTAACAGCTACACCAGACTGGCTGTAAAGCAAACTTACTAGAGTAATAAAAGTTTACCGACTTTATTAATAAGGATAGACTGGATAGAGTGATACCTGACTAGCTAAACTTTCTGGAGATAAGTGAATATGACATTTTCTAAAATAACTTTTCATAGATAATCTCAGACTATTGTATATGCATGTGAGTCCAATAAAGCAGTAGCCTTCTCCCTCTCATACAGCACAGTAAAAAATCACTAAACAGGACTACACATAGGAAACTTATTTTTTGTGCATGCTTGTTGAGAACTAAGGCATTGTAGACTTACGATAATATGTATGCTTTTTTTTCTTTCTTTTTGGTCTCTGTATGTGTACATATGTATGCTTTTTTTTCTTTCTTTTTGGTCTCTGTATGTGTACATATTATGGCTTTTGTTCGCTCATTAGAGCTGAAAATCTTGTGAGATTTTCCTGCATGTGTCAAAAGGTAACAGGTACTGTTGGCGTACTGAGACCCTGGAAGTAAAGTGTGAGAACGTAATGGTTGCTTACAAGCCTTCATTTAGGCATTCTTAAACTGAACATATTCCATGGAACAACAGCCTTGTGTGCAGCAATGTTTGATATTGGAAACAACTAGGAGAGTACAAAATACATTCATATAACTTGAGAAGAGTAGAAAACAGTAACAGAAAGAAAGGCCACATACAGTATGTCCAAACAGAACATACTACATGTACCTCCAAAAAAAACCCACCTACCTATAACCAACAGAGGTCTGGGAAAACAGCCAGGTTTTTAAAAGACTTCTGAAACCCCATCAGGATGGGAGCCACATGAGTCAGGGGAGAACCACTGTGGAAACACTATAGATCAGATTCCAAAGTGTTTGTGTCTGCAGTTCAGAAAATGTTTTATTATAAGCCAACCTACAAGTATAAGAAATTAACAAATAAATATTAGAAAATAGCAATCTAAAGGATTATATTTTGTTTGCTCATTATTGCAGATTCCAATTGGTGTGGTGCAGAGCCACAGTGTTTGGAAATTGGTAAAAATCCAAGATATTATTTCCTGGCTCCAAATGTTACCAGTCCCCAATTCCTTATAAGGTTCATTCCAGAAATCCCTTTTCTTTCATGCTTCCTTACTGCACGCATTCATCAGCTCCCAGGGCTTAGGATAGTCCTTTAAGTGTTAGTAGCTGTAGAGTCCAGGTGGAATTTAAGAGCAAATGCTTGGAGGCTTATGCCAGTCATAAGTGTCACTGGGTGTGCAGCATTACTCAGCTTTAGTTGTGTGACTTCTAGGGATCTTTACGTAGGACCCTTGCTTATTAGTTACCCTGAACTTCCTAGTGACTTAGTAGAACAGAGACAGCTGGCCCGGGATTTTGGACCAGTCACTTTTTCTCAGCCCAACCCACCTCACAGGGTTGTTGTTGGGAAGATAGGAAGAGGAAGGAGTATTAGGTATGTTTGCCACCGTGAGTTATATATAAAAAAGGCAGGATAAAAATAGAATAATCATAATTATAATAAGTTTGCATGCCTTAAGCTTAGTAAGATACACAATTGAATGATGGTTGCTTTGATTATATTAAAACATTCAAGATGAATATTTTAACTGCATAAAATGACTGAAGCAATCATAATTTTTAAAAAATACACAAATAGCTGATAAGCCATTCGGTGAAAAATTTTAAGTTGTTTCAGAATGATTTACTCAAAGACAGATATACACTAGAATTTGGCAAAATAACCTCTTATACATACCGTTTGCTTGTTTGCTTGTTTCACCGGCTTCTATACCATTTCAACTGATAGGAATCCAAGTGGCCTATAACAAAGCAATACAACAATAAGAATCAACATACATCAGTAGAATAATAACATTATTAACAACATTCTAGTAACATATGTAAATGTTAAAATGAGATGAGACTTTATGTCCAGGACATTTCCCCCTGGCCTTGCAAACAAGGTTCAGTTCCCCACTTTACATAATCCTCTCAGACCCACAGAAACTCTTCCTGCCCCTAAACAAGGCCCCCCTCTTCACCATTCCCAAAGATAGAATGTAACTGACTAGAGGCCAAAGCAAACCTATCAGCAAATTGCAATAAAGGAACTGGGCAATAAGCGCCTAATCCCATCAACTTCTTCCAACAAGCGGCATGAGTGAAGCATACTTTGATAACATCAGTTTCATTCCTTATCTGGACAACTGTGCCCAGCAACATCTTTATTCTGCCAGGTCCACTTGATGTTCCCTTCATCTTGTCCCTGGCCCACTAATGCGACAGCCTTAAGTCATCATTAGCTACAGTAATGTTTTCCCCCTGATTCTGACACCATCCAAGGATAGTCTTTGGGTGTGTAAAATGTTATGTTTTGCCACCCATTAGCTTAGAGATGAAGTTAGCAGATCAGTAGCAGGTAAGATAAGAGCTGCATACCTTGTCTGGGGAGTATCAGGATGTGAAAGCGTGCCCCCTCTCCTCCAGTCACTAGCTAGCCGCCACCGCAGCCAACTGTCTCCCTGCTTCTGTTCTTTTCCACCAGCACTTTAGTTCCTGAGTCCCTTTCAGACCCATCTCCTCCTTGTTTTTAGCACCAGATTCTGTTCATTCATTTGGGGAAGAAGAGGGGACACCATTGAAATTGTGCTTCTTTGCTTCTTTTCCTGTCTTTGTCCATTTTAATCACTAGCCCAATCAGGGAAGGAAGTGGTGGCCCACCGTTTCAGCTCTCCCTCTCTGCAGAAGCCAGCTAGCTACTATGGCACGGTCTGCCTCCCTCTTTAATTTTTGGAAAATGCTCCAGTGGGGTATGGAAGGAGAGGCAGGGAAGCTAGCTGAGGGAAGCCCAGGCTCAGTCCCAAAGTCAGACTCCCCTCATTTGGGCTGTCCTGCCTGCACTATGGCTTGCTAAAGAATTGTGATATTCTGATACTGAGCAGCATTTTCTAGAGAATGCCACATCAGTTGCTGGGTGGGAATCAGGGGTCACACAGATATGTGACCTGCAGGCACATGGATATTTATTTATTAAATTTATATAGCCACCCATCTCACACAGAAGTGACTATTCTGTCTCTGCTTATATTCACATACAGATACACTTTATATGCAAATTGCAATTCTCTCTCCCCTCTGGCCTCCTCCCTCCCAACAACTGGCTGCAGATTGGCTGCAGATTGCAAGGCCCACTCCCTCTTCGCACTGAAGATGTTGCCTAGTCTGGCAGTGAAACGTCTGCAAGAAAACAACAAGGCTCAGAGAGCACCAAGGACTCCATAGATTGCTATTTCTTGCTCCCCTTAGTAGCATAAGTAATGTTAGGAGATCAAAAAATAGGTTTCTTCCAATTAACTAATCAGGTGATTGTCTGAGTACTGATGGTTTGGCTTCCTGTCCTCAGTGAAAGCAGAAAAGCAGCAGCCTATTTCTTGCTGATCACACCACTCAGTGAGAAAAGTTGGTGTAGCTCCCCATTGCCCCAAGAGCTGTATGTTTTGTACTCGAGGGTTACAGTTTCCTCACCTGAGCTTTAAATCACCATTCCTCATAGTTTTGCTTCCTTTATCTCATTTGTGTCTCACTCTTAGAAAGGAATAATAGCTGGAAGGTTCTTGTGAGTTATTAAGGGCCATGTCCATAAAGCAAATGGTCAAATGCATCAACTCTCAGAAGAAAGTTGGTAAAGTCAATCAGGGTGAGTTGCATGTATAAAAATAATATTAACTGCGCAACCAACAGATCTGGAGGATCTTGCCAGTTCTGTTTCACAGAAATCACTACAAAGAAATTCTATTGCAATTTAATTAAGGATGTCACTGAGAAAAATCGCCCTTGCTCCTGAGGAATATAACTGAACTTTGGTCCTCAACTTCTAGCCAAACTACTAATTAGCTGATACAGTTGTTTTGTAATTGGATGTTTATGGTCCCCTCCTGAGATCTCATGCTAGATTCTGTTGGGATATAAGCTGCTGGGTAAAGTCTTCTGAGTGTTTGTATCCCCTTTTCTGTGAAGCTGTTGTGGCCAGTAATTAGTAGCTTGGCAAATCACTTGGCAGTAATGAGGTCTTGGGGCAACTTGTGGAAATGGGGCACGCTGAAACTAGAAATAATTATCGATCTCTCAATTTGAAAACAGCAACAAGAAGTAGAGAAGATGCAGAGTATGGCTTCTGGAACTCTTTAACCCATTTACCAACCAAGGTCATAGGAGACATCTGCCTTTTCTTCTGTGTAGTGAAGTAACGTTTTGCATCACTGAGTATGAAAGTCTAATGAGGACATGTGCATATACATTGTCCCTGGGGGTGTGTGTGTGTGTGTCTGCTCCCCACTCATGTAGTATCTCTGTGTATTTGTATGTGTGCTCCTGGAAGCACAGGGTGGTCTGCATATGTTCTGTTCTGGGTCACATGACTTGGATGGAGTAGGGCTTAGAATGGAGCAGGCAGCAGCAACACTCTTTCCCAGAGGGATGCATTGGGAAAATTTTGCTAGAATTTCTCCACAGCTGGATCTGACCCATTTTCAGACTCAATCTTTGTTTTGCTGGCTTCTCCTTCCACTTCAAATTTGGTCCCATTTGATTCTGTTTTTGGAGAGTTATTCTGCTGGTAAAGGGTTGGTTAGAATTTCAGAAGCCAAGTTCTGCATGCTTTCCTTACCTTTAATGTCATAGCTAACAGAATCACATTTTTTCTAACCAATGATGTAAAAGAAGTGAAGTAATATAATTATTTTTGAATGGTTTTGAGAAAATGTACAAATTCAGTTCTACTGTGATCCCTTAAACAGAAGTGCCATTCTAAAGCCCTAGTCATGCCCTTTGCATTTATGACTTCCCTAAATCAACCAATATCTTTCCCAGAAATACAACACCTCAACTTATACCTAAACTATTGGAGTTCTTTTTAGGTAGTATTAGGGATCTGTCATCCATTCCCTTTCCCCCACTTTTTACCACTAACTTCAACTACTATATTGTTCCTATTATTTCCATATTCAGAAGTGAGTACTGATGAATAAGTGCTAAAGTAAAGCCATTTGTGAACAAGAGGGAGGTGTTAGCAAGCTTCAGAAAATTCCAAAGTTTGCCTAAATACAACAAAAACGTTATATATATATTTTTTTAGTGTTTTGTGTGATTTGGAATATTGTTGATGGGGAAAGAAGAAAAACCTGGTGGAAAAGGAAAGAAATGAGTCCTGGAAAAAGGCATGTCCATCTGGAGGACTGAAATTGGCACATGGAGCATGAGTACTCCACACATCTACAGTACATTGTGCCATTTCGGATGACACCCAGTTCTGCATATCTACTCACAGAATGAACCGACAGCCCCTCCAATCAGTCCAGCTGTTTTTGTGATCACATCACTAATGTCATGGCTCAGGAAAGAGGTGTTTGGGTGTGTGTATGTGTGTTTTTCCAAATGGGGAACTCCATTTGCCAGCAGCAAGGGGTGCTACAGAAGCACTCAGTTCCTGGCCAACAGCTCTGCAGTGATCGCTGCTCACCTGTTGGGCAGGGTTGGAATAGAGAGCACCAAGGACTCCACAGTTCAACCCTGAGCTACAGATATTCTCTTCAAGGGTTGGAATATCCTAATTGGTTCTCTGCAAGGGCATAGATTCATAGGACATATCTGCACTGCCAGGTTGCCCCATCACAAATACAGGCCACTGACCATTTCAGAAACGTTGTCATTTTGTACTTGCCCTAACCCAACACAAATGTGATATACAGCTATATTTTCCTGTTCTGAGTTTAAAGTAGAATTTTCCAGCATGTGCCAGATCAAGGGTTGCTGTCTGGTTTGCCAGCTGTGCTCTGCTTTTATTTTTTTAAGCAAATTCCTGTATTTTGAGTGGCTACAGCACAGAGTCATAAATGCCCCCTCACCCAATTTTCCCAGCTTTTCCTCAGTAAGATTTTGCTGCAGCTTTTGTTATAGGTCTTTCTCAGCAGCACTGTACTTACAACATTTGCTTGACATGCAGAATGTCCCTGGTTTGAAACTGGCAGAAACCTTCCTTTTTTCTTCTTTTAATTATGATTTTTCTTTCCTTTAGCTAGATACTTTCCACTGGGCATTTTTTAAAATAAGTCCATTGGTGAGCTTTATTATTGTTTTGAGATAGAAGGCTTTCACTTGCAGTAGAAAGGTTTCTTGTTAAAAAAAAAGCAGTAAAGTTGGGAAAGAAAAAAAAGCAGTAGTTCAGGGAAAGAAAAACAGTAATTAAAAATGTTCCGGGTGAGTTCAATCCAGTGAAGTTCAGCATGGTAGGTCAGTGTCATAAATACTATGCTACTGAGAAATCTATAACAGTGTCCAGTAAGATTTGCCCGCAGAAAGGAAAGCAACAGGCCATTATTTTCCTTGCACAGAAAGTTGGAAGAGCACAATTATGTATAGGAGTTGGGGCATGATAATTGGCAGTCCAGACTCAACAACTGGCAACTCACCAGCAAAGTGTCCCAATCCAGACAGAATCTTCTTGAACTGTTTTAGAATCCAGACAGCATCAACAGAGGACAGGAGCAACTTAAGGGTACAGTGCAGACATACTGTATAGATAGTTGAGAGGAGCCCATAGTGTCCTGGAAGCTTTTAAATGTCAGAACAACTCTCACAAACTCTGCTCCATTTCTACAGTCAAATCAGAACCTTGAACAATGGGAAGCTTTTCTTTCAGGATTTATAATTTCATCACTTTTTCTGCTCCCATTTTTCTTTAATGCCATCATCAATGAACTTTCTGATTATGAGTTTAGCCAGTAATCTCTAGTGCACTTGGGGATCTCAGATATACTGGATTGGATTGGATTTAATCGATTTAGGTGCTGCCTAACTGTAAACAATTCTGGGTGGCTCACAAGATGACACATAACATATAGTCCTACTTGGTGGATGGATAATAGATCTGTTTTGAGAATGAATGTTTGTCAAAAGAAATGAAAATGTGTTTTAGCCTCCCTTTTTATATGGAGATGAGGTTTGGGTATATAAGGAAAAAGTAAGGTGAATACAGTCAAAATGGGGTACTAAAGAAGTATGTCAGGTGAAAGAAGAATTGATAGAGCAAGAATGAGTTGGTGTTGAATGAATGTGGATTGGATGCAAAAGTGAGTGATCAGTGTGAAAGAAGTATGTTGAGATGGCTTAGTCGTACTGTATAGAGAACAAATGAAGATCAAACTGCAAATAATAATAATTTATTAAACTTGTATTCCTCCTGATTCTCAGTTGCTCTGAGTGGCTCAGAACAATCAAAGATATTACAATAAAATCAATAAAAGATAAAAGATAAAGATAAAAGATGGCAAGTACAATGAAGTAAGGGGTCTCACTGTTCTTTGCTTAAGGCCTGGGTGAACAGCCAGGTCTTCACAACTCTTCTCAACAACAACAGAGTGGGGGCCATCTTGGGGGGAACCCCATTCCAGAGGGTGGGTGCTGGGACAGAGGAAGAACACTTCCAGGGTCCCAATAAATGACATTGATTGAAGAAACCTGGCACACACCAACCCTGCATGACTGATCAAATCAAAATCAAATATATGAAAGAAGAATGAATGGTTCAGGTGGAATGGGGAGAACAGGAAATATATGATTGGATGGAGTTGATGAGAACCTTAGAAATAGAACTGTGGGAAGTTTAAAGAATAAAAGGTAGTACATGAAGCAGCATATGGAACTGATGGAAGGAAGGGTGATTTGCCAGGATAAAGAAGTATGGAGAGATACAGTGAGATGCAATATTGGTGTAAACTAGATTTAAATTTCATTTTTTTACACTATCTCCTTTTTCTAATTTCTTTTGCTTTTTACTCTTTTTTTGATATTACATGATATTGCTCACCCCAAAAGAAAATGACATATATGTATATATGTCTGTATGAATATAAACCCCAGCTATTGTTTTATTCTCTTTTACATAAATATTTCTGCATGGACAACAAGACATTTAATATTAAATTTTCACAACCTTGTCTTTTTATTGAAAATTAGCCTTTTTCAGAGTTTTATATGCTAAATTAAATAAAAGCTAATATTAAAAACCCTTTCATTTGCATTTCAGACTTGACATTGTGTGTGTGTGTTTCAATTATCTCTTTCATTTGATGGCTCAGGAGTTTAATGGGAAAATTGCTTTTTGAAGGATACTTGCTGCTATGTATTTATTACAACCAATTCAAAGTAAACCACACGTATAGTAATCTTGTGTAGTTAGTAAAGTAAAAACTGATCTTAATCCAAATTGATTCAACTCCTGGTGACTGTATGGCCCAATGCTCACCATCCTGACCTGTATTACTACTAAGTTGTACTGTTCCCCTCCCCCTCCCCTTTGCTGTAGGAGGTGGCAGCTGATGAGCTGCTTTGGTAACATAGAGCTAAATGCTTAGTAAGTCAATAATACAAATCAGTTCCTATTTGGTTAGGTTTCAGAATTTTTTTTAAGAGAGCCTTCGATTTATAGAAGTTTTACTGCATTTTGGTTTGATGTTTTATGGTTTTATCTGTGGTTTAATTTGAGGGGACTGCTGATGGTTGATCGTTATATAATTGTAATTGTTCGTTGTTTATTCGTTTAGTCACTTCCAACTCTTCATGACTTCATGGACCAGCCCACGCCAGAGCTTCCTGTCAGTTGTCAACACCCCCAGCTCCCCCAGGGACGAGTCCGTCACCTCGAGAATATCATCCATCCACCTTGCCCTTGGTCGGCCCCTCTTCCTTTTGCCTTCCACTCTCCCCAGCATCAGCATCTTCTCCAGGGTGTCCTGTCTTCTCATTATGTGGCCAAAGTATTTCACTTTTGCCTTGAATACCATTCCCTCAAGTGAGCAGTCTGGCTTTATTTCCTGGAGGATGGACTGGTTTGATCTTCTTGCAGTCCAAGGCACTCTCAGAATTTTTCTCCAGCAATTGTAATTGTACTATGGACATTTTATTGCCATGATTGTAATCTGCTGAGAGTCTCTCAACTGTGGCTAGTATACTGTATATACGGTTCTTGTGATATATTATTTTTTCATTACCCAGTCTTCATGACTATGTGAATAATTTAATCATCTACAGTTGTTCCAAATTTAGATAGGCAAGCATGTTCACCCATGCATGGATTGCATTTCCTCTGCTAGGATTATATAGTGCATCCCAGGTAATTACCTTCATCCATGTGACAGGAAAACAAGCCTAATATATGGCTGGTCGTCTTGCCCTTCCTTCATCAGTCTCACAGCCCAGCAAGTTGGGGAGCGCTGTCTTCTTGTATAGGCTTGCCCAGTGTCCTAACTTTTTAAATTTTTTCTAAATAAGAATTTTATTAAGTTTTAAGCAAAGATAAAAGCTACAGAAAAACAAACAAAGAAAAAAACTACAAAGAAAAAAGAGAAAAAACTTAAAAAGTGTGGAAACACAAGAGAAAAATTTTTCAAAGTTACAAAAGGAGGTGACTTCCGACTTTTAACAGCAAGGATATACAAAATTTCCATAATCAATCCCTTACTCTATATTAAACCAAAATCACATTATTACTATAAATCATTCCATTAGCACATTATAAAAATCACTAAATACAGTTACTCCCCCCCTTATATTAAAAGAAAAAAAAAAAGAAAAATTTATATAAACCTCCTAATCAACTCCCCCGATAACATTTATTTATTTCCTTCCTACTACTATACTATACATTTCTGTCTACTATACTAAAGATCAAACTAAAAACATAAATTATCTGCCATTACTCTTGATAATACAACAATTTTAATAATCTTAATCATATTAAACCCAAAGCCATCCAAATAGACATTTATTATTTTTTATTATACCTTAATAATCTTAATCCAAATTGTTAAAAATAAATGAAATGAGCCAAACCCTAAAAGCAATCCAGATAAATGTTCTTAAACCCTTATCCCACTTCAAAATAAACCAGAGCATTTATATATCCCCATGATGTGCACAGAGCTTTTTTCTTAAAAAAATCAAACAGTCCAACTGCCCCCCTCAAAAACTCTGACTTCTCTTCAGGAGACCTCCCATACATAATGACCCCTTCTTTTCCATGGCATTCCACCAGAAGATCAATTTCACCTGTGGCTTGCAACTTGCTCTCTCCCTTAAATTTCTCCAACTTGACTATCCAATCTTCATCCAGCATAAAAATCCCAATCTCACTTTGAGAACAGACATTTATGTGGCTGTTAAATTCCTCAGTTTTGTCCATGCCATTCCCAGCCAGATGACACATTTTAGAGCTCATATTTTCCACAATGTCCTGAATATCTTGCATTAAAACTTGATAGGAATCAGAAAGAATCTATTTAAAATCTCAGTGAAAGTCAGAGAAAATCTGTTTAAAATCCTCCATGTCTCACGCAGTAGATTATGGTACCCCCTAGGAGCTTAACCAGTGAAAGTTGAAGATATGGAAAAGTTCTGAAATGTATTTACACAAGAGAAAGTGAGATAAGCAGACAGTTCCCAAGGGAAAATAGAAACAGAAAGCTGAAGGTTTAAATCAGCTGATTCAACGTGTAGGAAAATCCTAATACCTTCAAATTTAGTACAAAAATAATAACAGGGAGACAATTATTTACGCTCAATCCTCCTTAATATTTGGATGGTAAACAAAGTCCAAAACTTAAAAAGATTTTTTTTAAAAAAAATTAATCCCAAAAATAACGATAAACACCAAGAGAGACCGCTTCTCCTTGCTGTAGAAAGCCTCTCTTAGGGTACGTGTACTTAAAAGAAATATAAATTGGATGATTTAGAAATGGTCCTAGTGTCCCTTTAAGGCTACAGCACGGCTTGGAAAATGGTGATGTCCCAGCCTCCTGGCTAGCTCTGACCAGTTGAACGCGAACGCTGTTTGCGATCTCCTAGTGGCAAGCAGCCGCCTGGAGGACAAATGGGGTGATTCCGGGTGTTTTCCTTTTTGGGGAAAACATTCCTGGGCTTCAGGAAAAACCTTCCTGAGCCCAAAAAAACTGCCGCATTGTCAGTTCTTCCCGCTGAGCCCGCAGACACAGCTGTTCAGTCCAACATGCCCCCACTGGAGGTCTCCCAGTGTCCTAACTTTTGTGGGTGGCCTACAGGAGCATATCAGTGCGTTCATGCTAAGCTTCAGATCATCATCTTGATGGAGATAGCAACACTTTGGAGTACAGTATCCTCTACATAGAAGTCCATTTATGGGCTTTAGTATTTTGTATTTCTCCTGACAAATAATTCCTATATAATTTAAACACAATTTGAATAGCTATTTCTGCCTGCCTCAGTCACACAAAGCTCACACATCAAGAAGAAAAGCGTTCCAAACACCAGAGGGCAGAAGAGAAAAGCAAGGTCAGGGTTGAAGTCTAGCCTAGCTCCAAGTAATCAGTCCTTGGGTATGAAGCAAGGGTTCAAGCAGTTAGTCAAAGGGAAGCACATTAGGTGAAGACATCATTTCTAGTACTGGATCATCTCCAAACAGTAAATTGTATATCCCAGGCTTCAAACCTCTACCCTCAATCAGTCTGATTGAATTTTCTCAGTTCAGAATCCTGGTCTATATAGGAGCAACATAGTTTCATGAATAAACTTATTTGCAAGGAGTCTTGCCTTGAAGTCATGGCTCCAAGCCTTTCAGCTCCTTCACTTTGATGTGCTGTTGTAGTTCTCTTCATGCATTTAGAGGATGCTCAGAATCCAGGGGCTAAAGGTGGTTAGGTTGGAAGACCTGATTCTTCCCCACCTGCCCTGCTGGTTCCTGATCCTACTCCTCATCAGTCTCTAAGGCCTCTCTTAATTCTTCCTTAATCTCTAAGAGTGAGGCTGGAAATGGACTGTGATGGAACAGAGATTTTTTTACATGCTTCTAAGTATAGTTGGAAACTCTGATAGATCTTTGAGGGAGGGTTTCCTTCATAAGGGAATCCATTTTGGAAGAGTTTTCCTCCAAATAATCTAATTAGAATCTAATCTAATTGAATTAAATTACTAATACATTCCTACACCAAAGCTTATAAATACAACTCTTTACCAGATCTCTCTGAGACATAAAAAAAGAAAATGAGCCTTCCTTTTTGGACAGATGATATAATGTCTACAAAAATTCTCTTTTACACTTTTCTAATTCTAATCTAATTATATGCTTACTAAATCATGTCTTATGTTTGACAAATAATTTTTCTTAGAAAACTTTATTAAAGCATTTTCAAAATATACATAAAAACTGAAAAGATTGAAACAAAGAAGCCTACAAAGAAAAAGAAAAAGAACTAAAAAGGTGTGAAAAAACACCAAACGAACTACTACAAAGTGACTTCCGACTTTCTGTAGCAAGGACATTCAGAAATCAATATCAATCTCTTACTCCAATTCGTATTACAGTAAACATTATTTCTATAAAGCATTTAAATTCTCATTATTACATTCCCTTCTAAAACAAAATTACCCTCCCAGTTAAAGAAAAACATGTAAAACCCTTCAAACATAATCTGGAACCCAATATAGTAACAAACACTGCCCTTCTTCACTATAATTCGCTCCTATCTGCCAACTAAATATTAACCAAAAATATAAGAATTATCCAAACAGCATAAACATTTATCTAAGGTAAAGGTAAAGGTTTCCCTTGATGTAAAGTCCAGTCGTGTCTGACTCTAGGGGGCGGTGCTCATCTCCGTTTCTAAGCCTTAGAGCCGGCGTTGTCCGGAGACACTTCCGGGTCATGTGGCCAGCATGACGACACGGAATGCCGTTACCTTCCCGCCGAAGCGGTACCTATTGATCTACTCACATTTGCATGTTTTCGAACTGCTAGGTTGGCAGGAACTGGGACTAGCAACGGGAGCTCACCCCGCCGCGCGGTTTCGAACCGCCGACCTTCCGATCGGCAGCTCAGCAGTTTAACCCGCAGCACCACCGTGTCCCTAAACATTTATCTAAACCCTTAAAAAACATCCTGATAACCACATCTAAACAATAACCTAAGCATTTATCAAAAATGTAGGAATTTTCAAAACATAACCATTTATCCAAACCTTTAAGAAACAGTCCTGATAAACACATTTAGACAATTATCCCACTTCAAAGTAAACCAAGGCGTTTGCATGTCTCAGTATTATGTACAGAGCTTTCTTCTTGTCAGTTTCAAATTCTACAACCTGCTTTAAAAAGCCCAAATATTTGTCCAAAATCTTCCAGCCTCTAGAGTTTAATTCTCTTTCTTGATCGTGGTGTGGTGACAACACTGTCGTCTTATCTTCAACTTTTGACAACTCAATTTTCCTTTGACTATTTAATCGTAAGTCACCAATTCTCATCTTTTTCTTTGGAGAAACCACTTCACTGTTAGGGTAGTTTTCAGCCTTATCAGTTTCTCTCATTCTTGTGACAATTTGGACTCCACAAATTCTGTGTCAGGAGAGACACGCGGGGCTTAGAGCCAGATTCAGACGAAGAGGAGGGTGAGCTGACAGTTGAGAATGAATGGCAGCCTGAGCTGGCAGAGAAGGAGGAGTTGAGTAGCAAGCCACAAGAACAGGCACCGCTGATCGACGGAAGTGAGGACATTGGGCTGCTGCCACCTCCCAGCACTAAGAATGAAGAGCAGAGGTGAGCAGAGCAATGGAGGCGAATAGAGCTTCTCACGTGCAAGCAGGCATGCCCTCCTGAGCATGTGCGCAAGCCTCTGACACAGCAGCTATATAAAGGGAGCCTGGAGCATGGAGAGGTTGTCGGGACAACCATTCAACTAGCGCTCCTTTGCCTTGCCTTGAAACTGGACCAGTCTTGCCTTGCCTGGATATTGACTTGGACCATGACTTACCTTAACGCTGGTCTCTGATTCTGCCTTGCTGGAACGTGAAATCGGATCTCCCTTAGACATGGATGTCTAACCTAACATGGCCCTTGCTGACAGAAAATCTTGGAGCGGGATTGAATCCCAAGGACTGGTGAGGGTGTGGTCTTTTGTTGAATGTTGTTGAAAATAAACCATTATAACCGTTCCTGTGTGTGTCCTTTAGTCGGGACAGGACATTCTGAGAAATGCTCCAAGACTGGAATAACAGCATTGTAGAGATCCTTAAATATCAAATTAATTTCCTCCATATTTCTTAACAGTAAGCAAATAGGTTAGAACTCCAATCCACAGATTCAACGAAGAAGAGAAAGTTTTATATTCCTCAAAAATTGCTTTAATTAAAAAAACAATAAAAAACTAAAATTCTTTAAATCTCAATTTAACAAATTATATTGTTGTTGTTTATTTGTTCAGTTGCTTCCAACTCTTCGTGACATCATAGACCAGCCCACACCAGAGCTTCCTGTCAGTTGTCGCCACCCCCAGCCCCCCAGGTACGAGTCCGTCACCTCTAGAATGTCATCCATCCACCTTGCCCTTGGTCGGCCCCTCTTCCTTTTGCCTTCCACTCTCCCTAGCATCAGCATCTTCTCCAGGGTGTCCTGTCTTCTCATTATGTGGCCAAAGTATTTCAGTTTTGCCTTAACAAATTATATATAAAAAGCCAAATTATCAAGTTAATAATTCTCAAAAATAATAATAATCACCAAGAGATTCCACATTTCTTTGTTGTAGAAAGCCTCTCTTCGGTAAAATTCAAGCAAAAAACCCCTAGTGCTATAGAAATGGGGTGGGCAGCTTTAAGGTCCATTTTGGCTGTAGAGCAGCTTGGGAAGAAGATGATGGCCCTGCCGCCCAGCTGATTGCTTACCAGTTGATCACAAAACACCGTTTTTCAGTCTTCTGGCTATGGCCAGCCATCTGGAGAACACGTGGGGTGATTCCTGAGGTTCTCCTTAATCCGGAGAATGCTTCTGGGCTCCAAGGAAGCCTGCCTGAGCCCAAGAAAAAAAGCCGCTCTGGCAGGTCAGTCCGCAGAGAGTGGAAAGAAACAGCTCAAGCTGCCATTGTCCCCACTGGAAGTTGATGTTTGACTAATAGACAGATAACCTGAGATAGACTTTAAATTGTTAAATAAATAAATAGATAGATAAAATTGTAAAATTGCCTGAATGAACATTATCAGTCTAAAACTTTTTGAGGCAGATTGCTTATAACAAACTCAGTTTATTTTTTTCTAACTTTCATTTCAAATCTTCTCATCTATTTCTGGAGGTGTGTTACCCAAAAATATTAATTAAAAAAACAAAACGTTAATTAATATCATTCCCACCCTTCTTTTTTATGGTCCTTGCTAGCTGTTTTTCAATAAATAGGCATGATTAGATGCCATGTGACAAAAATAAGAGGATGTTTTCTGTCAAGTTTATTGTCACTCTCTTGCTATACATCTATACATTTCATGAATAATTAGAAACTGCTTTTCTCCCCTCTCTAACTTCCTTCCTCACAATTCAGTACAGAAATAGATCACTAACTGTCTGAGGAACAAAGCTGTGGAGATACATCATAGGTCAGGTCTCAAAGGAGCAGATGTGTATTTTAAATACTTGCTGTTTCAAACACCCAAGTCTTCTGAGATTAAATTGTCAAACTCAGACAGAGGAGACTTCTGTGTAAATTGTCTGGATTTGATATGTTTTAAATGCAAATATAGGTAAATACAACTTGAAAAAAGACCCTGAGATGGGCGAGCTTCTTGTCACTTGTTCCGGGCAGCTGTTTGTTTTTTATATTCTTTTACCTCCTTTGTTTGGAAAGAGAAATTCTTTAAGAAGTTAGGCGACTGTGCATCTGTGATGAAGAGGTGGCTGACACTTCCACCGGGAATGCCGGGAAAGGTACGCTGCGCTCAGTGAATGTACGCTGGACTGACAGGCAAGGAGGCTTGGGATCCTGGGACACGTAGGAGCTGCCCTTTCCTTCTCCTGCCAGTGGAGGACTTAGCTTAAGGGCAGCAGAAATGTCAGAAATCTTGGAATCACTGAAACCACACACTTGTTAAGCCTCTGAAGGGCCCAGGGATCTGCTCATTTCCATCCTTCTTGCCCACCTTCTTCCCCCCGTATCCGGTGCCCGTGAAACGTTTTCCCTGTGGCTTGTTGTCCAGAAGCCTACAGCGTGTGAAAATGCCAAATGCTTAAAGTGGGGGATTGTATTCTGACCAGTTTATTGAACTGCCTTGATTCACCAATGTAAATGCATCTGGTCATTCCACATACTAAAGCAGACTGTGTGCGAGGACCCTTCCGTCACGGGAAGGTGGCCCAATTAGCCTTTGTAACCATCCATAAAAAAGTTCCTGATTGTATGTACAGTGAAGACAATATTTCAAAATGAGAAATTTCTGGGGATAGCTTTGGTATAGGTAAAAATATTCATTTTCACCCTAATTTAGCATCATGCAAAATTAAAATGACCCCAGTCACCTGCCTGAGAATGAGTCAGTTTTTCAACCATAACTGCAGGTAGGAAGCACTGACATTTGCAACCAATCAAACCTGTTCTTGCCTTCCTTTGTCCTGTCTGCACAGTTGCTTGTGCCATTTTGAAGCAGTGGACAGAGCTACATATGGGTGGGATATGTTGATTAAAGTAGCAACTTTACAAGAAATCTATTTTCCATTCCATTTTCCTTCCAATGTTGTACAATAGTCATGGCTATGTTACTCTTTTTGTATGTGTTCATTCATTTTACCATGAATCCATGCTGATTTAATAGTGACTGAGGCCCAGTACAATTTTTATGGCTCAGGAATAGCCAGAAATGGTCTCATTATTTTGTTGTGCATCTGTCCCTGAATTTCTCTTTACATTACTCCCACTGCACACATGGGACTCCTGTTTTAATCTTGCATATATCTATAAAATAAATTTAATTTTGTTATGTTGCAATCAGCTCAGCCCCCACTGTATTTCCTGAAACAAACACATACATAATTATGTAGGGAATTTCTGTAGTAAATTGTGTACTCCTGAATCTATATAAAATCTGCACTGAATGTTATATCAAATTAGCATTTTAAAATAAGAGTGAGGTGGCAGTCTTCCAGGCTAAAGAGTTCCTTGCCTAGCCCCTTGTTTGTTAGATAGACATTTAAATATTGAAAAACAGATGTGCTATATACATTGTAGATGCAGATTATGTTGTCCAGTCATATTGAACATCAATTATTATGTTATTTTAAAGAGACAGAAAAGAAACAGTTGTGGTGCTAACTTTGATTCAACATGAATAGTAGCAAAACCTGGAAGATGTTAAAAGTTCCCAATGTAATCTCTACGGAAATTAAATTTATTTATTTATTTTATTTTATGTTAAACATTCACCCAACAATATAATGTGCATGTATGCGCATGCACCCATACACAGACACGCATGTCTTGGGGCACTTTTCATGTGATCTGTAATGCAGCTCTTCTAGGAGATTCCACTTGACAACAGTTGGTCCAAATTAATCATTCCATTAAAATAAGAATTCCTTTCTTTAATGGGAAACACCAGGGTTCTACAAAACCTCTCAATTGGAGGAAAAGTGGTATAATAAGGGACTATTTATTGATTTCCCCCTGTGTTGTTCCTCGTGGAGTTCCAGTTTCTCAAGAGGCATGGTTGATGATGTGGGACTACAGGGAGGATGGGAATTTTGATAGTTGGCTGCCCATTTCTTTCTTTCAGCACAAACACAACTCAGGATACTAAGTAATATAACTTCCCCAAATCTCAGTGACTTAGTAGCTATAGCACTTTTTTTTACACAAAAAGTACCTGAGATAAGCTTCCCATCTCTTCAAAATTGCCAAACTCTTAGTTTTGAATTGTTTCTGGTTTTCTCTCTCTCTCTCTCTCTCTCTTTGCCCAATGTAATACTTGTGATTAGGACAAAAAAATTCCATAACTGATATAAGTACCCACACAGCATTTTCTTTTCTAAAAGTCAGAAAGATCTACAGAGTTTTGCAGTAGGGATTGCTTTCATCCCAGCCAATGTCAAGATATTGATATAATATACACCCCTTAATACAAAGAAACAGAATTAAATGTAAACAACAAATAGTGCTATTGTGGGAGTGAGAAGCAGTCTCAAGTACAATTTACTATGCCTTCAGATACTGCTATATCAGCAAACTCAATTATATGAGTTTTTTTCTGTAAGGGTCCAAAAGGTTCAAATTTGTTTAAATGAAGAGAAGGAATCACAAAATAATAACATGTAAGTGTTGAAAGCAACCCTTTGTGATAATCCAGGCCATCCTTCTTCCCAGTGCAGGAACCTACAACAACATTATCCCCAGCAGATGGCCATTCAATACGTTTCAGTATTGCAAATGAAGAAGTCACTCTCTCTCAAGTCTCTTTGCTAACAAACAACTTTGATTATTAGAATGTTTTTCTTTTTTAAATTTTGTTTTATTGTATTATTATAAGACATAAGTAATACATTATATTATTTCAATACAGTGGTATTTATACAGTACTGACTAGAGATTATTAACACTCTAATATTTAGGCAACTTAAACCTTTAAAGATAGAAAAGAAAAAAAAAGAAGAGGTCTGTATCAGTGTTAACGATGATTTGAAATGTCAATGTTAATAAGCATAACATTGTTTACATTTTACAACCAAAGCTAAATATAGCATTAATAAACAACTGCCAATTAACTCAAAATATTTGTTGTGCTATAAAGGTTTCTGTCTCAAGCTAAAAAAATTTTCTTGATATCTAACTGAAGTCAACTTCCTTGTAGTTTAAACCCATTGTTTATTATCCTGTCTTCTGGAACAACTCTGAACAATTACAGTGTATATGACAGGTCTGCAGGCACTTGAAGAAAACTGGGTACTTGAAGAGAACTGGAACAAATGTTCTAGATGGTGGTCTGACCAACACTGAATAGACAGGAAAAATTACCTTGGTGCTGTATTTCTTTTGATGCCACCATAGGATTGCATTTTTATTTTTTATTTTTTTTGCAATTCTATTACGTAGTTGGCTTTTGGTCAACTTGTAATCCACCAAGACACCCAATTCCTTTTAGCATATACTACTGTCTAATATGGTTCCCCCCTCAGCCTATATTCAATCCACTGATTTTTTTCCTCTGGAATGTAGGCCGTTGAATTTTTCTCCATTGAAAAGTTTCTGCCCATTGTTCTAGTTGCCAAGATCCTCCTGAACCTGGATGCTGCCCTCTCAAGTGTTTGCGGTCCCCTATTTTCCTGTTGTCTTCAGATCTAATGATCATATTTTCTCTCTCTCCCTGCATCCCAGGCATTTATAAATATGTTCAACAGCACAGGGCCTAGAACAAAGTTCTAGACTATGCCACTTGATATTTGTCATCTGCTTGATGCAGAACCACGGAGCAGGGCTGCAACTAGGGTCTGTGTCACCCGGGGCAAACATGGATTCCGTGCCCATTTTGGCGCCCCCCCCAGTGCTCATTTTGGCACCCCCCTGCATTCATTTTGGCACCTCACCAATGCAGCACCCAGGGCACATGCCCCAGTTGCCCCCCCTAGTTGTGGCCCTGCCACAGAGTATACCAGTTCAAACTATGTGTATGGGGACATAGTTCAGCCCACATTAGACCATCTTCTCCAGTAGAATCTCATGGAAGACTTTGTTCAACAAGTTCAACAAGCTGAAATCAGAGTATACCCTGTACAGGAAAATAATATCAGCATATAGCATACATTGTATTTTCCCCCTCCATGCTCCAAAACGTTAAGAGTCAACATGAAAGATAATTAAATCAGTCAGCAATTAAATGTTTAGTGTCCAGAAAGCTTTGACAAATTATGTAATTTGGTGAGACACAGATGTTATACAATAAATAATATCATTAATTATATTAATGTAGCTTATTGTTTAATTAATGTGTTTGTTTGTTTAATTTAGAGGCTACCTGACTCCAAATGATCCTCATTTCCAGATCCAGCATAATGAAGAAAAATCAAACAAACCTGACCGAATTTATCCTGGATGGGTTTTCAGCGTTTCCAGAGTTGCAGACAGTTTTATCTGTGGTGTTCCTTCTCATGTACATTCTAACCCTCTTGGGAAATCTGGTGATCATCTCAGTCATTGGAGTTGATTGCAACCTCCATGTTCCCATGTATTTCTTCCTTTCTGTTTTGTCCTTCTCTGAAACCTGTTACAGTTTAGTCATTATCCCTAAAATGCTGGTCAATTTGTTAGCCCGAAGTAAAACCATCTCCTTTGCTGGATGTGCTGCCCAAATGTTCTTTTTCCTTGGACTGGGAGGAACAAATTGCCTTATTCTGACTGTCATGGGGTATGACCGTTTCCTTGCAATATGCTATCCCTTGCGCTATCCTGTCCTTATGAATGTTTGGGGGTTTTCCCAGCTTGTGGCCTTTTCCTGGGCTGTGGGGTTTCTCATATCCCTGACAGAAACAGTCCTAGTGTTCAGGTTGCCCTTCTGTGATTCCCATGTCATTAGCCACTTCTTTTGTCACATGAGGACCCTGGTCAGGCTAGCTTGCACTGATGATCACATAACAGAAGGGGTGATAGCTGCTATCTCAATTGTGGGCTTGTCTGTCAGCTTCATGTTGATCATGCTGTCCTATGTTTTCATCCTCTCCACGATCCTGCGCATTCCTTCCACTGATGGACGGCATACAGCCTTCTCCACTTGCGCTTCCCACCTCATTGTAGTGATTGTGCATTATGGGTTTGCCTCCATCATTTATTTCAAGCCAAACACGGCCAGTGCGCTAAACAATGATACGTTGCTGTCCATTCCCTATACCATAATTACTCCATTTCTCAGCCCCATGATATTTACCTTGAGGAACAAAGAATTCAAAGTGGCCTTTAAAAAAGCAATCAAGAAAATAACCCTTTTCTGAACTGCATAACAGTGGAATACTGCTTTTAAAAAAAGAAATACATTCCCTGTCATTCCATGCTTCCTGGGTTTAGGTGTTTTGAAATTCCTAATGGAAACATGGACATGGGGTTCTTTTCCTTTTTGTTCCTGTTCCTCCAGCCTTTCTCTATCAAGCTATACTGTATGTGAATTGAAAAAAGGATGGGAGATTAACCATAAGTAGAAATGTGAAATGCTTTGCCTTCCCTGGAGGTGTTTCAATGTTGCATCACCATTTGACATTTAGAACCACCTAATACAAGGTTGGAACACTTTCGTTGAGGTCACTTCTATTGAGATTGGAATGAGATGTTTCAAGACTGGAACCTTTCAGCCTTGAGATATTTTGTACACCTCTATTCATAGGTAGATGTGTGGCTAGCATCCCCATATGAGTGCTTCTAAGCATATTACATGCAGATTTAGTAGTAAATAAATAGGATTCACTTGGTGAGAAGGCTTCAGTCCCATAATGAGAATTGGGCGGCAGGGAGACCTGCTCAGATAGAGCCACAACAAAAATGGCATCTAAATCCTGTTATATATTTCTCATTATTAAAATGATGTTAGATGTTTCCACAACCATATGTTTTGACACACATTAGCTAATGAGAAATACTCAGGCAAGTTCATCTCTAGCAAACATTGAAGCAAACACACATAAATGATTTTCAACCATTGGATAGGACAACACAGTACAGATAGCCAGTAAGTCATGGTGACAGCTTTTTTTTAGTAATTTTTTTAGTACTTTTTTTTAGTAATTTTATTTAAAATTGCAATTAAAAAGATAAAAAATACAAACTAAAAAAAATAGAAAAAATAGAAAGTGCAGAAAAAAAAGAAAATAGGAAAATAGGAAAAAAAGAAAAAATAAGAATATAGTAAAGAAAAAAAGAAATATATATAGAAATGATTTCCCCCTCCATCACAACACGTATAAACAAATTTAGTAACTTATCAACTTCTCTTGAAATACAACATATGACCTCTTCTTCCCATAGCCCATCTCTTATCTATAAATAAATTCTTAAAACCTTGTCATTTCAGTCCTGATCAGGAAAAGTCCATTAAGGGTTACCAGAGATAACAACATAACTATTTTAATCTTGATCAAATAAACCAACTTTATATTCCTTCTTTTTACTTCTAATGATCTTGATCTTTAGTCCCTTCAAATAATGTCCTAGAACTTGATTTCTTTTCATTTTTTCTTTGTCACAAAATTCTTCAAATCTTTAACAAGTCTCTTTTATAGAAAAGTCTCTTTCCAATACAGGAAAGTTATCCAGGTCACTCTTTTGGTTTCTTATTTGTATATCCCTTTTAATTATTAAGACCTCAGCCGGTTTCACTTGTATATCCAGGGTAGCATCTTTTTCCATATCATTCTTGTAGCCTGTCATTTTTAAATCCACTTTCAGATCAGTCTCAGTCTTGTCGGATAAAACTTGTTCCCCTTCCATAACATCTTTTAAACACAGCCTATCTATAGAGGCAGACACTCTTAAAATTAACTTCTGGGTCCATTGCTTAAAAATATCCTTCAATATGTCCAACGTTAAAATATTTTGCTCCATTCTGTATCAGTAAGTCAAATTTAAGTGTTCTTCTCCTTTAATTGTAATCTTGAGTTCCTTCTGGTTCCCTCTAGCATCCAACCTTCAAAGTCTCATCCTATCATGTTTGTTTAAGAGAATTAAAGATAAAAGCATTTTGCCATGGGAAGGATTCTTATAATTAATTCCAAAATCTTATTTCAAATCCATCTGGACCCTTAGTCCATTTGTAACTTTCCAATATCAAAGTTCTAATCGCCCTTTTGCTGTTTATTCAAAAGGATTTTTTTTAAGTCTTTAAACTTGTATTTAAAACTTCTTTTGCTAAGGATTGAAAGAAACTCTCCCAGTGCTGTAAAACTTCTCAATCCAAAGGTCCCTAATAGCTGAAAAGCAGTTTATAAGCAATTTCCAAAAGTGGTTAGAAAAGGATATATGTGAACCCAGTGTCCTTTAGAAAGGCCCCAACTACAGTTTGAGCAAAAAGATGGCGATTCCCTTGCCTCCCAAAGCTCTAAGCCCACTCATGAGAAGCAACTGTATGGAGCACTTGTGGGCAATCTCAAGATCTCTCCTTGTCCAGAGAGGAATTATGAAGAGCCAGTCTACTCACCGGCTCTTCATTCCACTGCGGTTGCCAGCTCTGCTTTTAGTGGAGCCAACTTTCCCAGAAGTCAGCGTCAGCTTTTACTTCTTGAATTCCTATGTGTTTGTCTTATATAGTAAGCTGTCCAGTGGATTTCTTACACTAAGGCAGCCCATAAAAATAAAATATAAGCAAATGAATAAATCAAGGGATATATTTTTGTATGCTTGATGCTGTAGCTTCATCTAAATGATCTTCAACCATTAGATAACCAGTATGAAAGAAGTACGTTAATATGGGTTGGTCACTGAGAGTGAATGAATCACATTGTAGAACATGTATGTATGTATATATGTATGTATGTATGTATATGAAGGAATAGTGAATGGGTCAAGAGAAAGAAAGCCAAGATTGGATGGAGTTGATGAGATCCTGAAAAAGAACGAATTGAGAATTTTAAAGACCGAAGGTGAAGAGCAAAGTGTTGAATGGTTACAACGGAAGCAAGAATTATTTGGAAGGACAGAAATGTATGAAGAAGATAGGAAAGACTGGTGGTGTAAACTACATTTAGCTCTATTTCATTTTCTTACCTCAGGCCTTACTTCCTTGGGCATATTATTTCTTACTCCTTTTCTGTATTTTGCATAATGTCCCATACCTTAAAAGAGAATAACATGATGTATATATCAATGTTAAAGTATTGTAATGATTTGTTTTGTGTGATAGTCTATTAGCTGAATGCGAAGGCAATAGATAATACAGCCAATCCTCAGTATTTGCAGGTTCCGTATTTGCAAATTCACCTAATCACAAAAATTTATTTGTAAACCCAAAGTCAATACTCACGGTGCTTTTGCACACATGTGCAGAGTGGTGAAAAATTTGCGTCATGTAATGATAACCCAAACATGCATTCTTCACTCCTCACATTGCAGCCTGGTGCAAGGAACAGGAGCAGCCCCCTCCCGTACAGCAACTCGTGTCAGCCCCATGGCATGGGAACATGTTACGATGTTTTCCAGGAACATTGGAACAGGGACCATGACATGTCACCTGAGGTGCACATTCCCAGCTGTGGTCAAACAAGGTGACACACTGCCTTCTTGTTTCAGCTTTCATACTGTAAACAAGTGTCCTGTATTTCCCTTAGAAGAAATGGTTCAGTAGTTGCTAATTTAATGTTCACGGCGACTTTATAGAACGTAACTACCACATATAATGAGAATCAACTATATATTGATACAATCATTGTCCCTGCTAGAAAAGTAGCTAGGGGAATAATGGGTGGAATTATTATCTATATCCACATGGCTGCTTTGTCATGCTCTCTGCCCATGCTGTCCTTTTCCCAGTGTGACCTTACCTCATCCCCAAAACAGGTCTGTGCTGCATTACTATCCGTGCATTTTAACATGTATCATAGTTGTCCAGCAACATCCATAATGTGAAAACCTGCCTCCTATTGGTACGTTCAGTGCTTGGATTACTGCACATGCTGCTATTTTCCCTCCTTTCCCTTTGTTTTTCTTTTCAGTCCCCTGAGACAGAGTCAGTTTGGTGCAGTGGTGAAGGTGCTGGCCTAGAAACCAGGAGGCTGTGAGTTCTAGGTCTCCCTTAGGCATCAAAGCTGGCTGGATGACCTTGGGCCAGTCCCTCTCTCTCAGCCCAGCGCACCTCACAGGGTTGTTGTTGTGAGGAAAATAGGAGGCAAGAGCATTAAGTATGTTTGCCCCTTTGAGCTGACCAATTTTATATATAACATGGGCTGACTGATTATTGTAATTTTTTACCCATTGACCACAAGGTGGCAGCAAGGAGAGGCATTTTGTATTACTTGACTGCCTTTCAGTAGTCCTGAATATTTGTGCCACCAGAGCATCCATTCTGTTGAATGAGTTTGAAAAAGCATTTTAGCTGTGGGGATCGGTAGAGAGGAAGTCAGAAGCAAGGGCTCTTAGGAGTGCAGGCAGGGTGCAGAAGTACAAGAGATGAGTCCTCCAAATACACTCTCAAGCTAAGAACAAGGTAGTCATTTTCAGGACTTTGTATGACAGACCCGTTTAAGGAAAGAAATAAAGTTGCTGCCAAAGCATATTCTAGTCTCCCACTGAGGAATAGCCAGGTCTTAATGGCTTTGTGAGAAGCCAGCAGGGTCAAGTCTGGTTTACTATCAGGGGGAATTCTATTCCAGAGAACAGTGACTGAGAAGGCCAGATCCCAGAGTTCAATCCCAGGTGACATTTCCCACAAGATGGCACCCGAAAGAAGTCTTTCTTCCAGATCTCCATGGACAGGCAGAGACTACAGGGAGAAGGCAGTCCCCCAGATATCCAGGTCCTGGGTCACAAAGAGCTTTAAAGGTGACCAACAGAATCTTGAATTTCATCCAGAAATAAACTGGCAACCACCAGTGGGTCCCCTTCAAGGGTAGCCCCCTTTCAGTAATCCAGACAGGAGCCGACCAAGGCATGAGAAACAGCGTGCAAAGCTTCCTGATCCAGGAAAGACCGCAGTTGGCATACAGGGTGAATCTGTGCAAAGACCCTCCTAGTCACAGCTGTCACTGTCTCTTCAGGTAGCACCTGTAAGTCCATGAGGACACTCAGATAACAAACCAGTTCCATATGGGGAAGCACAGCTCTATCCAGACCCAAAGAGAATATCTCTGCAGTTGGGGGGGCTTCTACTGAAGCTACTTCCTCTTGCTGGGATCTGTCAAACCCTGTTCATCCCCATCAAGGCCTTCACAGACTCCAGAGACTGGGAGAGAACTTCAATCACATTTCCTGTTTGGTCCAGAGTTAACGTATCTATGTATTTATTATTTCAATTTATATAGCTGCCCATCTCAAATTCATGACTCTGGGGACTAACAAAAGTTTAAAATACATAACAAAAAAACCACATAGACGCAACCAAGGTAAAAACTGAACGACCAACACAAATCAACAATCATGGCATGGGGTCTGCCATATAGCCAGATCCCCAAGCTTGGTGACAAAACCATGTCTTTAAGTCCTTACAAAAAGCCAGCAAGTTTGGGGCCAGTCTAATCTCCAAGCGAATGATGTTCCAAAGGACATGACAGAAAAGGCTTTCTTCCTGGGCCTCACCAGATTACATTCCTTAATAGATGGAACTCAAAGCATAGCTCTCCTGCTGGACATGAAGCTGATAGACAAGCCCACAACTGAGATAGCAGCTATCTCCACTTATCAGTGCAAGCTAGCCTGACCAGGGTCCTCATGTGACAAAAGAAGTGGCTAATGACATGGGAATCACAGAAGGGCAACCTGAACACTAGGACTGTTTCTGTCAGGGATATGAGAAACCCCACAGCCCAGGAAAAGGCCATAAGCCAGGAAAACCCCAAACATTCATAAGGACAGGATAGCACAAAGGATAGCTTATTGCAAGGAAACAGTCACACCCCATGATGGTCAGAATAAGGCAGTGTGTTCCCTCCAGTCCAAGGAAAAAGAACATTTGGGCAGCACATCCAGCAAAGGAGATGGTTTTACTTCGGGCTAACAAATTGACCAGCATTTTAGGGATAATGACTAAACTGTAACAGGCTTCAGAGAAGGACAAAGCGGAAAGGAAGAAATACATGGGAACATGGAGGTTGCAATCAACTCCAATGACTGAGATGATCACCAGATTTCCCAAGAGGGTTAGAAAGTACATGAGAAGGAACACCACAGATAAAACTGTCTGCAACTCTGGAAACGCTGAAAACCCATCCAGGATAAATTCGGTCAGGTTTGTTTGATTTTTCTTCATTATGCTGGATCTGGAAATGAGGATCATTTGGAGTCAGGTAGCCTCTAAATTAAACAAACAAACACATTAATTAAACAATAAGCTACATTAATATAATTAATGATATTATTTATTGTATAACATCTGTGTCTCACCAAATTACATAATTTGTCAAAGCTTTCTGGACACTAAACATTTAATTACTATTTAAATTATATTTCATATTAACACTTACCTTCTTGGGAAATATCATATATGCTATTCATTGTACCAACCAGACAGACCTTCCTTCCTTCCTTCCTTCCTTCCTTCCTTCCTTCCTTCCTTCCTTCCTTCCTTCCTTCCTTCCTTCCTTCCTTCCTTCCTTCCTTCCTCTTAATTTAAGTAAACTGTAAAATCTTTTGACCTTAATAGGAAAAAGCTGACATAACTAGATTTGTCAGCATACCATTTATTGAAGGCATATTAAATTGCATCTTGAACTGGAGAAGGCCCACCATCCCAACAATGCTATCTGTTGCTTTAAAAAAGTCTTAATTCTGCTTTTTTGTATTAAGGGGCATATATTGTATCTATGAGTCTTTATTTATCCCAATATATTAAGAGTGGCTGGGATGCAAGTAGATCTGTACTGCGTATTCAGTGGATCTTTCTGACTTTTCCAAAGGAACATCCTTCATGGCAAACCAGCTTTCTTAAATCAGTTGTGGAATTCTTTACTCATTTATGTACAACGTATTACATTGGGCAAAAGGGAAAGATAATAGACCTGTGGAGTGAGGAAGACTTTCCCCAGGTACTCTTTGTGTTAAAAAAAGAGAACGCTAATGAATATACAGTAATGAGTTATACTACCCAGTATCTTGAATTGTGTTTGGGTTAAAAGAAAGACATGGGCCAGTTAACTTCAAAATTCTCCTTCTCTCTCCCCACCCAATGCCAACCTCAGTGCCTCTTGAGAACCGGAACTCCATGAGACCATTATATGCTCAAAAGTGGAAAGGTTTGGCACTACCCACAATGGAGGAATGGCTGGTGAAGATGATGGAACTTGCAGCGATGGCTAAATTAACTTATTTGATTAGAGGAAAAACAATATCTACATTTATGGCTGACTGGAAACCTCTTATAGACTTTTTGCATGAAATGGAAAAAAAGGTACTCATGATTTGTGGTTTTGATGATTAGGAAAAAAAACTGGATAATAGAAAAAAAGTGAACTTTTTTTTTTTGTAACCATAGAGTAAGAGTTAATTTTGTAATTGTACTTATATTTGCTGCAAAAGAAATCAGAAGCTTCTTCTTTCTATTTCTTTTTATTTTATCTTTCTGCACTTTTCCTTTCCTTTTTCGTTTTTCCTTTCTTTCTTTGCTCCTTTTACTCTTTATTGGTTTGTGTTGGTTTTTATGTTCTTTGTAAAACTTTTAATAAAATTTATAAAATTGAGAACTGGAACTCCATGAGAAACAACTAAGGGATAAATTATCAAATATACTTTTATTACACAACTTTTCATCCAATAGAAATTTTCTTTGAACACGTGGTCCTTCCATGAATCTCCTAGAAGGCCTGTATTACGGACTACTTTCCTGTCAATTCTGCAATGAAACGTGTTCCAAGAATTATATAGATACCACTCTGTTGGCTGAACTGAATGTTAAGCTTTGTCACAACATATATAACACAGCTGATGTTCATAATAAAATATTTAACTAACAGGGGTTTAGGTAAGAAACAATTTAGTCTGGAAGATGGCCATCTTGGTCTTATTTTATATCCCACTCTGCAAATTTCATATGCAGTAGATCCAGATGTACACAATTTACCACAGAGATTCCCTAAATTCTTATATGTTTTTTTAGTTTCAGACACTACAGTTGGGGTTGAGCAGACTGCTGCATAATAAAGGTGAATATATTTCGTAGAATGATGCAGGGTTAAAACAGGAATCCCTATGTGTCATTTAGGGTCACGTAAAAAGAAATTCAGGAATAGACGCACAGCAGAATGTTCTGACTGACCAAGATGGCACCAGATGAATCTGCAGTGGGATTATTTCTGACCATTCCTGAGCAAACAAAACTGAGTCAGTCAGAACTAAAATAAAACCTTCCTAAATAAAAGATTGCTGCAAATATTAACTTAAACTCCTCTCAGGGCAAGTTTCATGCTTGTAGTATAAACCAATATCTGAGTGGGTTTATGAGTAATATTCAGCTTTTGAGGCTTTGTTTAATTTAAAAAAACTGACAATAGAGCAGTTTTATATGCATATTGTATAGAGCGGTTCTTCAGCGGCATTATCTTGTTCGGCGGCCTAAGCTAACGTCCAGGATTTAAAGAGAAAGAATGTAAGCACAAGTAATGGCTTTACCCATCAACACCTGCTGCAGAGCAGAGTAGTTCATCCATAGTCATTATTTCTATATCCATCTGTAAACTTTTAAATCAATATATGCACTCCTTATGCAAATTGGCACTTTTTTGATGATGGAGTTCCTCCTTTTGGATCCACACCCAAGGGGACCCATGTGGTTATTCTGAACCTCCTTGAATGATACCACGTTAGGGTGAAAGTGAATATTTTTACCTATTCCAAAGCTTTTTTATGGATGGTTACAAAGGCTAATTGGGCCATTTGGGCCGTGACGGAAGGGTCCTCGCACACAGTCTGCTTTAGTATGTGGAATGACCAGATGCATTTACATTGGTGAATCAAGGCAGTTCAATAAACTGGTCAGAATACAATCCCCCACTTTAAGCATTTGGCATTTTCACACGCTGTAGGCTTCTGGACAACAAGCCACAGGGAAAATGTTTCACGGGCACCGGATACGGGGGGAAGAAGGTGGGCAAGAAGGATGGAAATGAGCAGATCCCTGGGCCCTTCAGAGGCTTAACAAGTGTGTGGTTTCAGTGATTCCAAGATTTCTGACATTTCTGCTGCCCTTAAGCTAAGTCCTCCACTGGCAGGAGAAGGAAAGGGCAGCTCCTACGTGTCCCAGGATCCCAAGCCTCCTTGCCTGTCAGTCCAGCGTACATTCACTGAGCGCAGCGTACCTTTCCCGGCATTCCCGGTGGAAGTGTCAGCCACCTCTTCATCACAGATGCACAGTCGCCTAACTTCTTAAAGAATTTCTCTTTCCAAACAAAGGAGGTAAAAGAATATAAAAAACAAACAGCTGGCCAGAACAAGTGACAAGAAGCTCGCCCATCTCAGGGTCTTTTTTCAAGTTGCATTTAGCTATTTTGTTGTTTATTCGTTTGGTAGCTTCCGACTCTTCGTGACTTCATGGACCAGCCCACACCAGAGCTTCCTGTCAGTTGTCAACACCCCCAAGCTCCCCCAGGGACGAGTCCGTCACCTCTAGAATATCGTCCATCCATCTTGCCCTTGGTCGGCCCCTCTTCCTTTTGCCTTCCACTCTCCCCAGCATCAGCATCTTCTCCAGGGTGTCCTGTCTTCTCATTATGTGGCCAAAGTATTTCGGTTTTGCCTTTAATATCATTCCCTCAAGTGAGCAGTCTGGCTTTATTTCCTGGAGAATGGACTGGTTTGATCTTCCTGCAGTCCAAGGCACTCTCAGAATTTTCCTCCAACACCACAGTTCAAAAGCATCGATCTTCCTTCGCTCAGCCTTCCTTATGGTCCAGCTCTCGCAGCCATATGTTACTACAGGGAACACCATTGCTTTAACTATGCGGACCTTTGTTGTCAGTGTGATGTCTCTGCTCTTAACTATTTTATCCAGATGTGTCATTGCTCTTCTCCCAAGGATTAAGCATCTTCTGATTTCCTGACTGCAGTCAGCATCTGCAGTAATCTTCGCACCTAGAAATACAAAGTCTTTCACTGCTTCTACATTTTCTCCCTCTATTTGCCAGTTCTCAATCAAGCTGGTTGCCATAATCTTGGTTTTTTTGAGATTTAGCTGCTTTTGCACTTTCTTCTTTCACCTTCATCATAAGGCTCCTCAGTTCCTCTTCGCTTTCAGCCATCAAAGTGGTATCATCTGCATATCTGAGATTGTTAATGTTTCCTCCAGCAATTTTAACCCCAGCTTTGGATTCCTCAAGCCCAGCATGTCGCATGATGTGTTCTGCGTACAAGTTGAATAGGTAGGGTGAGAGCATACAGTCCTGCCGTACTCCTTTCCCAATCTTAAACCAGCCTGTTGTTCCGTGGTCTGTTCTTACTGTTGCAACTTGGTCATTATACAGATTCTTCAGGAGGCGTACAAGATGACTTGGTATCCCCATACCGCTAAGAACTTGCCACAATTTGTTATGGTCCGCACAGTCAAAGGCTTTAGAATAGTCAATAAAACAGAAATAGATGTTTTTCTGAAACTCCCTGGCTTTTTCCATTATCCAGCAGATATTGGCAATTTGGTCCCTAGCTCCTCTGCCTTTTCTAAACCCAGCTTGTACATCTGGCAATTCTTGCTCCATGAATTGCTGAAGTCTACCTTGCAGGATCTTGAGCATTACCTTACTGGCATGTGAAGTGAGTGCCACTGTTCGATAGTTTGAACATTCTTTAGTGTTTCCCTTTTTTGGTATGGGGATATAAGTTGATTTTTTCCAATCGGATGGCCATTCTTGTGTTTTCCAAATTTGGTGGCATATAGCATGCATTACCTTGACAGCATCATCTTGCAAGATTTTGAACAGTTCAGCTGGGATGCCATCATCTCCTACTGCCTTGTTATTAGCAATGCTTCTTAAGGCCCATTCAACCTCACTCTTCAGGATGTCTGGCTCTAGCTCACTGACCACACCGTCAAAGCTATCCCGATATTGTTATCCTTCCTATACAGGTCTTCTGTATATTCTTGCCACCTTTTATTGATCTCTTCTTCTTCTGTTAGGTCCTTGCCGTCTTTGTTTTTGATCATACCCATTTTTGCCTGGAATTTACCTCTGATGTTTCTAATTTTCTGGAAGAGATCTCTTGTCCTTCCTATTCTATTGTCTTCTTCCACTTCCACGCATTGCTTGTTTAAAAATAATTCCTTATCTCTTCTGGCTAACCTCTGGAATTTTGCATTTAATTGGGCATATCTCCCCTATCACTGTTGCCTTTTGCTTTCCTTCTTTCTTGGGCTACTTCTAGTGTCTCAGCAGACAGCCATTTTGCCTTCTTGGTTTTCTCTTTCTTTGGGATGCATTTGTTGCTGCCACCTGAACAATGTTGCAAACTTCTGTCCATAGTCCTTCCGGGACCCTATCTACTAAGTCCAGTCCCTTAAATCTATTCTTCACCTCCACTGCATATTCCTTAGGAATATTAGTGAGCTCATATCTAGCTGATCTGTGGGTCTTCCCTAATCTCTTTAGTCTGATCCTGAATTGTGCAAGAAGAAGTTCGTGATCTGAACTACAGTCAGCTCCAGGTCTTGTTTTTACCGACTGTACAGATGTCCGCCACCTTTGGCTGCAAAGGATGTAGTCAATCTGATTTCGGTGTTGTCCATCTGGTGAAGTCCATGTATAAAGCTGTCTCTTAGGTTGTTGGAAGAGAGTGTTTGTTATGCAGAGTGAGTTGTCTTGGCAAAATTCTATCAGCCTATGTCCTGCTTTGTTTTGTTCTCCCAGGCCATGCTTACCTGTAATTCCAGGTGTCATTTGACTGCCCACCTTAGCATTCCAGTCTCCTGTGATGAAAATAACATCTCTTTTAGGCGTGTCATCCAGTAGGTGCTGCAGATCCTCATAGAACTGCTCTACTTCAGCTTCTTCAGCATCTGTGGTTGGGGCGTATATTTGGATCACTGTGATGTTAGATGGCTTGCTCTGAATTCAAATTGAGATCATTCTATCATTTTTTGGATTGTATCCAAGCACTGCTTTAGCCACTTTACTATTAATTATGAAGGCTACTCCATTTCTTCTGTGGTCCTCTTGTCCACAGTAGTAGATCTGGTGGTCATTTGATGTGAAGTCGTCCATTCCAGTCCATTTCAGTTCACCGACACCCAAAATGTCTATCTTTAACCTTGACATCTCACCAATAACCACATCCAATTTGCCCTGGCTCATAGATCTTACATTCCAGGTTCTAATGGTGTGTTGATCCTTAGAACATCGGATTCGCCGTTCACCACCAGCACCGTCGGCTGCTAGCCGTCCTTTCGGCTTTGAGCTAGCTGCGTCATCACGTCTGGGGCTAGTTGAACTCATCCTCTGTTCCTCCCCAGTAGCATTTTGACCATCTTCCGACCTGGGGGTCTCATCTTCCGATGGTATACCGACATATCTCTGGTTGTACTGATCCATTGAGTTTTCACGGCAAGAATACTGGGGTGGGTTGCCATTACCTTCCCCAGGGATCGCATTTAGTCTGACCTCTCTATCACGACCTTCCCGTCTTGGGTGCCCCTTCACGGTTTAGCTCATGGCATCACTGAGGGGCTCAAGCTCCAGCACCACGACAAGGTAACAATCCTTTGCTGAAGACCTATATTTACGTATATTTGCATTTAAAACATATCAAATCCAGACAAATTACACAGAAGTCTCCTCTGTCTGAGTTTGACAATTTAATCTCAGAAGACTTGGGTGTTTGAAACAGCAAGTATTTAAAATACACATCTGCTCCTTTGAGACTTGACCTATGATGTATCTCCACGGCTTTGTTCCTCAGACAGTGAGTGATCTATTTCTGTACTGAATTGTGAGGAAGGAAGTTAGAGAGGGGAGAAAAGCAGTTACTGTAGAACTTTTCAACTGATTCTTCATGAACTATATAAATGTATAGAATTATTTACTGTTTATTTACTGTTTTGCTATTCCTACTTTATTTGGTATAGGTATCTGGATGATTCAGATGTATCAGGACTCCAACCCATTGGGAAGATTTGGAAAGAAACTGTTATAAATTCAAATACATACAATCTTTAAAGAAACAACAACTCAACATATAGATACTGAATAAAATGCAAGAGACTTTTTTTAGGAAGAGAGTAATGATGACCGCAAGTTTTTTACTGGGTGTCCAGTCATGCCTAGTCAGTGAAAAACAGCAAGCAAAGAACATAAAATGAAAGTTATCAATGCTATTAATAAATTCTGTGTTTCTTAGATAGCAGACTTCCAGAAATGGACAAAGAGTTGTAAAAAGAAAGTTAGAAAGATTACACAGAGGTCTCATAAACTGGGTTTGTTTTAAGCAGTCTGCTCACAAATTTATACACTGATAAAGATCCATCCATTTGACATAAGAATATTTTACAATTTGGGAAAGAAGATAGTATTATCTTACGTTATCTGTCCATAACCACCTATCAAACATAAGACATGATTTAGTAAGCATATAATTGGACTAGAATTAGGAAAAGTATAAAAGAGAATTTTTTTTTTAAAGAGAAGGGACGCGGTGGCGCTGTGGTTTAAACCGCTGAGCTGCTGAGCTTGCCGATTGGAAGGTTGGCGATTTGAATCTGCGTGACGGGGTGAGCTTCCGTTGCTAGTCCCAGCTCCTGCCAACCTAGCAGTTTGAAAACATGCAAATGTGAGTAGATTAATAGGCACCGCTTTGGCAGGCAGGTAACGGCGTTCCGTGTAGTCATGCCGGCCACATGACCACGGAAGTGTCTACGGACAAACGCCGGCTCTTTGGCTTTGAAACAAAGATGAGCACCGCCCCCTAGAGTCAGACACGACTGGACTTCATGTCAAGGGAAACCTTTACCTTTACCTACCTAAAGGAGAATTTATGTAGAAGCTATTTCAGCTGTCCAAAAAAGAAAGCTTAATCTGTTTTGTTTGTGTCTGAGAGAGATTTGGTAAACAGCTGCATTTCTAAGCTTTGGCATAGAAATATATTAATTATTTAATTAGATTAGATTCTAATTAGGTTATTTTTGGAAAAACTTTTCCAAAAATGGATTCCTTTAGCAAGGAAACCCTCCCTCCAAGATCTATCAGAGCTTCCCACTATACCTAGATGGATGTACAAAATCTCTGTTCCATCACGATCTCTTTCCAGCCTCACCCTCAGGGATTAAGGAAGAAGTGAGAGAGAACTCAGAGACTGATGAAGACCTGATTTTCCATGATTTCTCTGATTCTGAATAGCCCTTCCAGTTAATCAGATGTTCCAATTATTTCCCTTGTGCCTAGAATCTGGAATAGCTTCTACTCCTTCCTCCCCATCCACCAAAATGGGCAGAGGTGGAGCTGTCTTAGAGCGTAAGGCTACCACACATGTAGCGGTCAATGGTTAGCAGAATGAATCTTCACTGATGCAGGCAATTGCAGATAAAAGGCCACCAGGTTAATCTGCTAAATCACTGGATAGGGGCCAATAAACTGAGTCCAGCTTTTTGGGGGGTCAAGGGGAAGACAACAATTTTATTGAAAGGCACACTAAATCCTCCTCCACAATTTTGACGTCCTCTTGTCTGCAAGCATCTGCAGATCGCATGTATGCTGCCTTTGCCAAATTTCGCTGTTCCTTTATGAGGCACTGAGCAGTCTGCATCTCCTGCGGGAAGTCTGAGGCAAAAGGAACTGCAGATGCAGGAGCTCTGAAGGGCTAAATGCAGTGGTGAAATCTGTAACGTACCTAAAAAGGAGACTGCCAATGGAGGACTATAGTAAGCTGTGGTAGGCAACAGGTGAGGAGGAGGAGGAAGAGGAGGAGGAAGAGGAAAATAATAGTTGTTTAGGCCAACAGCAGCTATTTCTGTGTAGTGCTATTTAAAGCATTTAAAGTGTATCTACTGCAAGAAATGATAAAATTCTAACCTTCATTTGAAACCATCATTTTATGCAAAATTAATATTGTATTAATGGATGTGTAGGTTTGTCAAGACGAAGCCACAAGATCTCTCCAAACCCAACTGCCTAATTTTTGAGTCTAAGATTTTTGTGATTAGTGCTAGGATAATTAGTGCTATCAGGACAAGAAGGTGACTAGTTTTTAATGTGAACTGGAATGGCAGAAAAAGTCCAAGGTCATGGGCAAGATCATCTTTCCTTTGCACTCATCACTTAATGGAAGGGCTGAGTGAGATCTGTTGGGGTATGTACGTGGGTAGCGGGCAAACAACTGTGCTCTGGAGGCAGAGATCCAACGTTAATCTTCTAATGAAATCTTTTGATCTGATCCTAGAAATCTGATGAAGAATATGTATCTAAATGACAAATGTTTAAGTCTATTTTATATGATGAAATACCATCAGTCTTCCATTGTCTCCTTCCCAGGAAACTGAACTCCACATAAGTGCTGGTGTCTTTTGAGCTATTTTACTACTCAAATAGGGGTAGGAGCCTGTTTCATTCCAATGTCCCCTCAACTACAAAGCCTTATTGTAAAAGTCCAATGATTGAAAAATCAGCCATCTATTGCCATTTTCTCTTCTGAGGCCCACTCAAAGAATGACCTTAGAAAGACAAATGTGGTTGGACTATAATTCTGGCAGTCTTGGCCCAGGCTCTGCTGGGAAGGATGCAGCTCCCTCCTCGGACATACATCTGAATCATGCTGCCACAAGGGTAAACCTTTGCTATTAACAAGGAAAGCAACTCCTGAAAATGAGTGATGTGGAGCAGACGGTCTGTTTGCCAATAACGAGTGTCAGTACAATCAAAAATAAGCAAGGGCAGAGACTCAGGTTACTAGAGGAACAAATGTGTTTGTCACGCTCCCTGATCAAATGTTCCCAGAACACCTTATCGGACTCACATCCATCTTTGAAAAACACGTGTCAACCTGCGAGTCACCAGCCAGGAGGGGGAGATGGATTGGAGTGTGAATTGTGTTGTTTGGACTAGATGCTACTTGCCCCAAGGTTATCAAGAGATAAACCATTCTGACCATCTGCTGGCACGGAGGGAGGAGGGATGCATTCCTAGGTGGGCAGTCAGGGGGAGAAGACTGGAAGTTAGGGATTTTAGATTGTAGAATGCGTGGGAAATGCCACTTGCAACTTTTACTCTGTACTGGACGCTTCACTTCATTAAACCAATTTATAAGTAATACTTATGAGTCGTGTTTGAATGAAAGCTCGAGTGGACAGTCAATGACAGTGTTCATGAGAAAGGTTATTGGGCAGCACAGTCTCTTTGCTTGTGGTTCCAAAATATCTAATAAAACGAATAAAATCAGTAGAAACACAACGAAGAAGTGTCTCTTTATTACCAAAAGGACTCCATTTGCAATTTTTGCAGCAGATCCATCAGAAAGAATTTCACTGTCTGAAATACATACTTCTGTGTCTTTCTGCTCTAGCTTCCAAGGTAAGATCAAAACTGCTCTTATCATCACACGCTAAGAAACTGAATCAGCAGTTGCAAGGAAGGGAGCTCCTCCTACTCCTACTCTGCAATTGCTTTCCTAAGCAATAAAGACAGTTCATTTAATCCCAGAATTTTTAACAGCTTTCACAGCAGCAAGGGGCTATTTTAAAAAGTCTATAACTTGTGCCTTCCATTAATTATTATCAGATTTCTACACCATGGGAGTTTCAAATTCTGAATCGTTTCATGGAGCAGCCCTGATCTACAGCTGTACTCTCTTCGAGGGGTGAGAATAGGGGGGAGGTGCCTTTCTACCTCAGAAGCCTCAATTTCCCTCTGAAGGTTGTTCTGATCTAGATCAACTGCTACTAGTGGATTGAAACTGGGGTGCCTCTGAGACCACCAGCTCCTTCCCTCCTCTCCAGTCTCATGCAAGGAATTCTAAGCCTCCAACGAGGGAGCACAATGCTGACGACAGCTTCTGTGGAGCTGTAGTTCAGTGGAATAGCACAACGTTAACTTTTGAGAAGTTCCAAGATCAAAGCTTGTCTATGAAGTCCTCAACGAAAAGTCTGGATATTAAGACAGTATGTAGTAACAACCCACCACCTAAGACCTAAATAGTCTTAGATGCCTTTCAGTTTGCTCAGCCCACTCATCCTACCCATCTGTTCTTCCCTCATGTCCACTTACACAGCTGCTAGGCTAGTGTTTCTCAAACTTGGCAACTTCCACATGTATAGACTTCAACTCCTAAAATTCCCCAGCCAGGATGGAGCATGGTAATTGCTGAGAATTCTGGGAGTTGAAGTCTACTTATAAAGAAGTTTCTGCAGATGGGAAAAACTGCACTGGGGGTCCTGTTCCTGCCTTAACGTATAAGGCAAGACGGGCTGCCCAGCCTTGTTTTTTACCTTGACAATCTTAAATAAACTCACTGAGCAGGGAGATGTGGGATTTAGCCTGTTGGGAAAGCCTGTTTACCTTCCATTTTAAGCAAGTACTTTATTCTCCAGAAACACGTGCTCAAGAGATTTTATAAGGAAGGAATGATCCAAAAGGGACTAATACTCTTGATGCCTTGTTTACAACTTTTAAAGCTGCACATTATTATTTACTCAACTTTTTGCTTTGCTCCCAATGCAGCTTGATCTGAAATTCCAATTCGGTGCTATTAGATCTATCCCCCAGTGCTTTGCTTGAAGAGCGCTGCAATTTGTACAATACTCTTAAAATATTCAGTACATATCCTTTAGCAGAGCTATACATGAACAGAAAACATTGTAAACACTTTTTCCTCACTTTCCACATAGTGCAATAAGCTATTTTTCATTCCCCAGTAGTTCTTAAATCTACAGTAATAATGAGGATTACTATTCAGATTTGTTTGTTCTTTTTAAGGAACATAGATATAGTCACCAGGAATCAAGCTTGACTCAAGGGATTTAAATTTTTTTTTTAAGAGTAAATATCTTGATTGAAGTTGGGGTACTGGAAGCAACCCATTGCCAAACTGCACCCTGTCTGATACCTCAGTTGCCCACTTGCCTCCATTCCTATTACCTCTTTTTGTTTATTCAACAGAATACAAAAGAGCTTCCTGCAAGAGTTTCCTGGAGCCAAACTACATGAGCATTGAATCTTATCATGATGATAATCTTTAATGCAGCATACGCACAATGCACTTCCCAGCCTGTCCTCATCATGTAAGGATGCACTTAGTGTTTTTATGACAGTTCTTTGGGGTTATCACAGCCATTGAATGAAGCCTGTTTCATTTGTGCTCTGTTACGGTTCTTCCTAGTAGGAGTGATTTCAAAATCTGCAAGAATGAGAGGAGAGGCAGAACCTGCCTGCCTTTCTGGTTGTGAGGCTGGAGTAGCCCAAGCCCACTGAGTGCTAGTTAGAAACAAGAGACAGCTGTGAGGTGAAGAACAATCTTCCAATTAGCAAAGGAATTCCTTCACTGAGTGTGCAAACAGGACAGCAAACATTTAATCTTTAAAAGGAGAGTTCCTAGGACATTATGCGCTGGTCAAGGGGAAGAATTTACAGAGAGCTGGGGTATAGGAAATGTGGAAATACAGCCCAACTCAGTGTTTCATTTTTCTTAAATTTTATTACTGTGTAGATTTGCACATTTATATAGATAAAAAAAGTTCTGCACCAGTTAGCATCTATAACTAGTGCTAATGCCTCCTACTTCTCAAGCATTTTCAGCGGTATGAATTATGGTGTACCAAGTGCTCACCTTTTAAACGTGGCCAGTCCTGTGCTTATGCCCATTACATGTACTTCCTAAGCAACGGTTGCACTTTGAAGATAGACTACCATCACAGTAGCTCACAAATGAAAGGCACTACAGTATTCATCTTATGTAGATCCATGTTTCTGGACCTGGATTATGTTTACCTAGATCCATTAGTCAATTTTTGAGAAGGGGCAGGTGATTTTACATTTTTATAGGTAATATTGTTCTATGATATGATAGAAATCTGTATGAAACCTTTTCTTCTGTAGTTTTTGTTATTTTTTAATTTAGTATATTTATATCACCCTCCTTCTATCATAAAACTCAAAGTAGCACACATTGGTTCCCAGGGAGCTGCCAGGAGTTCTACCATAACCATGGCAGGACTCCTGGCAGCTCCCGGGAATCCATGCTGGAGGCTCATCAAACTGAATTCTGGCAAATCTGGGATTATTTAGAAGCTTTTTAGGCATGCCTCAGTGAAAAGTGAAAAGCTCAAGAACAGAAAACAAAACTTTCCCAGACTAGTAAAGACTAAACTTTACTATAGCATACAGCTTTGGTTTTATGTTTTCTAGAGAGGATGAGCAGAAATTGGGCATATTAGTTGATCTCCAAGTGATTCACAGTAAAGTGTGTGGCTCTCAATAATGTAAAAATAAAAACTGTTCTTCTGTGAGGCTGCTGAAATCAGCAAAGCTTGTAGGAAGGGGAACAGAAACTCCATTTGTGAAAGAATTTGTGTGTATGCTCCAGTTGTGCTGTTGAAAGCAAATCCATGAGTTCTCTGTTGAGAGGCACAACTTGTTCCTCCATTCTCTGTCTGTACTCTTGAGCTCCTATTTTTGTAACTTGCCTTGGTAAAAGGGAACCAAATAGCTCCTGAAAGACTAAAGCCTGCCTACTCTTGTTCTAAGCTGAATTCTCAGTTCACCCAAAGTAATCAAGCAGCCCAATAGACTTGGTCAAGAGCCCATATGAGAGCCCTTTCCTCTTCCCTTGATTAAAGCTGCAAAGGAGCTTTATGAGACTCCATTAGCCAATTGAAAGGACCACATGCATAAAGCTTGGAACATGCAGTATATGGTTTCATCTGGAAGGAGGGTTCGTTCATGTGACTGAAGCAGTTCATATGTTCATAAAGAAAGAAAAATCTACTCTCCATCCTCCTCTGGTTTCATCTGTCAATGTCTTCCATGAAAAAGAGAATCAAGGTGCAAGGCTACAGTGAAGGGACATAGGGAGAACGTGCAACAAGTGGGTGAAACAAAGCAGGCTAATACAACACAAGGTAGTGTTGGAATAACAAACCTGGGCCCATAAAAGTGGCAATAAGCAGTAGGAAGTTGACAACTGAGTGGCAAGAGTAGGTAGAGACCCAGTCAGCAGAGAGGTCCCTTATTCAGGTTTCTCAACTGAAGCCCAGGTTTGCTCTATCAATTGATTTGTGATAGCTTGGGGGATGTTGATTTTATCTGTTTATTAGCAAAACCTCACTTGGCTATTTCACGCTCTTTTCTCAAGTTTCCTACTACTTCTTTTGGCTAATTTAACAGCATGTCTATAAAGACTGAACTAGAGCAGATGGCTTGAGGTGGAAGTGGGGATGGAATTAGTATTTGGCCCTTCTCAAATGCCCTGGTGCAGAAAGTCATCCCCAGCTGATCTCAGCTGATAATTAGTTTATTTGTTTGTCAAATTTATATAGCTGCCCATCTCACAGGAAGTGACTGGGAGGCATACAATAATCAAATAAAAACAGTACATATATAAAAACAAGCATTAAAAATATAAAAATCAACATTAAAAAATTAATTAAAACAGAAATATACACAAACCCCAGGCAGAGAGAATGAGTACAGCCATCTCAACAGATCGCCGCCTCCCTGGGACTCCCAGTGCTCATGGTATAACCAGGTCTTGAGGGACTTCCAAAACGTCAAAAGGGATGGAGCTAATTGAATATTTGGGGGGGGGGAGAATGCTTCATAAGGCGGGCACCATGGCAGAGAAGGCCTGTCACCTGGGACCCATCAAATGTAAGTCCCTGGCAGATGGTATCTGCAGCATGCCCTCTCTGCCGGATCTAATGGGCTGGGATGATATAATCAAGAAGAGGCAGTCCCTCAGATAACTCAATAATAGTTGATGAACTATCTCCCATTTTCTTTAACAAATACCTTGATGTAAATTTCTTTTCCCATGGAAGATGGGAGCTGGGGCAGAAATGTTTTTCTTTTAGTAAATGAGAAGAAACTAGTGATGAAATAAACATACATGTATGTTCAGTATAGGAACTGATGCTGGGACACTTAAGAGATCTATTCTAGAGGCAATTAACAGCCAATTCATTAATTTTGCATCTGGGGTCCAAGAAGGAATAGAAGAGTCTGAAAAGCCCTTTCCAGTCCATACTGGATAAGCTTTTTGGAACTACTGCAGCAAAGGTTAAAACCAGAAACACTGAAATGTTATATTATTCCCAGAATACTATCATTGCTATCTATTGTCAAACCTGCTTCATTGCTTTCATACCATTCAAATGATAAAGCAATAGGCATACCTGAAGGTGAACTGGTTAACTCTCACTGTTATTTAATTTACCAAGGAAAATCCAAAACAGCCTGAGAATAATAGTTTTTTTCTCATTAAGATGACTTAATGAATTTTGTGGATTACTGTTGGTTTCTGAAATTTGGTGTTCGATATTATAGCTAGATTTGGGACATACCTTTCTAATGTGTTATGCGCTTTATTATTTAATAAAACAGCTATACTGTACCATATACTGATAGTCCTCAGTAAAGTAAAACACAGTAAATCAGTAACATAGAATAAAAATAACAAAGCTCAAAATAATACATGATGTGAGGAGTGCTGAATGTTGAATCTTGCTCTTATTGGATACAGTTAGCAATTCCAGGGCTTTTCACAAATCCAGCCATCCGCATTGCCTCCACATTCACGATCTTGCCAAAAGCCTGAAGCGGTCATCACTACACAGTCTTCCCCTTTTCCACCATTGTTGGGTTCTCGTGGATACCAGTGGCTGCAGTTGGAAATTTATATAAATGGCAAAATTAATTAGCGAGCACCAAGAATCCAACAACTCAGCCCTGAGCTACATAGGTTCTCCACTATTGCAACAACGTGTGGCCATAAAATGCTTCAGAAAGCACATAAGTGGGAGAGATGAGCGTGCAGGCACACTTCCACCAAAGAGCAGCTATTTTTTCTGCATGAGTGCCTAAGACAGCAGGTCCTACCTAACAGAGTAAGATACAGGTCTTCAATGAACTTGCAGCAGGATGGAAACAACCAAACAAAGAGCCAGAAAATGGCACATCAGATGATAGTGGATAGCACCTTAGACGCATAAATATCAACACATTATCAGTGAATTAAACTAGCACAAACCAGATGCATAGAGACACTAACGACCATCATCAAAATCACCTCACAAAAACAAGCTGAAAAAAGGAAAACAAAACTGACAATCAAAGTGCTGAAGCTACGTGCAACAAGAAAAGACAACACTGAACCAGAATGGGTGGTAAACATGACACAAAACAACTGAACTAACCTATGTCTACCAAGGAAATGAGAATAGGAGGAGGAGGGAGTATTAGATATGTTCGCCACCTTGAGTTATTTATAAAAATAATAAAGGTGGGACAGTAAATAAATATAAATAAATAAATAATACTAGATAATTCATTTTATTATTTTTTTAATGTGCCATTAAGTCATTTTCAACTCCTAGCAACCACATAGACAGATTTTCTCTATGATGAAGATAATTATATACTAATGACCAAACACAGAGAAATAGGTAGGTAGAAGGTAGAAGAAAGAGAGGCCCTAAAAAACACTAAAACACCCAACCGTCACAATCTTTCCAGCAGACAGAGGATGAACAACAGTTATCACGGACGCACAGTACATCCCAAAAGCAAAAGAACTGTTGAATGACAAGGAAACTTACAATCTCTTAGATACAAACCCCAAACAGCATTTAGACAACCAAATCAACAAAGCTCTCAATGATCTACTCAAAAAAGGACAAATCATGAAAGAAAACACAGTGGTAGGTAAAAGCTGCAGACCAGTCCTCCCATGGCTGCCCTAAAATACACAAACCTGACAGATCACTCTGTCCAATTGTATTGCTACCAGGAACCCCAACATGCGATTTAGCTAAAAAAAAAAACTTGCCAAGAAACTCATAAATGGAAATGAATATTCCATCAATTCACCACAAGTGAATCAGAGATCTAACACTTGAGGAAAATGAAATGATAGTTTTGATTTCACTGCACTGTTCAAATATATAGAACCTAAACTAGCAGAAGAATCAATTAGAGTACTCCTACACAACACACTAAACATAATACAAAAACTGAAAAAGCAGACTTATGGAACTTAGAGACCTTTGCCTCACCAGTTCCAGCCTGATGGACAGGTATACAAACAAATCAGAGGAATAGTCATGGGGTCACCATCTCAGGATTCAGAGACAGTGATGCAGTGCCTAGAAGGAACAGTACTTCCACACATATAACCCAAAATATGGGTCTATTATATAGCTGACACTTTTGTCATAATGAAAAAGAACAACTGTAGAACACACATGAGACAATTAACAAGACTTTTGACAGAACCAAACTCACAAGAGAAGAGAACAATAAAGACTTTCCTGGACATTCTCATCAGCAGAGAAAACAATGACAAACTGCAAACCCAAGTGCAGTGCAAAGAGATCCACCCTAACCAAATATTCAACTATTTCAGCAAACTTGTGGCACACAAAGGAAGCTTTGTAAGAACCCTGTTCAGATGAGCAAAAACACTTTCCAGGAACCCAGAACTCAGAAGGCCGAAATAGACTGACTATATAACATTTACCAATGCAATGCAATCTTCCACCCTATTTGATTAAAAAGTGTCTATCCACACAACCAAGCACAGGACAAGTGTCAAAACCAATGAAAGGATAACATTTCCATAGATCAAAAACACTTTGGAAACTATCAACTGGTTACTACAAGCCTTAGGCTTTTCTGTAGCATGCAAGCCAACAAATATCTCCAAAGTATTTTAATCAGACTCAACAGTCAAAGAAGATCAAACAGGAGACCTTTACAATATACCATGGAAGGACTGAAAAAAACCACAGCAAAGGACAAACAGGCAGAAGATCAGCAGGATTCATCTTCAAACATCAGTTGGAAGTCAGAAGGCATGATGAAAATGCCTTAATTTCTCAATACATAGGCAAGTTGAACCACAATTTCAAGTGAGAACCTATGCACATTTTTGACCAAGAAAAGTTAAAATGCAAGAGAATTCCTAGAAGTTCGACATTCTGACAAATTAGCCACCAAGAGGCACAGAAATAAACCTGGCCAACCACATCTATAAATTACTCAAAAAGAACCACCAAAGGTTGAAGAAAGGGCAATCCTCCCTTATCCCAGACCCATTAACCACACCCAGATAAGTAAGGAAAATAAATAAATAAAAAACACTACAGCAAAGGCTAGTAGGACAAGCTGCTAAATATATACAGCCCCCAAACCTACTCAATATCAGTGTATGGAAGATGTTCTAGCTAATAATAAAATAATCATTGTAATTGAATGGAAAAATAATAATAGATGGTAGATGGTAGAAGAGAGAGATAGAGAGAGTTTAAGGGCTGAGGGGACAAGCCTTACTTTTTCAGTGGCCAACAGGGCCTTGGACTGGCCCACTATTGATATCTCATCTGGCTTCTACAAAAGCAGGAGCCGTAACATTGAAGTGATTAGTTTCTAATATATCTTAGCTGAATATCCACTTCACTAATGAACTGGCCTGAAAGTAATGCAGGATTGCAGCTTTTCATTTAGCTTTGTTTGATTTTGTTTTAAATTAGCTAAGGGAACACATAAGCAAAGTAGTGCTGAACTAGACCAGAGAAGTATTTAGACCAGCATCCTGCTTTTCCTTGGGGTCTAACTGGAAGCTCCAAGGAAAAATGAGTAGCACATCGTATTCCCAAGAACTAGAACCAAGAGACACTTGGCCTTCACTTGGAACCAAGGAGGTAGAATATAGATAGCATGACCACTAGTGATTGTTAGCTGATGAATTCTCTTTGACTGCTATCCAAGTTACCAATCATTGTTACATCTTGTGGTAGTCAATCCCAGAGTTTAACTATACTTTGAGTGAAGAAATATATCTTTCATTGTTTATGGGGAGCTCTAGCCCACGATATCTATGTAGAAGTAAAGGTTGGGGTACTGGGCCACCAAAGTGTCCCTATCCCTTATTGTTACTCATCCACAGGCAGCAGGGCCTCTGGAGGAGATGTTAATAGGTAGGTTTAAATCTATAAACTTTCTAGTCTCATTTTCGGTCACCTGAACTATCATTTTCTGCCTGTGAAATTTGACATTGTCCAATATACAACTAAGTTTGCCTATTCAATGTTTAACTGGACAGCTAGTTAGCACTACCAATCTAATGCATTATTCAGCTATCCACTTTTCTCTCTTTAACCAATTTTACGATGAGAAAAGGAAATAGAAGCAGCAAAGGGAACACGTGGTCAGGCTGATTGTTTGAAGAAGTTGATGGTGACATCTGTAGACAGATAAAAGTACATTGAAAGAGGCAGGATGATTGCAAAATCATAGTTTAAAAGTCTCGTTTGGAAATTCCCTAGTATTTATAAACAAATGAGCAAAAAGAGAAAGAGGGAGAGAGAGAGAAATTTAACAGAGACTTACATATATGTCAGAGGAGTATTGTCGATCCAGATAAACTTGCTTTCAGTTTTCATGTCATTTAGACCAATCCAAAACTCCTTGCCTTTTAGATGTAATTGAAGAAACCTCTGAAATATAAGGCAGTTTAAATATTTCAGCTATAATATACCGTATGGGATAGACCAATTGCTACATCTTGCAACACGTCTATCCGTCTTTCAAAACTGGCCAGCCAGATGTGCAAACCTGCAGATCAGCTGGTCTGCAGTCTGGCATATGCAACCAGAAACATAAATTTAACCATTTAAAACTGTCTACCCCCTTTGTTCGGGCACATATAAAGGGAGTGAGTTTTGAAAGATGGGTCTAGTGTTCTCTCAAACACATGTACCAATCACAGCAATGTTTCTTGTCATCTGGTGACATCGAGAAATGGAAAGGGCAGAGAAGTTGGAGAGGTTAACCAATAGCTGTGTTTAATATACCCCGTACAACTGAAATCCAGACACTGTCATTTGACCCAAGCCCAAACACAGGATAAAGAAGCAATGTAGGAATTGATAATGGCAAAAATAAATACAAATAAGTATTTGTCTAGTTCTTTGCCAACTTAAGGATAGATAGAGAGCACTTTAACTGGGTTGTGAGGAGTAGCTCAGAGTATGGTCAGTTACCTTAGCTGAGAAGCTTACACGGAAGTTTATAATGACTCATGACTTGCTGTCCTGCATCATTTACAACCAAATGGTTCCCTGTCATCTAGAGGCATACGAAAAGGATGGTCCACCTAAAGTAGTTGGGGCACTGGAGAAGTACCTCCAGTGATACCTTCTATTGTCATGTATGTAACAAAATATATGTACACTATATATTTTACTTGCCTTTGCAGGGCTTGGGACTTTATATCATAATATAATAAAATAGTAATGTAGGAAAGAAAGATGAATTTGGGAATGGGTTCACCATCTTTCCATGGAACCACAAAAATGTATCCTGTAAGGGGGAGCTGCATATCATTTACTTTCATTAACAGCATATTAATACTGACTGTGAGCAGGGATGGGAAGGGACCATTTTGTACCTTGCCCTAGAGAAGCAGTTCAGGGTGTCTCCTCACAGCCAAGACAAAAGACCAGTAGCCGTCCTCCCAACAGTCTCCCTCTTGGTAGACTAAAACTAGCTCCCTCCCAAAGGAACAACAGCTCAAAATCAGCATATAGATATGGAGTCCTGTTCCTGAGCTTCACGTCCCTATCCACCATCTTTGCAGATATGAAGGAAACTTCCGACAGTTGTTCTCCACTGAAGGAGGTGGCCCCTGCAAGGTTTTCCCTTCTCCTTCTTCATTCCCTCTAATAACAACTGCAATGAGCTTCATAATTAGAGCTAACATGGACCACTGTTCAATTCTCAAGAATTGAAATTTCCTTCCCACAAAAGTGCTCCTTGAGGGAATGTGTGTGGATTAAGTTTAAGAAGTGGGAAATGCTTGATTATTAAACAAGAGCAGCCTATTACCTGCTCATCCCTATCATTAATGACAACCATGGAGCCTCCATGATCCTCACATGACTTCTTCGCAAAAGACCAGTGTTTACTCATCATCTCAAAATAGTAGCATTGTCCTCTGTTCAGCAGCCAACCTTCTGGACATAACTGGCAGCCTGAAGCTATAAAACAATTGTAGATATTTAAAGCAGACAGATAATCACAGATTCTAGAGTTGCTTTTAGTCATTATCAGCGATATTGCCAACACTTGCAATTATTTGGTCCAGTCTGTGAATCCAAACAGTCTATACAATCTTGATAATGAAACCTGTCCTGACTGGCAAAAACTATAATATTTGCCATTTTAAAAAAACCTTAATGGCTTTCAGAAGTTCTGCTCTGCAGATAATCAGGTATGAGACTTCCTGGTTGACATTGGGCTCCAGGGACCAGTTTAATTTCCGGTCGCTATATTGGCCTCCCTGTTGCTCAGCAACCTCCCTGCCCAAACTGCTAAATTCTGTTGCCAGACTGGCAGCGGAGTCTCTGAGGCTAATCGTTCTTGGGGGCTTCAATCTGCCCCCAGGTGGCATGGCGTGTGGGACAGTCCAGGAGTTCACAGCCACTAAGGCAACCATGGACCTGACCTAAGTCATCGAGAGCCTGACACACATACTGGGGGCCATATATTAGACCTGGTTTGTGTCTCAGGGCAGTTGCAATCTGGGAGTGGAGGACATCACCACCAGTCCTTTGCCACAATCAGAGCATTTTCTCATCACTTTTTGGCTTGCCAGTGCTGCTCCCGCCATGTGGCCGGTGGGAAACTGTTAGATTGGTCCACCCCAGATGACTAGTGGAACTTGGGAGGTCCCAGAGGGGACTTGTCTTTTTTTCCCTTGAGGTTCTGATGGATAGTTGACTGAGGCCCTGATCACAGCCCAGAACCAAATATATTAATTTGTATCTATCCTGTTTGAATGGCCAATCAGAGAAAATGCATAACAATACATGGCACTGTGACCTATGCTTTGGTGATAAGAGTGTGGTAAAATTGGGCTACAGTTCAAAAGTGTAACTTGTAGGAGAACTTTCATATGCACTCATATCATTTAATTCAAAAATCAGTAGCCTAGTACCAAACACAATCCTTTGTGTTTACACCCCAGCTTTCTTTAGCACAGCCTCCATTACGACAAGAATGAGTGCTAACTCTGAAGGAGTAACATCTTATGAATTGAGGGGCAGAGGAATTGTATCTTACCGTTAATCTTATGGATTGCATCCATTAATTTAAAGATCTCCTCCAAATTCTTTCCACTTTTAATTTCCATCTGATCCATTCTATTGATCACTAGAAGTACAAATTTAGAGGGAAAAGTTACATGGGAATGGAACAATCTAATACAACTTTTCCTAATCTGTGCCTTTCAGATGTGTTGAGACTCTAATACCCAAAATGTCCTATTGATGAGGAAGTCGAAGAGTTTCAATCCCAAGACATCTGGAGGGCAGCCAATTGGAGAAGGCTGGCCATTGATGTATTAATGCAGAGGAGAAATCAAAGAAAGAAAACCAAATTTCCCTTATATTCACACATATACATATAAATGGCACATGGAAAATGGCACACTAAAGAGAATATAAACCTAAAACTATTCTTCCTGTCACCCAGATTTTGATGACAGGCAATGTATGGCTGGAGAAATTTTCCATCTTGCAGACAGTCACTCACATTCTGAAGCTGCTTACAAAGATTTACTCTCTTTGAAGAACCCTCTATTTGAAGACCTCTTTGATTTGAAGGTGCTTTAAATATCAAGAGCCACTGGAAGAGATGGGATGAGTCTTATGATTGACCTGTAATGGTCAGTTCCTGGACAGCTGATTGAATAAGTTGATACATACAGTAAACTGCAGCCTATCTGCTTCCCTATTATAGAGAAATACACTGTATTTCTTTTTATATTAGAATACAGTAATTGCTAATACATTTATACCTGCAAATGGTACTGTATTACAAAACTGAGTGTCCTCTGTCAATGCTTGTTCCTGCTCTGCCATGCCTTGGAATGAATTCTGACACCAAACCTGGTTTGTACACCCAAATCAGGATTGCTGTCAGAACTTGTTCCTGCTTTACCAGAATAACAGTTAAGCGAAGTGGAAAGTTAAGCTCAGAGTGCAGCTTAATGCAAAGATGGATTTCTGACAGAACTTATCAAAACAAAGCCCAGAGCGAGTTCTCACCCAGCACCATCTTTGGGCACCCAAACCTAGCAGCACGAACATTCAAAGCTGGATCACTGTCAGAATTCACTCCTGCCCTGACCGGACAACCCAGCAGCCAAGTCAGGATTTTTTAAAATTTTATTTTTATTTTTTACCATTGCAGCAACAAAGAGCAAATACTGTATAAATCCAAAATAAATGTGTAATGAGAAATTAGAGTGGTTGTCCCAACCCTACTCCACAAATTTCAGGAATTATGCAAAACTAAGAAAGTTTTATGTTTATTTTCTGTGAAAAAAAATTATGAATGTGCAAGATTTTATCATTGTTTTACCTGATATATAGATTAAAAATTAATTACTAACAGTAGTACATATATTTTGAATTGGTTAGTTTTATTTATGTGGGAGTCACACAGATTCATTTCTTATTTTAGGGGATTACAGCACCACAAAGTTAGAGAACTCCTGATCTAGATACTGAATAATCTTGTTGCTTTGCACACAATTCCTCTTATCAACACTGGGATATCAAGAAAAATGGTCTTAGTTTTCTATTTTTCTTATCATGCCATTTTCAGCATGCTTGGATGTATATATGTAGGCATGGAAGGCAGGAAAAAAATTACTATTTTGTCCCTTAAATTCACAGTATATGCTGGTGACAGTAATCCAGCCTTCCTCAATTTGGTCTTTTCCAGATGTGTCATAAACAAAGTTCTTGGACTTTCAGCCAGTACAGCATTGTGGATACTCTAATCTCAGTACATCTAGGAGGCATTTAACAATGAACAGTTTCTTGTTTATTGAGTTGCTAACTCATTTATGCTTCCTTTACATTCTTAAAACAGTGTTGATATTGAAAGTTTGATAATCTGTGGCCATTTTAAATAAAAACAGTTCCATAACTATTTAAAAAAACCCTAGAAAAATTAACATATTTTGACCAATTTATTCCATCCTTTGAATTCCATGAGTGCTTTCCCTTTATTTATTTTTCCATATTTACTTTCTTACTGACCTGGAAAACCTATATGTTGCCAAGGAAAAAATCCTATTTTGCTGATGATGCCATTAATTTCTTATTTGATTATCAGAATATGAGTCCTTATATTTGGCCAAAATGGTTTGTTAGAACATTTCCTTAGAATACACACAAGTACAGGGAAGACTCACACAGCTGCTTTCTAATACAAGCGGACAGGGAGGGGAATTAGTGGACTGTTGATACTGATGTCTGTCCTTGCAAAATCAGTCACCCAAGGCAGATGCCCCTTTAACATAAGATCATCCTTGATAGGGAAAGTTGTCAAAAGAGTCCTCCAGAAAGAAAGGCAATAGAGATACAATGAACAGGAGTTAGGAACCTATACTGATGTTGTAGGGAATGACTCACATTTTTCAGTCTGGAACAATCCAAAGTAAATCCTATTCATGAAATTCCCTATTAGCAGGCCTACCTACCCACCTTCTTATCTTCTTTCTCACCAGAAGCAAGCCCATATCTGCCTATAAAGATCACTTACCATCCTTTTTTGTGCTATTGTGATAAGCTTTCAGATTTTGCAGGTTGTTATTTAGCACTGATTCTGGAAAAAAAAAGGCAGAGTTAACTGTAATTGCTGCTTAAGGAGAAAAGTTGCTGTTAAGATCTCCATGTTTCCCTAAGCAGGAAGAAACAGGAGGTGCTACAGCATTTAGCTTACAGTGATTCAATTTAAAATTAAATGTCAAGACCACAGTGGAAGCACGCTTCTGTAATAAGCAGCACAATTGTAAATTCTGCTTCAAATTCCTCAGAGCAACAGTTTTCTCTGTGCCCCAAGTTTAAAACTATGAATTGCTTTTTATTCTCCCTCTTACCTATCCTTGAAGAGTACTGGTCTCAGACCTTACCGATAAGCCAATTTCCCACTCACAAAAGCAGAAAACAAACACACCTCCATCTTAAGCGAGCATGAGCTCCCACTGGCAAAATGCTTTATTCATTTATTCAATTGGACATTAATCATTTTCTACTGATAGCAGACAATCAGCCAAGGCATCCACCAGGTGAGGGAGACAAAAACGTCAAGATGTTGGCCGTGTGCCTTTGATCGTATGGTCACAGCCATCATCTTGGCTTTTTGACTGGCCCCCTAGACACCTCTGCAACCAACTTAACAAAATATGGTTGCCCAGCAGCCATAACAACATTTTGTGAGAGTTGAGGAAAAAAAGTAAACAACTCAAAGATGCTTGGAACAAGGAAGGAAAGAGGAAATGAGGAACATCAATTGGAGTATCAGACTCAAGATTTAGTTGATGCCTACCATAGGCAGAATGGTTGGAGTGAAACTCCTGCAACTGCTTCTCAGTGTTGAGACCTAGAAAAGACAGAAGATTAGCCAGAGGGACCTGGTGCAAAGTTTAATGTTTTAGCAGTCAAGTCGTGTACATGGATTGACTGGTAATTCTAAGACTGTTATCTTACCTTAAACCAATCCAGGGCCAGGTTTAGCTTTCTGGCTGGGAACTCTACGAATTTATAGTCCCAACTCATCTGGGAAACTTTCCTAAGGGACCTAGAGCTTCTTTAGAGGTATGAAGTAGTTTGTAATAAGGGTGATAATTATTTATCAAAACAAGAAATTGAATCCTTGTGGAATATTGTTTCTCAGTAAAGGCAATCCTATCTGGGGAGATCTTGGTTCAGGCCTAACAAACTCATGAAAGAGGAATAGGCTGGATACACAGAAAAGCTAGCTTTTTCTAGAAATCCCAACATAATTCACTGTTAGCTTGTATGAGTAGTGTGAGTACAGTGTCTCAATGAATTCAAAATCAGAAATGTCCACTTTCCAAACTCATCAAAATGAGGATCATTAGTATCTGGTCAATATATCCTACCATGCAGTGAGAAAATATACGAATGCTTTGTGAAATGCTGCCTTTCAGTTGTTAATATTATCATTATAAAACTCTGTTGGCTGTCTTAAGATAGCCTTCCCTGAGATGAGCACCCTCCAGATCTGTAGAATCAACTTAGAATTCTTAGCAATCACCATGCTGGCTGGGGAATTCTGGCTGTTGAAATCTATATATCTTGAAGGCACTCAGGTTGTGGAAAACTACCTGAAGTAACTTCAAATATATGTTCTGCCTACAGCAAAACCAGCTGTATTATACTTTTTTATTTTTTTATTTTTTTGGTGAACTTGATGGTGATTTAATCTGCAGCATAGCAAAAACATTTTCCCTAAGGACTGTCCATTCATCTCCTTCCTCTTTCATGCAAGTCTACTTTTGCAGCTGCTTGCAGAACATTTCTGCACATGTGAATATGACTGGTTAGCTATGGCGATAGCCAACACTTCCCATGGCTGTTTTAAGCTGCTTCACAAACTAAATGTCCTGTAGTTCATCCTTATTTACATTAACTTGTAGTTTATTATTTTTTTTCCTTCTTTGCCTCATGAAAAGCACTAGAGATCAGAGAGATCCTCACAAAATTATAGCCTTGTCCTGCTTATGGCAAAAATAGAAAATGCCTTCAAGTAGTTACATATAGAATGGGATCATGCTAAACTATGGTTTGTTTATCTGTGCTTTATAGACTACAGTAAATGACAATTAGCTGGGTTCGGCCAACATGCTAAGTCAGAAGACATGAGTAGTAAATGGGGAAAATTCTCATCCGAAGAGGTTCAGACACAAAAAAAGTTAAGGAAAACTTCAGCTGGATTGGTCAGTAACATCTAACCAGCCAGTCCTGCTGAGCCTTCTGTGGCTGTGCCTGCCCTGTGGAACAACCACCCACTCAGAGCACTGGGCAGCCCAATCCTGTCAGCCTTTTACCAGGCACTGAAGGCACTCCCTGGAGCACTTGGGCAATGTTAGCAAGCCCTGCCGGATGACTGGTTTGGTGGCTGTTTCTTTACTGATAGTGAATGCTGTATGGAATGTTTTTAGATTGCATTGGACTGCCTTTCAGTTTTAATCCTCGGTTCACCACCTAGAATCACTACTGTGAGACGGGTAGCCATACAGAGTGTTCAAATTAATTCAGATAGCTGGCAAAGAACATCAGAGTTGGGGAAGATAAAACTGGGAGCAACCAGTCAGGAGTGGGCCAGGTTCTCTCTTTCACATGAGCTTTTACAAAGAGCAGCTCCATCTTTTCCCAGATAGTTCCAAGCCTGGACTCCTGCAGTCCAGGAATTAGGGGAAGCTAATTTTGAATGTTGATGTTGTTTGATAGAAAATTATTTGGGTTGGGTTGCCTTTGTTACTCTTGGTTCTTTTTTTTTTTGTTCAACGTGTGTGTTCTTGGTTGGAGGAGTAGCTGCCACTGAACTAACCCTGCAGATGTTAATTTTTATTTCCTTTTCTCTTTTTAGCTTTCAACTCCCATTTAGTTCCTTAACCTTGATATACACAGTAGAAACATGCATATCTTACTGAATCAGCCCACTCATTCTAAAAGCATCTTAACTTTAGCACATATGTCTCCTCATTCAGTTAAGCTACAGAACAGGATGGAAGCAAAGGCAGGAAATTTGCCACTTTCCTCAAGCTGAGTAAACCAGTGCAAGATCCGACTCTCTCTGTAAGACAGTGGACAGTTGAAGCATTTACTGAGTAGCTTCTCCCCAGCATTTGTGGGTCAGTACAAGTGGATTGTGGGTGGAAGATCTAGAGACCCTCCATGGGAGGCAGGAAGACCAGTCCACCACATTCTTGTACATTTAGGTGCAAGTGTATCCCATTACACCATGATGTAATGGCTAGGTTTAAATAGTATGAAAAGCAAAATCAAGCAAATCACATTATGGCTTAGCATGTTGTGTGAACCAGGCTATAAAACAGGGGTATATTGCTTTTGTATGTTTGAGGATGGCACTAAGTCTTGCTTAGCATATTGGGGAACAGACTTCAAAAGTAGGCTGGAGCAGGGGAAGTTCAAAAGTTTTAAGGGGTAAAACACGTAAGCATTGCAAGGCTGACAGTACTTATTTCACTCCTTCATTCTCCCAAAGGAAAAGAATGCCTTCCCAAAGGCAACACTTTGACCCCTGCCTATTTTGGGGAACATCCAGGCCCTCCAAAGGGATGCCAGCAGTCTGCCCTTTTTGCTACCCTTTATCATGCAATAATCTATCAAGTAGATCCCCTCTTGATTAATGGCTCAGTACTAATATTTCAGCGATTATTTCAGAATAATCATTTTCTTAGGGCTAAATCTTGATATTGCAGACCCAGATGCATCTATGCCATTCCCACTCATCCTTCTCTGGCCCTTTCTTTTCACAGAAACCTACCAAAAGGGATGATGTTTGGAATGCTTTGAGCTAAAAGTAACCATTTTGCAAGAAAGCATTATAGAGAAAACCAAGGGTTTGGGAAGGGGCTAAGATAAACCTTCAAAACTGCTTTTTGTACATATTAAAAAAATCAGTAGCTAAAGTTCTCCATGATTCGCATATGCATTTATAGCCTACAGTGATTTGCCACAGCTGAATGTCAGCTAATAAACACTGGATCTGAAGTTAAATATATTGACAACACAAAAGCCCTGGCATTTATCTTTTCCTTGTGTTGGCTGTTTCACACATGCTACTTCTTTCAGTTATAAACAGACCAAGATGGGTACATGAAAGTACATTTAAACAATATTTTAATATCTGCAGTTTCGAAAAAGTCAGGGGGCATTGCTAACAACTGTTTACTAGAGTGTCTGTTTTATTGTTATGTGTAACATTTGGACATATTGGAAATTTGGCAATTGTGCCATGATAACACAATGTTTGTGTGGATAAAGTAAATTTTAAAAAACCAAATGGTTGTAGAAAACACCAATTTCAAACATAAGGCAACTGAAAATAGAGGTTTCAAACCAAGAGCAACTGAAATAATTATATATTTAGTACTCTCTTATCTCCTATCCCTTCTCATGCTTTTAGCCATTCCCATCTGATATTTATTGAAATTATCTGCTTGTGCATTAAGCCTCAGCCTACAATCAGCACTGGTTTCCCTCCATGTGAATTACTGTTCCTGTAAAATCTGATTTTTGTAACTGAGATAGAAATCACAATAGAAATAATTAACAATTTGGAGCAACAAAATGGAATTATTACCATTTATTCTCAGCAAAGTTTGATTCAAGCGTAGATCTTCTAGTTTCTTGGACATCTCAGAATCTGAAACAATAGAAAGACTGAATTCAGACATTGCACTAATCCAGGTTAGCGCAATAATTGCACACTAAGTCACAAATTATGCTTTATAATTTACAATAGCTGGGTTTACACTACTCAGTAAGCCAGACCAACTACATTACTGTCTAGTGTGTCATGTTAAGTCAGGCAAAGACTAATCACCCTTGAAATGAATTAGTTTGAATTTCACTTTGAGAGATGGACAGCCTTCTCAGCATGCAACAATAGAGTGTGGCTTCCTATGAAAGCTAAAGAGGAGTGATCTCAAACCTGTAACAGAAAACAGTATACGTTTTTGACATGTTTCAAATGATTGTCTTCTTAAGGGATAAATCAATACTGCACAGTCTCAGTCCACTGTCTTACACAAAGATTGTTCTAATAAAAAGGTACAACTATTGAGCAAACGTCTCCAGTTCAAGTACTGGCATTTCCTAGTCTTCATTTAAGGTCCTCTTTGTCTTGTGCTTGCATGGGGCTGGGGGTGGGGGATTTCTTCTACAACTAGGAAGAGCAAGAGGTAAAGCAAAGATGAAAGGGTGACAAGCAAAAGAGATCTGAGTGACAGCTAGAAAGAACCTGAGGTGTCAAGGAGTAATTAACATCTATGGAGGAAGACATGAGGCTCACTGAGAAAAGGACAATGTTTTTATTTAATATAATTTTATCCAAATTTTCTAATGAAAAAGCACTCAGAGTGGCTGGTAGCCTCTCTAACAAATAGTTAGCTAGGCTAGCTTTGGGTGTGAAGGTGTTTCACGGTCTTTAGAAAAAAGTGTGATAAGGGATGGTGACTGGCCACCAGGCCTGAGGTTCTAAGTGAAGACTTTCATGTGCAGTGTTCAACTTGGGAAAATCTCTCATGACAGGAACAGAATGTCCGTAATCAAGAGGCTGTATTGGGACCTGAGCAAAACCCCCGAATTATTTCCTATTTTACCAGTCAGGTCATTGAGATCAGCAGCCACGAAGAGTAAAGATTCCTCCCCACACTTCATCAAACACAAATTATATTGGATCAGAAGTCGGCTATTTTATTGGGGTCCATCCATCCAATCAGCCCCAGCCAGGATGGCCAATAACCAGAGATGATGGCAATTGTTGACAGTATCTGTGCAAATATATCAGTGATAAAGTAGCTTCATCTTGCATAAAACTGAGTAATAGTTTTCAGTCAATATATTTAGCGAGTAGATTCGCTAAAAACAAATGATTTTCAAATGCACACATAATTGAAAACATGATTGGGATGCCTTGTTTCTGATCTAGAAAATATTTTTTAAAATGGCCCCTCTTACCTCCCAGAATTCCCCAAGTTGGGGGGAATTGTGGGAAATGCAGACTTAACACATCTGATGGGCAATATTTTTTTAAAAAATTTATTTATTTATTTATTTATTTATTAATTAAATTTTGCCACCGCCTATCTCCCCCAAAGGAGGGACTCTGGGCAGTTTACAATAGTGATAAAAGCATTAAAATATCATAAACATAAATAAATATCAAATACAATATAAGACATAAATATAGTATTTTACTTATTTGTAAGGCACTAGATTCTAACCCAGTGCTTCTCAACCTTGGCAGCTTGAAGATGAAGACCAACAAGGCTGGCTGGGGAATTCTGGGAGTTGAAGTCCACACATCTTCAAGTTGCCGAGGTTGTGAAACACTGTTCCAGTCTATTCCACCTTCCCTTTCTCTCTCTTCCCTCCACATCCAAGATCTGCTGTTTTAGAATGGAGGTAAATGAGCCAGCTTTCGACTCAGAAACCATACATTTTGAAATCATAACGGCAACAGTGATGATCCACAGCAAAAATGATGCAATGTTCACAAGGTAAATGGGGGGTATGGATATTCCCTCTGAACCGCATCGGCAACATTGTGGCAGGAAACTACCTGTGGACAAAAAAATGTGTTCTGTGAAACCTACAGTGGTGAAACTAGGATAAGAAGCCAATTATTAATACCATGGGGAAAAAAGCAGAGAGTCCCACACACTAGCTAAAATCCCATCCATTCTGACATAATATTTGTATTAGCTTTTTTCTGTGGCGGCAAAACATGCTCTCATATAGCTGGTTACCTATATGCCATAAGCTTTTATAGTAATTAGGCTATTTCTTCATCACGTACATGAACCGGACTATGAAAGAGATGAGGATGTGCACAGGGAAGAATTAACTATCTTTGAAATGGAACACAACACATCAGAGCAAATGTTCCTAAACATAATAAGAAAATTACTATTTAACCACAGCTTACTGCAGCATTGGTAACTCACCACCTTGAATGCACCAAGCGTTTAATATTTTCCTGGTAATCCTCTAAAGCAGAATGCCATTTTATAGCCATAAGATACGGATCCTAGTACAATATCTACCTCTGTCCAAGACAACGTCTTCTGAGGCTCTCTGTCTAGAAAGCCCATTGCTCATGTTTTCAAACAGGATCAGAAATAATTTACTCCATCAATAACTTCTACGGTAAATAGTTTTATTTCAGAATATCATGCTTTTGACTGGGGAGTCAGCTACAGAACAGTTCTTTAAAATTTTCTTTACCTGCAATGAACACCGCTGGATGTGTATTCTGTAGTTTACAGGGAGGCACTCATCTGTTTCAGCTCAGTGTGCATTAGGTACATTCCAATTGCCCATCTGAACCTAGAGATCATTTCTATGTTACAAAGGAGCTTTTGTCACTCTCTATCTTGCACTCAGAGTCTCTCTTATCAGAACCCTGGGAAATGAAATTTGGGGCCAGGCAAGCTAGGAGTGTTTATACTATAACAATCTGTCAGCTCCCATCACTCCCATCAACAGTCACACTCCCCCATCAATATTATTCAAGTATTGAGCCAGTTTGGTCTCGTGGTTAAGGCAATGGGCTAGAAACCAGGAGTCTGTGAGTTCTAGTCCCACCTTAGGGGACTAGAAAGCCGGCTGGGTGACCCTGGGCCAGTCACTCTCTCTCAGCCCAACCCACCTTACAGGGTTGTTCTTGTTGTGGGGAAAATAGGAGGAGGAGGGAGTATTAGGCATGTTCACCACCTTGAGTTATTTATAAAAATAATAAAGGCGGGATAAAAATTAATTAATTAAATAAATAAATAAATAATTGATCAAAAGAAGTTCTGAATGTCTGTTAAGAAAGTGCTGGTTTTCCCATGAATCCTTTAAAAACAACATCATTTGCATTCTGTACCTCTGGTGTTATGTTTTGAATTTATTTATTTATTTATTTATTTATTTATTTATTTATCAAATTTCTTTGCCACCCAACTCGTACACAACCATTCTGGGCAGGTTACAGATAATAAATAACAGTCAATAAAAATGATACAATATAAAATCAATCCAATATAAATATACTTAAATACCAGTAAAAATATTTTTTTAGCTAAAGCTGTTAGAAATGCCTGGAGCATTTTAAGAAATCAGTCCTATCTGTGTATCAAACTAGTGATCTGTGAGATAAAATTGGCAAGGAAAATATTGACTAATTCTTTGATCTCTCAAGTATCACATCAGGCTCTTTTCCTCATCTGATCTTTCTAATTTTAGAGGGAAATTGTGACATCTGCTCCCATCTCAGTAATACAAAGAAGATTTCTGAGCTGCTTCTCAGCAAGAAGACAGTAAGATGATAGCTAGTAGGCCATTTTTAACCCCATCAACCATAACAATTCCTAGGATTCCTTTGGGGAAACTGCTGTAAATAAACTGTTATGAAGCTGATAAGAATTCTTAATGTACATGAATTAGAGCTGGCCATCTTCTCTCAGTCCCAGAACGCATGTGAATGCCTTGTGTTCTGAACCATTTTGAATCTTGCTGATCCAGCAAAAGAGGTTGTGGCCAGTTAGTCACAGGCTGATGAAAGCAGGAAGCAGCTGTCCCTGGTGTGACCCAGGGAAAGGGAAGGAACCCATTGTCCTCTGAGCCATTGCACAACAAAGAGCACATGGCTTCAGGCCCAAGATGCTGTTGTAGAACAGAAGCACATGAATGAATAGAATGGGGTCAGACTATTTGATTCTAGCCTAGCAGGTACAGCCAATTCAGATTGGCAGGTATGGTTACCCTGCAGGCAGCCTTTGCCATTGCCCCCAAAGCTATAGGTAGGTCCAGAACTTACCTTGATCTACCTTACCAGTGCAGAGTTCAGAAGCAGCACATCAAAAAGGAGAAAAGGGTGATTATTTGGCCAGTTACCTTCTGTAGGTGTGATAACTGGTTTTTTCCTGAGGGAAACTCAGGTTCAAACCCTACAGAATACTGACCTGAATAGTAAATAAGCCATGGTTGTTTAATCATGGTTAATTGAATGAACTACAACCATGTGGGTTTGCATAACACACTGAACCAAAAACCAGTTAGAGGAAATTCACATTATTTATGCATACTTCATAAGAATAAACTTAGATATCTTATTTCATAGAATTACAAAACTAGAAGAGTCCACTGAGGTCATCAACTCCATCCTCTTTCCAGTACAGGAGCATGAATTAAACCGTTCCAGAGAGATGGCTGTCTGCTTGAACACATCCAATGAAGGGAACACCTCAGAAAAACGTTTAAGAAAGGTTGGTTGCAATCACCTTGCTTCTGGAAATGCAGTTCAAAAATTGGAACATAAATTCATAGAGATTGGGCTTTGTCTTCAAGTGTAGGTTAGGACTATGGGATGGTGCCTTATATCAAGTCAGACCATTGACCTGTCTAGCTCAATGTTGGCTAGACTGACTGACTGCTGATCCTCTCAGGGCTCAAGACAGAGGGTCCTCCCCACACACCTGAATATGCTGGACACTAAACTGGAGTCTTCTGGTATGCAAAACCATGCGATCCTCAACTGGATGGAATTTTTAAACGTTTGGAAATAAGTGAAAATGGAGAGGGCATTCTCTTTCTCCACATCTCCCACAGCATTTGCCTTTGCAATTTTTTTTTTCATTTATAGTACGATTTTGCACATGTGCAATCATCCATAAGTCCCAGCGTGCCCAGGGAGGCTTCTTGTCAGATACTGTACTGTCAGTATAAGAATTGTGACCTTCATATTACTGAACAAGTTGTGGAGTTTAACCCAACTGACAATCAGTTTCATGAACAGAATCTTGTAGCTAGCGGGAGTTTGAGCTGCCATTCTAAGTTCCTCTCCATTTGGCTCTGAAAGCAGCCGTTTTTCTCGAAACCCTCCCCCCGGAGGCAAAGGTCAAAATTTCTGAATCCAGCTGGAGCTGGCATTTACCTGCTCTTTCTAATATCATGCTTGGTTTCTTCTCGTATTTCTCAGGTTCTTCACACCTCTTATAGATACCCTGTGATGCCATACTTCTCAGTCTCTGGAAGCTGTGGGACTTTCAGCTGTTTAATATAGTCTAAAGTTCTCCCAAGCCTTTTCTGAGGAAAAGGAAATGAGCACGTGTAGCCACTCTTCCTCTTTTCAGCTTAGGACTTCCACACTGAAGTTCTGAGAAACCTTCCTCTGAAAATCCATCTGTCATCCTAATGCGCTGGTCAACAAGCCATCCTAAGGGCTGTATTGGAGTATGACATCCAGCATTGCTTGAATACTAGTACTAAAGAGCCTGCTCTGTGCATGTCAGAACTAGCACATGGATCTGGGCACCCTTCAAACCACCAGTGCTATCCATGACTAGTCCAAAACTATTTCAGCGGCATCAGACTTTTCCGGGAATTATGGGCTCCTCCATGTGGCAGCATTAAAGTGCTTTTCAGCTGCTCAGGAGCCAGGAAGAAAATATGCCAGCATAAAAATCTGCTGCCTGGATTTCTGACCCCTTTTCTGCCTTGGCAATGAAGCAGAATATGGGTTCTGTTCACATGAGACATGGAGAGTGGGGAAAGCCTCCTTTGGTGATAGTTACTAATAGCAGAAGGTCTGTGGAACTTCTGTTGTCCTCCAATCACATGGAGTGGAGTTTCCAGTCTGTGGGATTAGAAACCTGACACCAAAGGAGTTGTTCTTCCCTGCTTCTCTACCACTTACTTCTCAGGGGCAAAGAAGTACAGGTAGTCCTTGTTTAGTGACCACAAATGGGACCGGCAACTCTGTCACTAAATGAAGTGGTCACTAAGTGGGAAATCACATGACCACAACTGTGCTTTCCTTTTCCCTACTCCCCCGCCCTTTGGAATGCTCATCCCAGTGGTGCTGGGATAATGAGCAAGAAGAGAATTAATGTTTATATTTATATTCATTGGAGACGAAGGGATTACAAGAGAGTAAGCAGGCACAATGGGGATACACTGAGCAGTTTGTGTAATGCACTCACAGCTGCCGGTGCCAGCTCATTGCTTTCAAAGTGTATTCCCCACTGTATGCCTGCTTACTCTTTTGTAATCCCTTCCTCCCCAATCTCTCTGCTCTGCAAAGAGGGGAAAAAAGAAAAACAAGTCAGGCACAGGATACTATATACTGATTGTAATGGCAATCATGTGACTGAGGGACAGCACCGTCACAACTTCAAACAGTCACTGAACAAGGCAGTCAGTAAGCGAGAACTACCTGTAGAGGAGAACAGCTCCTTCAATGCCAGTTCTCCTGGCACCTTGAAGAACAAATCCCCGACCACCTTTACTGGACAGGAGTAGTGGGACTTCCAGTGGGGACATGGTGGACTAAACAGCTGTGCCCACAGGCTCAGCAGGCAGAACTGACAACACAGCAGCTTTTTTGGGCTCAGGCAGGTTTCTCCTGAAGCCCAGGAGTGTTTTTCTGGAAAAAGGAAAACATCTGGAATCACCCCATCTCTCCTCTGTATGACTGCTTGCAGCCAGAACATCGCAAACAGTGTTCGTGCTCGACTGGTAAGAGCAGCCGGGAGGCTGGGACGTCACCATTTCCAAGCCACACTGTAGCCTTAAAGGGACACTAAGACCATTTCTAAATCACCCAATTTATATTTCTTTTACGTACGCATACCCTAAGAGAGGCTTTGTACAGCAAGGAGAAGCGGGCTCTCTTGGTGTTTATCATTATTTTGGGGATTAATTTTTTTTTAATTCTTTTTAAGTTTTGGACTTTGTTTTCCCTCCAAATATTAAGGAGGATTGAGAGTAAATAATTGTCTCCCTGTTATTATTTTGTACTAAATTTGAAGATATTAGCATTTTCCTACACATTGAATCGGCTGTTTTGAACTTTCAGTTTTCTGCTTTTACTTTCCCTGGGGAACTGTCTGCTTATCTCACTCTCGCTTTTGTAAACACATTCCAAAATTCCTTCATATCTTTGACTTTTGCTGGTTAAGCTCCTAGGGGGCGCCATAATCTACTGCTTGAGACATGGAGGATTTTAAACAGACTTTCTCTGACTTCCACCAAGATTTTAAACAGATTCTTTCTGGTTCCTACCAAGTTTTTATGCAAGGCATTCAGGACATTGTGGAAAATATGAGTTCTAAAATGTGTCATCTGGTTGGGGATGTCATGGATGAAATTGAGGAATTTAATGACAGAAATGTCTCTTTGACGTCTATTGAAATGCTGGATGAAGATCAGATAGTCAAGTTGAAGAAATTAAAGGGAGAGATTGAGTTGCAAGCCATAAGTGAAACTGATCTTCTGATGGAACACCATAGAAAAGAAGGGGTCATTATGTATGGGAGGTCTCCTGAAGAGAAGTCAGAGTTTTTGAGGGGGGCAGTTGGGCTGTTCGATTTTTTAAAGAAAAAAGCTCTGTGTTCATTGTGGGGACATGTAAATACTCTGGCTTATTTTGAAGTGAGATAAGGGTTTAAAAATATTTATCTGGATTAGGGTTTGGCTGGCTTCATTTATCTTTAACAATTTGGATTAAGATTAGTAAGGTATAATAAAAAATGTCTGGTTTTGGGTTTAAAATAATTAAGATTATTAAAATTGTTGTATTGTCAAGTATAGTGGCAGACAATGTATATGTTTTTTAGTTTGATTTTTATTATAGTAGACAGGAATGTATAGAATAGTAGTAGGAAGGACATTAAATAAATGTTATCTTTGGGGAGAAGTTGATTAGGAGGTGTGTGTGTGTGTGTGTGTATTTAATATAAGGGGAGGGAGCAACTGTATTTAGTGATCTTTATAATGTGCCAGTGGAATGATTTATAGAAATAATGTGATTTTGGTTTAATATAGATTAAGGAATTGATTATGGAAATTTTTGTATATCCTTGCTGTTAAAAGTCAGAAGTCGCCTCTTTTTGTAACTTTGAAAATTTTTCTCTTCTGTTTCCACACTTTTTTAGTTTTTTCTTTTTTCTTTTTTCCTTTTCCTTTTTTCCTTTTTTTGTTTGTTTGTTTTTCTGTAGCTTTTATCTTTGCTTGAAACTTAATAAAATTCTTATATTAAAAAAGGAGTAGTGGATGAACAGCTAATTCCTGCCACTTCCATGTGGTACATCATGAAAGGAAGTGCATCTTCTTGGTGCTAAGCAGACTGCCAACCAGAAGACCCACTTCCCCAATTCTCTCTCCCCCTCCCTGCTTCTTTTGCTTGTACCAGAAGAAAATGAAAAAGACCAAATTTTAGAAGTGGAATAGGCAAATATAGGCTGTCTCTGTGGTGGGATGGGTAACTTAAAGGCAGCATTGTCCATTCACATCCTCTAAATATGGTTGTTGAAACATCTCCATTCTGTAGTTAGCAGGTGAAGAGCCCAGACACATAGTCATGCCGTGCTCCTGAGAGAGGTTCAGAAATCATCTTGCAAAAATTTAGAGAGGAAGCAGAATCACACCTGTCTCCTGGAGTGAACTACTTGGAGAGTGACAGGTGGTTCTCTCTCTGCCACTTCACTTCACTGCACAGCCTTTCCCCATCCCCAGTCATCAGCTGTCAGCTGGGTCATGCTTGCCCATAGGGAAAGGCCATCATTCTTCCCTATTGATTTATACTGACAGCTCAAGGTTAGCTGATGCTTTGGAGACTTCCTCCACCTCTGAAGAAGAATGTTACCAGAAAAAAATGTCAGTAATCTTTTGAAAAGACCATGCTTGGTAGAGTTTATCTCCCCAGAGATTTCAGGATAATTGAAGCTTCCCATCACTGTTCTTCAAGTCCCTTTCAAAAATCTGCAGTAGCTTTGGACAGCATCATCCACATCTTCTCCATGGTTGGCTTAATAATAGTGGGCAAAGTCATTTGCTGTTCCATTTATTATAACCTGGATGTTCTTTATAACATTGCTAAGGTCTTTTATTTTAATTTTTAAGCAGGAATGGATATAATTAACAGACAGTGCAACTCCTCCTCCCATGTCAACAAGATCTTGCAGCATGTGTGTCATGGCTGTTGGAGAATTTCAGAAGAAAGAGGTTATGAAACTAATGAAGTGTCATGCGCTGCCTACTACTGAGTAAAACACAGACACTAAATTAGGGAAGATTAGGTTCTGGTTTATTTCAGCATAGTGCATAGCTAGAAAAAGCTGAGAGTGAGGGGAGCGCGCCGGTACGGGGTTTAAATAGCCCGCGCCGGTCAGCGCCCCCCCCACCTTGGGTTGTGTCATCCCCCCAAGTCCTGTATGCTTCGTTGCCGGTAGGTGAGGGGTCACGGGGCCCCTGCTGGTGCCCCGGGCTTATCTCGTAATCGCTTTCTTCCTCCAGCCAGTGATTGCTTTCAGCTGGGCGATATCCTTTGCGTTCCTGCTGACAGCTCCAGGTGTGCCTCGTGATCCGCCCTGTCTTTGTCGCTCTTTCTTCCCCCTTTGTGTTCTCTTGACTGGATTTTCCGGCCGGGGTCGTTCCCTTCTCCTCGGGGTCTGTGTCTGTTGTTGTGCGTCGCTTTGCTTATCTTTTAATCCCTTGCTCTTGTTTCCATGGTATTGTTATGGGTGCCGTTGTGCTGATGCATTCAGCTCAACGGTGCTCATGACATACTGCCCCCCTTTCGAATGGTAGCCCCCCCCCCGGCATTCCGGTTTTTCCAGGAGAGCTGTCAAAAAAAATTTTTTTTTTTTTGTATTTCCCGCCGGAGTGCTTTCACCCCTCCCCTTGCTCCGCCCTCTACCACGTTTCCATCTTTTGGGTGTGTTCCAAGTGCACATGCCTCGACCACACCCTGTGAGTGTGCATGCCTCGACCACACCCTGCTCGTTCCTGCTCAGTTCGTCGTGAGAGGAGGCATGGCTGGTCTGGTGCTGTTTCACCTCCAGGTAGGATCCTTATCTTTTTGTTTTGTTGATTGTTTTGTTGTGTTGTCATGTGTGCATCCTGGCCATTTGCCCTCTGGCGATGCACCTATGACCAATCTTCCCTCCCCAATGGGCCCGGAGAGGGTGGGGGGAGGGTGAGTCTCAGGGGGGAGGAGGTCTACTCAAGTTGCGAGCTTGGGGGGTCCCTTCCCCTGGGGGCGACGCGGGTGGGGGGGGAGGCCCGAGGGGGGAAGTGTGTCCTAAGGGGCCGGTTCGGCTGGGCGCCCCTTTGGTTTGTCGGGGTACGTCGTGTGGAATGCTCAGGTCAGGTCCGGTGCCTTAACGTGTTGAGCCACCACCCATTCTGGGTGGGGGAAGTGTTTCCATTTTACTAAATAGTATAGTGTGCCCTGTTGACGGCGGGAATCGAGTATTTCTTTTACCTCGAAATGTTGTTGGCCGTCGATCATCACTGGGGAGGGCAGAGGCGTGCTTGGGTGCCATCGGGAGGTGGTTGCTGGTTTCAGGAGGCTGCTGTGGAATACCGGGTGGAGTCTCCTTAGATTGTGCAGCAGGTCCAGGCGTACTGCCACCGGGTTCACTATCTGTGTTACTCGAAGCGGCCCGATATACTTAGGCCACAGTTTCTTCGAGGGTTGAGGTGATTTCATGAATTTGGTGGACAGGTAGACCATATCCCCTACCTGGAATGTCGGTTGCTGGCGCCGGTGCTTGTCGGCCTGTTCTTTGTAGGCGGACTGTGCTTCCTTCAGCGCTGCCGTGATTACTGGCCATGATTCCGTCCCCAGTCGCCTGCGCCCACTTGGGGTCCTGGTGGTTGCGGTAGCTCCGGTATGGGTACGAACTCGCGCCCGGAGACTACTTCGAACGGGGTTTTCCCTGTACTCGTGTGAATGGCGTTATTGTAGGCGACTTCTGCAAACGGAAGCAGGTCGACCCAGTCGTCTTGGTGGTAATTGGTATATGAGCATAGGAATTGTTCTAGTGTGGCATTGAGGATCTCCGTGGCTCCGTCCGTCTGGGGATGCCAGGCTGTGGATAGGGCTTGTTGGGTCCCGATCAGTTTTAGAAAAGCCCGCCAGAATTTCGAGGTGAATTGTGTGCCCCTGTCGGTCACCATGCATACGGGGCATCCGTGTAACCTGTACACATGTACGAGGAAAAGTTTAGCCAGCTGCTGGGCGGACGGGACTGATGAGCAGGGGATGAAGTGTGCCTGTTTAGAAAAGTAGTCTTTCACCACCCAAATGGTTGTTTTCTTCTGGCTGGGTGGTAGATCTACTATAAAATCCATGGAGATTTCCTCCCGTGGTCGGGAGGGCTCCGCCACCGTTTGTAGTAGTCCCGGGGGCTTTCCCGGTGCCCGTTTGGCCATTGCGCATATCGGGCAGGATGCTACGTAGGCCTTAACATCCTGTCTTAATGCGGGCCACCAGAACTGTCGTCGTGTTAGGTGCAGGGTCTTTAGAAACCCGAAGTGTCCCACTTGTTTGCTGTCGTGTGATCTGCGCAGGATTGCCTGGCACTGCGAGTCCGGGACATATATTCTGCCTTCACCCCATGCTAAGTCCTGTTCCATTGTCACCTTGTCGGGGTTTGCTAGTAGCCAGGGGTTGGTTTTGAGGGCGGTGGTGAAATCCGCGCGTATCCCTCCTGGTAGTCGCGGGTGGCACCGTCTGGTCGCTGGTTGGCTTGCCGTCAGTTGAGACATGGGGTTGAGCTGTTTCTGAGCGCTGCTTCGGGTGGTCACTGCCATTCCCAGCTGGGAGGTGGATAGGACCGTCCCAATCATATCTGGGATGGGCTCTTCGTCTTGGGGCAGTCGGGAGAGGGCGTCAGCCAGGAAGTTCTTTTTGCCCGGTATGAACTTCAGTTGAAAGTTAACGCGGCTGAAGAATTGGGCCCATCTGACCTGTTTCGGGCTGAGGCGTCTGGGCGTCCGGAGGGCCTCGAGGTTCCGGTGGTCTGTCCAGACCTCGAATGGTTGGGTGGCTCCTTCCAGTAGATGCCTCCATGTTTCTAGCGCCGATTTTACCGCGAACGCCTCCTTCTCCCATACGTGCCAGCGCCTTTCCGTCTCCGAGAATTTCCTTGACAGGTAGGCGCATGGTTTCAGGATTCCTGCAGGGTCCTTTTGGAGCAGTATGGCCCCCAGGGAGAAGTCTGAGGCGTCGGCTTGGACCACGAATTGCTGTTCTGGGTCCGGATGTGCGAGGATTGGCTCCGTTGTGAACAGCGCTTTCAGTCTGTTGAACGCTGTCTGACACGTGGGAGTCCAATTTAGTACTGTCCCTGGGTTCTTGGCTCGCCATGTGTCCCCAACTCCTTTAGTTTTGAGGAGGTCTGTTAGGGGGAGGGCTATCTCCGCGAACCCCCATGCGAATGACCTGTAGAAGTTCGCGAAGCCGAGGAAGCTTTGAAGTTGGCGCCTGTTACGTGGGCGTTCCCAATTCACCACCACCTCGACTTTTGCGGGGTCCATTTCTATGCCCTCGCCGGAGATTCGGTACCCTAGGTAGTCTAGGCGTGCTTTATGGAATTCGCACTTAGATGGTTTGGCATAGAGCTTCGCCCTTCTGAGCTTTTCGAGGACTTGCCTGACTAGGGTTACGTGTTCTTCGTGCGTCTGGGTGTAGATGAGGACGTCATCTATGTAAACTAGTACCCCTTTGAACAGGTGTTCATGCAGTACCTCATTGATGAGCTGCATGAACACTCCCGGGGCCCCCGCTAATCCGAATGGCAGTACCTTGTACTGAAAGGCGCCTAGGGGGCAGTTGAACGCTGTTTTCCATTCGTCCCCCTCCCTGATTCGGATCCTGTAATAAGCCTCGCGGAGGTCCAGTTTGGAGAATACTCTTCCCATGGACAGGTGGGCGAGCATGTCTTTCACGAGGGGTAGGGGGTATTTATTGGATAGGGACACCACATTGAGGCCCCGGTAGTCGGTGCAGAGCCGTAAGGTGCCGTCTTTTTTCTCTCGGAATAGGACGGGCGCTCCGACCGGTGAGCATGCTGGCTCTATGAAACCCCTAGCCAGGTTTTTATCGATGAACTCCTGGAGGGTTGTCATCTCCTTCGGGGTCATCGAGTAAATCTTCGGCCTGGGTAAGGGGACATCGGGAAGCAGCTCAATTCTACAGTCCGTCTTGCGGTGGGGGGGGTAGTTGGTCCGCCTCCTCTTCCCCGAAGACCTCTGAGAAATCAGCATATTGTTCAGGTAGTTCTTCTGGGGTTGCTGTGTTGTCCTGGGCTACTGCCTCTGCCCGTCCCACTGTGGGGTTGATCCTGCCCGCCGGAACTGGCGCCCGATACGCGCCGTCGTCGAATTGGAAGGTGCGGGTCTTCCAGTTAATGCGTGGGTTGTTGGTCTCGAGCCACGGTATTCCTAGTACTATGATGGGTTGCCCTATGTGGGTTACCACAAAAGATGTTCGCTCGGTGTGGGTGCCCATTTGCAGGGTGACAGGCTCGGTCTGCGTCGTGGCTGGTTTCCCTCCCGCTGTTGAGCCATCCAGTTGGTGGAAAGCCAGCGGTGTGGGGAGGGGGAGGCAAGTCAGGTCGAGCTTGGCGACGATGTCAGGGTGGATCAGGTTCTTGGAGCACCCCGAGTCCACTAGCGCCGCAGCCGTGGTGGCTCTGTTGCCGAAGGAAAGCCTGATTGTCCCCATTATTACGGAGCTTTCGTCGCTCTGTCTATGTGTTTTGCGCCCCTGTCCTACCGCCTGCCTCGCGGCGCGTTTTAAGGCAGGCGGGGAGCATTTCCCGCCAGCCGGTCTGGGACTTCGATGTCCTCCCCCGCCAAGTAAGCATCCAAGTCTTTGTCCGGTGTCGCTGTGGCTCCGGTCATCCGGCGGTGGGGGGGCGGCGGTGGGTTAGTTGGTTTGAACATCGTTTTCAGTGCGGGTTTGGGAGCGCTAGTTGGCGTTCTGTTGGAGAAGCAGTCTGCCGCTTTGTGCCCCATTTTCCCGCACTTCGCGCAGGGTCCACGAGCAAACTTCTTCTTTTGGTACGTGGGACCGGCCGGCCCCAAGTGTGGCGCGGGTACCTTTGGGCTGTTGCTTGTTTTGTCCTCTGCCGTCGTCATCAAGAAAGTGCGATGAGCGTGTTCCGCTCTCCCCGCTAGGTAGATCCAGACTTGCAGTGTCATCCTGGTAGAGTGCCCATTGGAGTACCTCGCGGCTGAGGCCCCTTTTGAACATCTCTATCAGGGTAGTCTCGGACCAGTCGTTAATCTTCCCTGCGAGGGCTTTAAATTCGAGGGCGTAGTCCGCGACAGTTCGTGCGCCCTGTTTGAGGGCTTGAAGTGCACTTTTAACCCTCTCCTTGGCTAGCGGGTCCTCAAAATAGTGCTTCATCTCTGTGATGAAGGCGTGGAAGTCAGAGAGGGCTGGGGAATTGGACTCATACATTTGAACGTACCAGTCCGCCGCCCTGTCTTGCAACTTGATCGCCACGGCTGCGATTTTGTCCGCTTCGGAGTCAAAGGAGTGTCCATGCCGCCCCATGAACTCCCTGGCGTTCGTGACAAAAAACGACAGCTTCGTGAGGTTTCCGTCAAAGGAAATGGGGAAGTCCTTTGGGGCCCTGGTGTTCAGTGGATCCCCTCTCCTCGCGTCCCGTCCCATGGCTTCTTCTGCCGGGGAAGCTTGCCTGTTAGCATTTGGCCTATGGGGGTGCCATGACCTGCTCGGGGTTTGAATAGGGGTGTGTACCTGCGCGGGTATGTTCATGTGAGGCATGGAGGACATCAACGACTGCAGCATGGTCCCGAGGTCCCTTAGTTGGACTTCCATGGCTGTGAGTCTGGCTTGCGTTTCTCGGTCCAAGGTCCGCGCCGCGGCTGTGACCGGACCGGTCGGCGTCTCCGTGTAGTTGGGCCACCGGTGGGGGTCAGGCGTTTCCATCCGCTGGTCAGCTCCCTCGACTAGGGAGCGAAATGGCTGGTTCGTCCCTCCGTCCTCCACCGCGTTTTTTGCAGTTGGGCTGAAGCTCCATGCCTGTGGCTGGGGTGCGATGTGGGGCGGGGAGGTCTCCGCGGGTCTTTGGAGGTATGTTGCTCCCTCCCGTGGTCGGGTCGCCTCCGCCTCCCTCCGGGGGTGGGGCTGAGGCTCGGGATGGGCCGGGAGGGTGTCCGTGGCTCCTGGGGTCCGCGTTGCCTCTGGCCGCTGTCTGTTCTCCTCCGCCTCTCGCCGTACGACTCGCCCGTCCTGGCTGCGACGCATCGGCTCCATCGCTCTCCGCTCGTGTTCTTCTCGCCGTCTGTTCCTCCCGCGGCTCGTTCTTGTCCGGTGGGGCTTGGCGAGGTCGAGTTTATGACTCTCAGCTTTATGTCATGCGCTGCCTACTACTGAGTAAAACACAGACACTAAATTAGGGAAGATTAGGTTCTGGTTTATTTCAGCATAGTGCATAGCTAGAAAAAGCTGAGAGTGAAGGGAGCGCGCCGGTACGGGGTTTAAATAGCCCGCGCCGGTCAGCGCCCCCCCCCACCTTGGGTTGTGTCATCCCCCCAAGTCCTGTATGCTTCGTTGCCGGTAGGTGAGGGGTCACGGGGCCCCTGCTGGTGCCCCGGGCTTCTCTCGTAATCGCTTTCTTCCTCCGGCCGGTGATTGCTTTCAGCTGGGCGATATCCTTTGCGTTCCTGCTGACAGCTCCAGGTGTGCCTCGTGATCCGCCCTGTCTTTGTTGCTCTTTCTTCCCCCTTTGTGTTCTCTTGACTGGATTTTCCGGCCGGGGTCGTTCCCTTCTCCTCGGGGTCTGTGTCTGTTGTTGTGCGTCGCTTTGCTTATCTTTTAATCCCTTGCTCTTGTTTCCGTGGTATTGTTATGGGTGCCGTTGTGCTGATGCATTCAGCTCAACGGTGCTCATGACATGAAGCCAGGTTGGTTTTTGGTTGTTTCCACCCCTCTACCATTTTTTGACAAACAGCATTCCTAGAACTAAGTAACTAATGGAACACTTCTCACATGCCTTTGATTCCTACTTCTTGACTAGAAAACATGAATCATAATAACTCCTAGAAGTTAGGTCAGTTTCATACAGCTCTGGCCTAATTTTTCTGTAAAAAAGAGGTACTTAACTCTTTCCATCTTCCTGATATTCATCCATCACAAATTATCCTTCTTTCCAACACCTTTTCCTCCTGGAACTTTCCAGATGCGTGCTGTATATAGAATTTACAAGTAGGAAAGACCTGAAGAAATGAGCTAGGGAATTGAAATAGCCTATAATGCATGCTTTGAAGTTAAGCAGCTTCCTTCCCCTTTGTTTTCCCATTCTAATGCCCTTATTTTTGGAGGTCCTTCTCATCTGAAGTGAGATGTGTGCATCTGAGGAGAAGACCTCCGAATTTCAAGAGTATTGAATTCTGTCAATACTCTTGAAAAGTACTTCTAGGGCAGGGTAGGCAAAAGCTAGATTTGGATCTAGGAACTTCTGATAGATATCTGGGCATAGCCACTTACAGATAATACCTATGTTAATTTATTTCAAATTTTGCCACCACCCATCTCCCCCAAGAAGAGGGACTCTGGGCATTGCCCACTTGTTAACTATTAATCCTGGTTTCTTGGTCTTGCTCAAAATAACTCTGGATCAGGTTATTTGGCAATTCACCTTCACTCTTACAAACTAATGCAGTGGCTAAAATCATCAGAGGAAGACTTCTTCTGTTACTGGAATACATAGATTCTCATCTGGTGGTTACTCAGAAATGGACTGGTACCCATTTTCTGGAATGACCTCTCCTCTGGTATTTAGGTGGTATCACTTTTGTACATTAAAAGTTTTAAAAATTTCCTTAGACAATATTGTGGCTGAGAGCTCTTCCAGATGGTGTTGCAACCCTGATAGTGGAGCAAGATGAGCCTTCCACTAATCACATGATGCCATAACTTGACGCACACCATTGCAAAAATTCTTTTGTGTCGGTGCTGTAATATCCATCAGAGGACATTCTCCTTCAAGCAGAAATAAATGCTTGAAGGAGAGAAGCTGAGAAGCAGAAATAAATCAGTGAATCACTGCCTTGTATTTCCAAGGAAGGTCTGTTGTCTAGGGTTGGCCTGATTCAGCTCCCAGTCCTTGGGATCCTGCTGAGGCAGCTTTATGGCTTGACTATGTAAAGGTATATTAATACAGAATGGCTGTCAGGCTGCCTGGGGCAATGGGGCAATGCCACTGTGCCACAACAATTTAAACTTTTCGTGTTTATAAGGGGGAAAGGAATGTGTATTTATATATAAAACTATGAGTTCATCATGAGGCGCTCTTTACTAAACAGGCACTGATTGACTGATAGTTCTCTATACTCAACTACTGATCAGAAACACCCCCCCCCACAAATGCTGATTGACTGATGGTTCTCTGAGAGGTCTATAGATTTGTCAACAAACACATGCTCATAGCTTCTTGACTGTCTGCAGTTAAAATAGCCCTGATCTGGTAAATAATAGATGGAGGACCAGCTGGGAATCCCAGGGTTTCTGGCTAGATTAGGAAGTCAAAAATAATCAGGAGAAACTGCACCCAGTGGTGACAGAAATAGCAGCCCACAGCTTGCAGAACCTGAATCCCTTTCCTGTTGAATTCCATCTTCTGTGCAGTACTCCCTCAACCCTCTTTTTAAAACACAAACCTAGTGCTCTTTTAATAGAGCACGAAACCCATTTTTATAAAGGGCCCATGTAAAACCTGACAAACACTTCAGAAAGCCCCAGTCAGGTATTATACACACGGATGCCTCAGTTGAATGCCAGGGGTGTCTCCTGCAGCCTAAGCCATTCTTAGCAACTGGAGGGAGGGCTGTGTGTCCACAGCATCTGTAAGCAGCCAATAGATGCTGGGCAGTTCCTCCCCCCCCAGACTGTATTAGCAACCACCCTCTTGAGGAAGCTTACCAAATTCTGTCAGGAGATGTACTACAGATGGAAAGTCCTGAGCTGCCTCAGTTGAAGCTGGGGATGAGACTAAAGCAATGTCATGAGAATACTGCATAAACACAGTTTGTAGAACTTGCTTATGCTGCTGTTAAGATGACATGAGGATGAGCCCAGTGTTTCCTTGCCTGGGTCCTGGGCGCTCCGGAAGAGATGCAAGAATCTGCCCACAGTCAAAAGTAGCCCAGATAAATTCTGACTTCATTTCTTCCACTGCTGCCTCCACACAGCAACAAACAACCATTGTTAGAGCTACTGGGGAAAGTGCCTGGTTGCAAAACAGCCAACATGTTGGTGGTATTATTACTGTTGTTGTTGATCGCACAATCAGCCAGATGTTTAGACTGGATTTGGCATTTTTGTCCATCTATCGGGTCCTTCCCAAGGTCCTGGGATAAGCAGTTGTTGTTGTTTAATAATATTAAAGGTATCATCTCAGGATGTAAGCGGTTCCAAGTAAAGCTGCCTTTTGCAATTGACGGATGGTGATTTTGTCGATGCCGATGGTGTTCAAGTGGTGCTCCAGATGTTTTGGGATTGCACCCAAGGCACCTATTACTATTGGTACTACCTTTGCTTTCTTTGCCACAGTCATTCTACTTTTTGTTTTGTTTTTTTGCAGGTCTTTATATTTTGTTATTTTCTCCAGTTCGTTCTTTCTTTCTTCTTCTTCTTCTTCTTCTTCTTCTTATTATTATTATTATTATTATTATTATTATTTACCCCACCTTTTTATATATAACTCAAGGCAGCAAACATCAGCGTCACAGCAGCTTTTAAATAGAAAAAGAAAAAAGATTTCAGTTTTTTAGCTTGGTAGTTCATAGTAACCGTTCGTAGTTTTTGCAAATGTCCAGAAAATGCATACAACATGGAAGGATGATCTACTAGCAATTTATTTTATTCCTCTTTTGTGCAGATTATCAGAGGTAGCACTATTAAGATCAGATGATTCCTTGTAGAGCACAGTCAAGGTTAAAAAGTCTGGATGAGTGAGCTGACACAGTCCCGAACACACAAGGCAAGATTATCACTGGTGCGGCTTTCAGCGCAGAGAAGTTTCAGACAGATTTTTTAAAGTAGAGCTTTTAAGCTTCTACCTCAGCCCAGCACATGCACATTACTTTTATTCAGAATTCAGGACTACTCAAGAGTACAGCAACTCCCAATTATTATGCCAGTTATTAGCATGATGCTCTTCCCTGCAATCTTCCAGCACTTTATAACATTCAGTTCCACATCACTAGCAGCCACTCCCCACAGGCTAAAAGAAACTGCCCTGGATTTGAAGTAGCATCCTGATTTGTGGGGCCAGCACTATGGGATCAGTGGTTTCCAGGGTCCCTCCACCTCTGAGGATAGCCTCCTGAAGGAGCCCAAAGAGATGTAGCCACAACCCTGTGTAGCCTCAACAACAGGTGTTGTCCCAGTATTGCCAGGACTCACACCTGTCCTCCCACAAAAAGGAAGCAAAAATAAAGAAAAGGAGATCTGAGGACTTCCTGGAGAAATGAAATCTAGAGACCATGTTAAGAATTCGAGAATCTCTCTTTTAATCCACTCAGAACCTCTCTCCTTCTCAAGTGTATAACCAGAAGCCATGTATGGCAACACACTAAGCAAGGAAGAGGGTCTTCCATGCAAGACTCGGCATTCTCTCCCTCCGGAGCCTGCAGAGCAGAGTGGGCTCAACACTGAAGGTAACTGAGCTGAAACTTGCTGCAGAGGGGAAAATGTGACATGGCACACTTCAGAGAGTCCATGATGGGCTTCAGTGGGTGTAATGTTGGTTTGTAGACTGCCATCTATATGGAAAATGTATCTAAAGCAGGATTAGAAGGCAGGAACTTGGGATTTGATTTGATCCTCAGTTCCAGGAGGGAAATGGAAGGCTGAGGGGAAATCTGGGATGAGACCACAGTCTATTTAGAATGGTCAGACAGAAAAGAGGACAAGACTCCTGTACCTGTAAAAGGTGTGTAGAAGAATAAATTGCTCTAGAACAACAAGCTAATCTTGTTGAAATCTCCTCAAATTCATCAATGTTAAAAACGTGGAGTCCTGTCCTCTTATGCATCTTTCCTACCAATATCTCTTTTGGAAGATTCAGTAATGGTTTACATAACAGGACCATTCCCAGTGTTGAGTGGTGGTCTATCCACCCATCCTTGACTCAGCAGGAAAACTATACTGACAAAAAATGTGCTGCCACTATTCTGTCTGTATTGCATCTGTTTAGATTTAGGGCCAAATAGTGCTTTCCTGATTCTGCACCCACCGGGGGTGTTAATTAAAACAATTGGTTCCTTTGAATTGGCTTCCCTTCTCCCTTCTAACATCTTAGCCGGTAGGAAAACATTTATCATTGACAGTGATATGGGAATGGTTCAAGTTCAGCAAATATGAGTTCTTGTGCCTTTTCTCTTGATAGACTAAGTGCTAGAAAGTGAATGAGGTCACACAAGCACATGCACACACACACCCACACCCACACTGACTTGGGTATTTCCAAGACTGAGAATATGGTAGAGCTTCCTTGCATCGAAATGTACGTATTCCTGAGGTTTAATTATTCCATTCCCCTTTGGAACAGAATATGATAACTGCAGCGAAGAAACTAACTATGACAGCATCTCATTTTCTTGTGAAAGGAAGGCACCAGCTAAACCACTGGATCCTGATATTAAGGCTGTTACAGGTATGATATCTGTTTGAGTAAATTTCTCTATTTCAGTTTCACTCAGAGCTTTTCCTTCCTAGGAGTCTTCAACAAAAGCCAGCTCCAGCTGCAGTAATAGAAAGAGTGACCTTCACTCTCTTTGATGTATTACTATTGTTGGCACATACTTTGCAGAACAGAAATAGCAGTATAAGGATGCTTAAATTACAGTTTGGAAAATAATATCATGAATTCAGGGGGTAAAATTGGAATTGCCAGGCCATTGCAGTGTCATTGTAAATACTGTAATTAATGAAGATAGGGTCATAGCTGTTTTTCCCATTCATTACCTTTCAGTTTCATGTTACTTTGCAAATTCAGAGGGGAAAAAGTCAATTTAAAAACATATATCCATTTTCATGTATCTTTCTCCTTACATGTACTTGAAAGCATATTTTCTAGAGATGCACTTTGTTCAAGCTATTTCTTCTGAATAAATTTCCTTAAAACAAAGATTCACATTTTCTGTGCAGTTTTGAGCTACAATTGCACTGCAAAATTCTGAAAAGTGAATTGTGATATACAAGTTTTCAATTTATGTATATGTTTGACAAATGCTTAATGTCATATTCCATTTCTCTAAAATGGAAAGTAAATACTTTATTGCTTTTGATTTGGTGCCCTCTCCTGGTTACTATTCATCAGGAAGGATGACACAATATTTACAGAGTAGGTTGTCTTTTTCAATTCACTAACAGAATGCCCTAAAAACAGATAGTCTGCACAAGAGAGATACTGTTCCATATCTAACCTGATGTACATTCCTGCATTTTCCCAAATGAAGGTTTTTTTCTTTCAAATTCTGTAAAATTGCCCACACTATTATAACATTAGGAACCTCACCCATGCTTTGCAGCGCATGACAGCAATCTGATTTCCACAGAAAGATTTCTCACCAAGGCTCTAGTCATACCTGAGGTTCAGTATCCTGTCCATGGAATTCCAATGTCCTGGTGCTTATGCTTGCTTGAAATCAATCTTCCTTCACTCCCAGCTCACTGCTCACAAAGTCTTCTCTAATACAAACTTAGCATGTTATCAAGTTTGCTTCTACGCACTGGCATGGTCCTATGCCACTACGTCACCATAATGGCAGGGTTTAGAAGGGCTTCTACATGCAGGTTTCTTGCTACACCACCAGGAACATGGGGCTATTGAGGGCCTTTCTTTTCAATTTTTTTTTACAATTGACCCTCTTTTTCCTCCAACCCCACCATACAGCAGTCTTTCAGAAGATGAGTTTTATTTTTGTTTTTGACAAGGCACCAGATGAAGGTAGACAATGTACATAGTCAAATATAAGGATTGTGGTAGGAACAGAATGCTAGCAAATTCTTTTATTTTCTTTTTGTGGAAGGTGAAATGATTTTTGTTAATTCATGAACCACACAAGCAGAAATACCCTGAGGTGGAACCAGTGGGATGAGAACAAAGGATAGTTAACTGTTGACTATCTTCAAGGCAGCATGAACAAACACTGAGTGGTTGATGTCCTCAACTAGCTTCAGATTAAAAAATGTAGACATGCTGGGATAATAGTGCTGTGGATTTCAACATAAACAGAAATATATGGGCTGTTAGTATGGAAAGCCTCTGGGAGAGCATCCCCTACCAAAAGGCATGGCAAAGCTATTGCCTCCTCCTTTCTGGATTATACATAATGCCTGAAGAGACGCAAGCACATTCTTGTAAAATTCTGTGAATGAGGCAGGGTGACTACACAATTAAATCCTCATCTGGGAGCACCTTGTAACTTGTTCTTGGAGTTCTCATCCAGGCTCTATCAACTGTGGCTCTCTTTCCTTGCAGCTCCATCCATCTTCTCTCCAGCCCAATGGAAAAAGTACTGGGAAAGAAACCGAATTGATGTTCTCTTGATCCTCACTAGTATCTCTCTCCTCCTTGGTGTCCTCCTCCTCTCAAGTGAGTGAGCCCCAAAAACTGGTGAAGCGGCCCCATGGACATTCCAGCTCCAAGAGATGAAAGCAATGGGGGAGGGCAATGAGATTCAGTGGAAAAGAAACACTGGTGTTGTGCTTAAACACATAAGGGATGGAATCAGCAAGCCCGGAAAGGAGTGAGTGTAACGGTTGCCTATTCTAAAACACTATCAGACTCATGAGCAGGAATTCAAAGATATCTGATTTATTAGTGTGAATAGTGTGCAGGATCACAGAGAAAGCTGAGAATGATGAAAGTGCGCCAAATTCAAACTAAAAACCCTCGGTGCAAATGAAATCCCTCCCCCCATAGAATCTTCTTAAGTTCACAATCCCAGATGCTCCTAACGGTTTCTGATGGTCTGCGGGAAAAGGCCTTGAACAGATAACATAACCCAAACACATTCCATTGTACTGAGTTCACATACAGAGCTTGGTACAAGGCTTCACAGCAGCTCCCTCCCAAACAGAAACGCGTGTCACCGCCATGGCATGTGAAACGTTACGATGTATAAACTACATTGAAACAGTGAACATGACAGTGAGCATGAATGTGTGGACCCAGTACTTATGGATGGCTTCTGCCAGACTGCTCTTTTGCCAACTGGTTTTGATCTTGGGCCCATTTAGGTTTCATAACCAATTCCATTAGCACAGCCCTAGTTATCACAGTGCAATCCCAGTGCTGCAGACACGAGCTGGCAAAAATAGCTATCGTGCAAAATCACCCAGATAACTCTCAAATCCAAGATTCATGCTCTGTCTCCTGTGGACAGTTGGACTGATGTCTCTGTCTCCTGTGGAGACAGAAGCATCAATCCAACTACAGTCTGAGAATCCAGGATAGTTCATGAAATTACATTTCTTTCTTTTTCTTCCAGATACTTCAATACTTCCAGAACTCAGGTCACTAAATTTCAGCTCCACAAAAGAAAACTGTGATGCTTCCATAGCACCATTCAATTTCAGAGAACTAAAGACCAATTTTCAAACCATACTCAGAAGCTTCAAACAATGTTTTGATGAGAAGAGAACAGCCAGTCTTCAGAAAGTGGAAGAACAACTATTCAGAATAGAAAGAAAATTAGATGGGCTACAAAATAAAAGAGGTAGATATGAAAAACGAATCAACATGACATCAGAAAAGAGCAGTAAGTGACCAGAATTCATAAACAAAAGCCTCCAGGCAAAATATGTTTGAGGAACAAATTAGTAAGGAAGCTTCTGCCTTTAGATATTCAAACTTAATGTCATGGTTCCACAGAAGAATCTCTGTGACTGGGGTTCAGACAACCAACTAAGCCCAAACCAAACATACTACTATATGGTTTACTATAATGTGTAAACTCAACCAATATCAGTTCACATTATTTCTGAGAATTGAATAAATTTTACAGCCAAATGCAATATACAATACACAGTGATACATTTAGCTGTTTCAAGTAGCTTACATGGCTCTACTTCTACATAAAGCAGGGGAACTGACATGCTAAGCTAAGTTTTCATTCAAAAACACATTATCTCTTTGTTTTAAAAAGTATGATTTTTGTTTTTAGAAGTATGACTTGGTTCATATCCTCTTCAAAGATATTATGTGGTTTGCACTATCGGGATCTTCCATGAGGTGCTCAGATTGCTCCATCAGTCCCCTCCACACTCCATGTCCCATCTGATGTTCTTTTGTACCTATTTTTTGCCTGGGCTTCCCCCATGTGAACCAAAATCTCTTGAAGCATCTAGTTCTGCATTCTGTATGAACCCAGCCATTACGGGCTATTTACAAATAATTTTAAAGTGGATCATGCCTTTGTGGAAGGTATAAACCTGTGAGGATCATGGGTTCAGATATCCTAATAGCAAGAAATCTCACTGGAAGCCCTTCAGGTCTCAGGAAAGAATTTCTTTATTTAAGACACAGTCCCTGCCCATTCAAAGACTCAAGCGAATCAGATTCCCTGGAGCCCTCCTTTAACTTGCCCTGCTTTCCCGCCTTTCATTTGGAATTGAATATTTACAACTGCTTTCGTTTTCATGACTTCATTCCCAGCTGCATTCCAGTGTCCGTTTCCGGATAAGGCTTTAGCCAAAACAGTTTCCATCTCTGCTGGGTCGGCCGGCGATGTCTCTGTTCTCAAGCAGCAATTAATCCACCCCCTCCCTCCTGTACAATTCATGACAGAGGAAAACAGCCAGAAGTCATTTTATGGCTTTTGGTACAAGCTTCAATGTGCTCTTAGATTCAATGTGCTCTCAAATTCTATGAGCATGAATTTAAAAGATTCACTCTTCTGGGCAGTATCTCAAGGGCCTTGGAAATGTCTACAGGTCTTATGTCAGAGCTCTCAACTTGGAAGAGAGAAAAGGGAAGTAAGGAAAAGAAAAAGCGGTAAGGGAATTGCATTTGATAGAGCAAGGGAAGTTTGTGATGTAATGTATCCAGATCCTTCCCAGATCTTTGTTATGTCCTCCGCCTTTGGTCCAACAAACAAAGCAGGACAGAAAAGCAATGGAAGAACTAATGGTGTGAAGAGCTACAAGTGTTAAAGCTTCCTCTCTTTCACCCTGCCAGGATATAGCACTGGAACACTCTGATGGTGAAGTACTATTGAATTATCATTTTGATTTTGGGGGGTATATAAATTAAAATGATTAGAGTATATCTCTTTCTAGCACAGGATGCTGATGAATAAAATGAAATCTAGCTGCAGTGAGGGACCATTCAGAATGAAAAGGAAACTATCTGTAATCTGATTCAGCATCTTTACATAGGTTACATAGAAGGAGATTGTTTAATTTCTGTCTCTGGTGGAGCCAGGTTGAAGAGAGCTCTCTGGGAGAGCTGTGAGGGACAACCTTCCACCATGTTGGACTGTACATGTGTTGTGAATGTAGACTGCAGACTGCAGGCTGCAGACTCAAAAGGAAGGAAAGTGTGTTGACTAGGAAATCTTTGCCCCCCAGTATTCTTGCTGTGCCTCTGGAACAAGGGGACTGTGGCTTCCTGAATAGCTGGGGGGAATCCTGCCCAAAGAAGAACATACCTTGGGGAAAGTTCTACCTTTTTCCACAGTTATTCAGAGGAGTAAGAAGAGGGTAAGCCATGCAGAGGGCGATGCTATGAATTCCACTGTGGAAATCCATGTCTCCTAAGAACCAGAGCAGAAGTCTCAATCCTGCATGGTTTTGCACAGAGGGCACCTACCCAAAATTGACCAGCCTGAGGGTGTCCCAATCCTAAGCACTTATGCTTGCCACTAAGCCACTAAGCCCCCCACCAGAAATCATCTGGGCCTGATGAGTTGGTTTTTGACAGGGTTAGCACTTGGGAAGCAGGCACAGTGGAAGCCACCACTGGTACAGCCACTGTTAGGAGAGCAGCTAATGATTGGCTGCCATGGCAATGGGTCCCTTAAATTTTTCTGGAGTGTAAGTAGCAATATCAACTTTCTGGAAAGTCTTCCACAAAGTCAATATTGCTCCTCCTGCAAAAAGGAAAAGAAAAAAGAAAAAAAATGGCTGCCAGGTAAAGTTCTGTCCTCTTGGGTGGTCAGATTGCAAATGGTCACAGAAGGTCAGAATTCCATAGCTGGATAGGAGGCGTGGTTCTACAGCAGGCCAATTGGAGCCTCCGGGTCACCAACCTCCTTTAGACTCTTCCTTGATGCAAATTGGATCATTTGCATAGGAGACGCTATTGCATTTTCTGGCAGAACCACCACTTTCCAGTCAGATGACCTTGATCTGACTTCAGTCTGCCTCAGGCTGGCACCAAGATGGAGGCTTTACAGTGACGACGTTTGCTCAAGAAATGGCAAGCAGCCTCAATACTGGAGCAAGGAGGATGTGCAGATGCCTCCTTAATAGTATGCAGTGTCCTTCCCATGCTGGAAATAGAGAACTTCTATTCTTGGTTCTTTTGAAACTAGGGTGAAACTTGGGAGAAGCTGGGGAAGCTTCTCATTCCCAGCTCATGTGTATTCATGTGTATGGGGAAGCTTTCTCTGTAGAAACAGATAAAGGTGTAGCCAGGAATCAATCAATCAATCAATCAATCAATCAATCAATCTCTGCAAGTTAGGGTATTGTTTGTGTTCATAATTCAAACTTGGTTCCAAAAATGTCTTTTTTCTTTAGGATTTTCTTATAATTGGAAATGCTACTTTGGAACTCTCTCTCTTGTCTCATCACAGTATGAGCAGTCCAGCGCCACCTAATGGTCTGCCCATAGAAATTGATTTTTTATCTCTTTCCTATTTACTGATGTTTCCAGCAGTGTCAAAATTTGGCCAGCTCTGTAATTTATCTTTTTCAATACCGAATGTTTGTATTTAAAGTTTAAAATGGGATTGACATTTTGTTTTCCCCCCCCTCCTTTTTATGTAAAGTAAGGGTTGTTTCTGGTGAGACTGGTCTATCTCCCAAGGAGGGATTATTAGTCATATTCATACCTAAGCGCCTAGTCTGCAATATTCAGCCAGAGGGTGGCACAATTGGAATTGTTCCACTTCTTATCTTTTGTTAGAAAGACAAGCCCAGACTGGGAGTCCCCTGTCTCTGTCACACCCCAGGGTTACAGGGTAGAGCCCAGGTGAGGTGTCCTCTGGGATCTACGTCATGGCAGTAGAAACCACCAGTGCTTTATTCCAAAGCAGTAAACAGGACGAGTCAGCCTTCCACCCTCTAGACCCAGGCAGTCCACTACTAGTATTTGAGAGGAGAAGCAAACGAACACTTCCTTTTCCTTCTCCCTCATGAATACACGTGAGCTGGGAATTAGCCCCTTTTAGTGCCAGTGTAGTCCTGCTTCAGCTGCTGTTGCCCTTCCAACAGAAACAAGTTGAATCACAATTGCTAGATGAGATTCTGGCAGTTCTGGATTTGGAATCTGTTACTCTGCCTGTCTCCCACCCAACTCGCCAGACAATCTAAAAGTTCAAGAAGGAAAGCTATCTCATGGAAGAAAGAGATCAATACTATCTCCCTGTGTTTGCATCATGCCTATTTTAGCCCCTCTAGATGGCTTGGACTACACCCACCCTATCAAGCATAGTTTTGGGCCAAACTCATATGGAGGTCTCAGGTTGGGGGATGGGAAAAAATAAGATATGATAGTCAGGAAGCCGAGTTAGATCAATGACTGCACACCAAAGGGAGCTAAGCCTTTTATGTATGCCTGTTATGTCACATCCACCCACCACTCAGTTCATCAAGTTCTACTTTTCTGCCCCAATTTTTTTTCCAAGTAATTTTATTAAAAATTATAATTACAATAGTAAAAATTAATACAAACTAAAAGAAAGTTAGAAAAATAGAAAGGGGTAAAAGGTGCAAAGGGGGGGGGGGAAATAGGAAACACATAAAGAATAGAAAGGAAAAAGAATATAGTAAAGAAAAAGAAAAGAAATATATAAAGAAGTGACTTCCAACCTTCATCACAAGTATAAACAATTTCAGTAACTTTTCACCTCCTCTTAAATTACAACAAATATATCTTCTTCCCATAGCCCATCTCTTGTCTATAAACAAATTCTTAAAACCTCATCATTTCAGTCCTGGTGTTACCAAAAGTCCATTAAGGGTTGCCAGAGGTAACAACCTATTTTAACCTTAATCAAATAAACCAACTTTATATTCCTTCCTTTTACTTCTAACGATCTTAAACTTTAGTCCATTCAAATAATGTCATAGAACTTTATTTCTTTTCATTTCTTCTTTGTCCCTTCTCACAAGATTCTTCAAAGCTTTAACAAGTCTCTTTTGTAAATCCAATATAGATAAATTATCCAGGTCACTTTCTTAATAATTAGCCATCAGCCAGTTTCTCTTGTGTCCAGTGTAACACCTTTTTCCATGTCATTCTTGTAGCCTGTCATTTGTAAATCCACTTTCAACTCAGTCTCTGTCTTGTCAGGTAAAACTTATTCCTCTTCCATAACATCTTTTAGACACAATCTATCCATAGAAGCAGATATTGATTTTTGAATATATCCCTCAATATTTCCAGTATTAGAATATTTTACGCCATTCTGTAACTGTTAATCAAGTTTGTGTTCTTCTCCTTTAACTGAAATCTTTAGTTCCCTTTAGTGTCCAATTTTTAAAATCTTATATTGTTAAAAAAAAAAATCAAAACAAAAGCATTTTTCCATGGGAAGGATTCTTTATAATTAATTCCAAAATCTTATTTCAAATTTATCTGGACCCTTAGTCTGTTTGTAGCTTTCTAAAATCAAAGTTTAATCAATCTTTTGCTGTTTATTAAAAAAAAGATTGTGTTAAGCTTGTAGTTAAAATTTTCTTTCATTAAGGATTGAGGGCAGACTCACCCGGTGTTTTCAGACTTGTTGCTCCAAAGGTTTCTAAGCTGAAAAGTAGTTAATACACAATTTCTGAAAATTGTGTATTAAAAAGCTAACCATGGCTTGAGCAAGATGGCTATTCCCTCATCTCCCGGTGCTCAAAACCTGCCAGAGACCACTGTCTTGCAGCCTCCTTGTGAGGAGCAACTGTCTGGAGCACTTGTGGGAGATCTCTGGTCCCCTCTTTCCTTCGTCCGGAAGCCTCTGCCCCCATTTTTAAAACAATTCTTCTGTACAACTTTCCTGTTTCAGATATTTGCTGGCGGACGTTTCAGACAAACACCTACTACTTCTCTCACACTGAAGAAAAATGGGAGAGGGCAAGAGAAATATGTGCTGATGTTGACTCCTACCTGCTCGTTATTAACAGCAAGAAAGAGCAGGTAAATTGTACACTTTCCTGCAAAGAATAGCTTTACTCTTTCCATGTACACCTTCTTTGTAGTACAACTTCCCCATCTTAACCTTTTCCCACGGCCTGCCTCCCGTGCAGAATCTAAAAAGGGAAACCAAGTATCAGCACCGTTAATGGTAACTATTATTTAAAAACTTGGCCTTGTGCCATGCTCATATAAGTACATAACCAAGTAAAAATATTACTAATATCACTATTTTCATTTAAGCAGAAATTCCATAGATCAGAGCCTGCACTGGTAGTGTCCAGAGACTATTTAAGGTGCTTCAGCTACAGCCCAAGCCGAGTGGGACCAAAGCTAGAAGGCACTGCTTTTCTGTGGCAGCACCAGTGCTCTAGAATGGCCTCCCAATAGAGATCAACCTCATCCCTTCTCAGCAGGCTTTCAGGAAGTTATTGAAAAATGGAACTCTTCTGGAAGCATTCTCTTAATCCAAGCATTGCACCACTTACATTTTTTATTCCTGTTTGTTTCTTGTCGTCACTAAGGCTTTCCCACAAAAAATACTAGATTGCAATGTGGTACAAAATAAATAGACAAGACAAACAGCAGAGTTCATTTGCATGACATTTGAACAGAGATGTTTCCCCCTAGGATTTTGTGATTCAGAATATAAGATACTCCACCTGGCTTGGCTTAAATGATGCCAAGGAAGAGGGAACTTGGCGCTGGGTTGATGGATCACCACTGGAAGAAAGGTATGTATGTATGTATGTATGTATGTATGTACTGTATGTATCTATGCACACACATAGATGTTTCTTTTTGTTGAACCCCTTATGGAAAAAGGTACGTTGGGATGGTCCAGCAAAGTCAGGAATTCTAGGACTTGATCCAGGAGTCACACAAATTAGAAATTTGCTTACTGGGGTATCTGGAATCATATTTACTCTAGCTTCAGCTCTTTTGCAGGCATCAAACAAAGTATTCATTCAGTCAGTCACTTTTTTCAGCCCCAAGGTGATTAACAATAAAAAAATCAGTACTAAATAATAAAAAGCAGTGTAATCATTACACAAACAAACATATAAAACAATCAACTAAAAGCTGGAGCCTGGAAGAAAATTGCACCTCAGTTACCAGCAGCTCCCAAATGGTTCAGAAGATCACAACCTCAAAACATACGGAATTATCATGCCCAGCCCAGGTTGTCACAATTTAGAATGGGCATTATAAAAGTTGGGAAAGGTGCAGATCTGGGCCAGTGAAACACCTGATGTCCATAATGGGTGAAAGGTGGTTAATTCAGGAATGTTCAGGATATAGTAGGAACCTTCTCATAATTGGTAAAACTAATTTGTAACTCTCCTATCTTGTCTCATTATGGAGTAGTCTAGCACCCCCTTCTGCTCTTTCTGGAGGATTGGATTGGATTGTCTTTTCGATTTTTCCTATCTACTTGTTTGTTTTATGTTTTGCTTTGTTTATTTTCTATCCTGCCTTTATTATTTTTATAAATAACTCATTTATAAATAACTAATACATACTCAAGACTTTTTCTATTTACTAAGTCTGGAAGTTTTAGGAAAAAAGATGAGTAAACAGGACATAGACGATATTTATGAAATTATACATGTTATAGAAAAAATGGATAGGAAGAAGTTTCTCTCATAATAGGAGGGGTTATCCAGTCCACTGAAGGTGACTGGCAGGAACAAAAGGAAATACTCCTTCAATCAGAACTTAGTTTGCCAATAGTGTACAGGTTATTGATTATACTTTGTGTAATACCATCTACCCAGGCAGTATAAAGATTCTAAATAAAGGAAGGTATCATTGCAATCAGCAGAATTTAAGAAAAGAATAATGAACTCTGTTCTGTTTTCAGGTTCTGGAGACAAGGTGAACCCAACAATGGTGGGAAAGATGAAGATTGTGCTGTCCTATATAAACAGGGAAACTGGAATGACATTCACTGTGATACAAGAGTTAGCTTTATTTGTGAGAGGGAACAGGTCTGCGTGCACTGACTTTCCTTGTATGTCTCTCCAAGTGGTTCCTCCTTTCCAAATTTGGTAGAGTACCCCCTGTGTAATGCTTATTTGTGTGGGTAATTAAGATCAGTACACATGTTGCCTTGGCTACCTAGATAATTCTGTCCAAGTGGGACTTTTAGTGATAGCTCATATACACAGTATATCTTTCACAAAGAAAGTATCTTCTCCCTCAAGCCAGCCCTCTGCACAAAACAACTTTGTCACTTGCTCACTATGACTGTTTTCCCTGTCACCACCACTTTGCTGAAATGCAGGCAGAGCAGGTTTGTCAGGTTCACCGTTCCAATGTTGCCGGTACATCGTAACGTTTCGCAGGTCATTTGGATGATGCGTGTTTCGTCTGGGAGGGAAGGAGGTTTCTTCTCCTGGGTTTGTTATCTGTATTCAGCTGTATGGAATGTGTTTGGGTTATTTTGTGTGTTCAAGGTTTTCTTCCCAGGACATCAGCAGAAATGGTCAACAGCACCTGCGGTGGGGAATTTGAAATGGTTGGGAGAGGGGAGGGATTACGTTTGTGCCGAGGGTTTTTAGTTTGTATTTGGCGTGCTTTTGCTCATTCTCAGCTTTCTCTGTATTTGCATACTATTCTTTAATAAATCAGATATCATTAAGTTCCTGCTTGTGAGTCTGAGTCTATTAGGGTAGGCAATCCTTACAGGTTGCTGCACGGGCATCTCAAGTAAAATGGAAAGTATAGTGTTCCTTAAGAGATATAGAATTCCCTACCCTGTTTTTTAAATCCCAGATCATTTTGCGCTTTGCCATTTTCCTCCCTGGGCCCTTTTCATTTGATTTCATTACACAGAACCATTTGGCAAAGCCATTTGGATTCTCTGCCTCCTACTGGTATCTCATAGTTCCGATCTAAGGAGCATCAGTTGCAGATTTTATTTATTTATTACTCAAATTTAGCCACCACCCATCTCCCCCAGAAGAGGGACTCTGGGCGGTTTACAATAAAATCCCACATAAAACATAAACATTAAAATCATATAAAACAATTATGATAAAACCCAATAAATAAATAAAATCCAAGAGAAATGTAACATCCAGGCTGGTGGGAGGGACTCTATGGCGCGAGCCATCCCCAAGAATGGTTATTCCCTTTCCCACCCCAGGCGAGATGGCAAAACCAGGTGTTCAGGGCCTTCCGGAAGGTCAGGAGAGAAGGGGCCTGCCTCACCTCTGGGGGCAAGATATTCCAGAGAGCGGGGGCCACCACAGAGAAGGCCTGCTTCCTGGACCCCGCCAGATGAAATTCTCTTATGGACGGGGTCTGTAACATGCCCTCTCTGGATGATCGGGTTTTAGTGGGATAATCGCACAAAAAGGATTTTCTAAAAATGCTGGCGCCATTGACAATGCCTCATTGGAACGTTCCTCCCAATCTTTGATCGAGGACAATACTTAAGACTATTCCTCCAAACCCTCATTAGGCAACCTCTTGGCCATCAGAAAAACTCAAAGGCTTACTGGAGCACTGCCACTCCCTAATAAGGCAGCCAGAAACACAGGAATTCCTGACCTGTTTTGGGGGTATTCCTTTTCTTTTCAAATCTAGACTTAGGACGTGTTAGTAAGCCCCAAGCAACTATGTACAATTGAATTTTAATTGTAAGTAATGTTACTGGGCATGTCACTTTCTCACAGCCTTCAACACCCGGCCCCAGGATTATAAACAGCATTTTCACCTTGATTTGTCTTGACAAGGCTTTAAATGTTGACAAATGAAAATAAATAAATAATTAACTGGAAATTAAAAATTGCACTGCAGTTCGCGATTCCTTTTTTCCGCTCTCGGGTGAACTTGCAGGTGCCCAATGACAGCCAAACGGGACTCCTCCTGCAGTTTTCTTTTTGGCCCGGAGCACTGAAAAGTGAGGACCAGCCTTGCGGCGCACGACGCCGCAGTTTCGGCTGCAACCATCTACCCGGGCTCCGGTCGTGACGCTCCAGGGCCGCGAAGGTGCCCTCGGCGCTCCCGCGACTCCAGTCGAGCGCTTCAACGCGGACTCCTCGCCTGGTTCCGGTTCCGGGGGAGAAGAGGCAAACGGAAGCCAGCAGTACCTGGGACTGAGTCGGCCGTGGCTATGGGGGCTCACTTGGCCCGCCGGTATTTAGGGGAATCGGAGCTAGAGCCCGACCCGTCCGGCGCGTCCACCTTCGATCCCCTCTTTGGCTTCCCCGAGCGCAAGGCACGCGGTGAGCAGCGCCGGAACGGGTCGCGAGGAAGAAAGGTCACCCCGCTCTGCTAGTCCTTCTGGGCTTGCCAGCCCGGAGCTCCCCGGGACTGGCTGCAAAGCCACCGCGCGTTTATCGCGATTTGGCAGGTGGGAGCTGGAATCCAGAGGGTGCCAGGCGCTCCTGGCCTTGCCTGCAGCTCTTTCTCCGGCCGCGTCCTCTCGTGGCTTCCCCCGGAGAGATTGTTTCCCCTCTCCTGCGCCTCCCCGGGGACATCGCGGAACTTCTTCCCCAGGTTGCCTCTTTCTCACCCGGATTGCCTACAAGAGGCGTAGTTTATGTGGTGCTGAGAGCTAATTCGGTGTTGTGGTTAAGAAGCATGAACTGGGGCAGCCGGGGTCCAACCCTCATTCAGCCTACCCTTTCTCACAAGACAAAGTAGGCGAGTGGTGCATGTGTTTTTCTTGGTTCTTTAGAAGGAGAGGATCACCACCTAATCAGTGCATTGGACAGAAGTTTGGCAGACCCCATCTGCAAATTTCTGTCTAAAGCAGTGTTTCTCAACCTTGGTGACTGTAAGATGTGTGTTCAACTCCCAGAATTCTCCAGCCAGCATGATGCCAGATTAAAACAATTTAAAACATAAACAAAGCTTAACAAGACAACCTGGACTAAAAACAACCATTAAAGCACAATAACGCACACACACACCCCACATTAACTTTAGGCCTGGAACCAAAGCCAGGTTTTAAGGGCTGTTCAGAACCCCAGGAGAGAGGGTGCCATCCATATCTGGGGGATGCTGTTCCAGAGGGTGGAAGCCCTGACAGAGAAGGCAGGCTTCTTAGGTCCTACAAGATGACACTCTTTAATAGAAGGACCTGGAGTGCACCCACTCTGCCAGAACCTACTGGGCAGGCAGAAACAATGGGAGAAATTCTGGCCAGAATTGAATGTGAATCCTGTCTCACAGCCATATTTGCTTATTTAGTTGTTATGTTTATATCCTCACAACAAGTCTTTGAAATAGGCTGGGATGAAAGATAGTGAGCTTTATTAGCTTTCATCTGCATATTAGTCATTGACCATAATAAAATTGATTATTAGCCTTGGTGCACATTATTGTTCTCCTCCTGTCCCCAAAACTGGTTAGAGGCTTCTCGCAGTATTCATACATGCAGCCAGAAACAATATTACAGAATATCCTGGGTGCACTCAGGTTGTATATAGAGTGAGGCAATGGTCTACTTGCCTGAAGTATATTGATATGAGGCTCGCGGAGCTAAACTTTGAATCTTCCCCATTCTGGTATCTTCAAGATGGGTAGAATTCTCACAACCTTCTGAACAGGATGAGTGTGAGCTGAAGTTAGTCCACCTAACTTCCATTAGAGGAAGACAGATATAAAATGTTTCAATCCCATCTTATTACATTTACCATGTACACAATTCAGGGTAGCTTGCAGCATTTAACATTCCTGATGTTTAAATATAATAAAGAATCTGTGTAACTGGAACAGCCATATGATATAATCTTTAACAACGCTGGAGTCAGGAGGCATAGGTTTAAATCCCCCCTCAGCTGTGAAGCTCATTGGCTTCCGTCGGCTAGTCACTAGATGTGCTTGCATAATAGAATCGCGGAGCTCAGAGTCAGCGCAGGGATCCAGACAGAAGCATCCAGACAAGGACACTGCTAGCCTCTGCTTGTAACACATCCAGCAAAGGGGAGCTCATCACCTCTTTAGATAATCTGTTCCCCTGTAAAACCGCTCTTTTAAGTAGGTTTCAGTCTGAATATGCCTTTCTATATCTTAAAACCATTCTGGATGGTGATCCTGGAATGAGAAAGAACAAGTCTTGACCTTCTATTTGACACCTGTTGAGACATTTGGAGAGAATATTATACCTCCCCATTGGCTGTTCTTTTTTCTTCGAGATTACAAATACTCAGCTCCTTCCATCTCCCTTCATAGCACTTAATTTCTAGACTCGTGATCATTACTGCTTTTCTCTAAACCTTGTCCAATTTTTGGATTAGGTGTGATATCTAACACTAAACACCGTATTTGAGGTAGGAATTGATCTATGCAAAATAAACTGGAACAACTATTTTCTGTGATTTGGAAATTATACTTTTGTTGGTACAGCCTAAAATTTCATTTGCCCTTTTTGCGACCTCACACTGCTGGCTCATGTCTAATTTGCTATCTGCTACTACTATAACTTTTTTGTAAGTACTGTTACAAGTACTATCTATATCTGTTCATTTTTTTTTCATAAGTGAACAAGTTTGCATTTGTCTGTGTTAAATTTCATCCGATTACTTTCAGCCCATTTCTCCTACCCAGTGATTCTCAAACTGTAGATCACCAGTGGTCCGTGGTGGTCCATCAGGTAGTCCATCCCCATAATAACCCCAGTCATCTGGTCAGAGCCTACTTGCTGCTTCTACCCTCATTTTCCTGCCTCCTCCTGTTCATCACCAGTCAGCTAGTCCATAACAATGCATCAGCGGCTGAAAAGTAGTTGATTGAAGCAAATGAGTGATAATGCATGTAGCAATGTTAGTATTAAAATTCAGAAATCTGACAATAGTGAGTAGGTCTCGAGTGCAGTTGAAGTACAAATGAACATTTTTTATCAGCAAATATGTGCTAATGCTGTTCTGGAATAGAGCACAAAAAATAAGTAGTAAACAATGGTTGTATAAAATTTAGTTTTAAAAGGCCTTTAAAAATACAGAGAATATGAAGGCATATTTAGATGCAATTATAATCATTATCTTATTTTCCCCAAAATATGCAACTCTCACGTTCTTAAAGATGAAAATGTAGGGTAAGTATATTTGTTTAATTGTTTGGTCCTTGCATCTTCAAAATGTCTATTTAGTGGATCACAGTTATGGAAGGTTGGCAAAACACTGCTCTAACCCCTCAAGATTTTTAATTATATTTCTGTTTCCTAGGGTATTAGCTATCCCACCTAGTTTTACATAATCTGTAAATTCAGTAAACATTCGTTCCTCTTCTTCTTCCAAGTCAATAATAAAAACATTGACAAGTACATCTTGACAGACTAATCTAATCTAATTGTTTCATTGAGTAACTTCTTTAATAGATTGTGGGAGTGGTGTAGACATAATACAGCAAAGCACTTAATAAATATCTTATGACATTCTTATTAGTAAGCTAATTAAGCATGGGCTGGTTGGCATTATAACTGAATGATTGCATAGCTGGTTTCAAAACCATACTCAAAGAATGCTCATTATTATTACTTGGCGTGGTCTGTGGATTTTAATAGAACAGGTTCCCTAAATCAACTGAACATGCTTTCAGAAGACACCTTTCCTTTTGCAGCATCTGTAAGAGAATTCCATATGGTTGATCTTGATGAGGAACTTCCATTTAAATTTTAATTTCCCTTCTTTCCATCTTTTCCTCCTTCCGTTTTCTCCTACAGTGATGGTAGCAACACATAAACAGATGAATGATGCCCAGATTCCTTACAAGTTCCGGGATTATTGTGCCCATCATTACATAATGTGGCAGAAGTGCAAACGTGACAAATTTCCTAATTCCATCATAGGGTGCAAACATGAGGAGCATCAGTGGAAGTACTGTGAGCATCTGGAGTAAGTCAGAGCTATGCCTTTATTCTGATTTGTTGCTATATTTTGTCCTGTCTTCTTCACTCTGTAAATTAACTGTGTTGCGGAAATTAGAAACTGGCCTGGATTAGAAGTCCCTGCCTGTAAATATCCCTGTAATTCCTTATGAAATGTATCCTATTCCCACCATAAAAATTCAACAAGACTTAGAAAAAGCAGCACAGGGTGTTGGGGTGGAATGGGAGATTATAAACCCTTCCATGATGTGAATAGAGAAGAGATCATGGTAGTCAACTAACTAGTTTTTCCTTAATGCTGATAAGCATTAATTTTAAAGCCTTGATGGAAAAGGGACATAATCACTTTAGTCTCTAAGCAAAGTTATGTGCATGAGGGTAAATCATAAATGGATAATTATTCCATTCTCCTCTAGCATTCTTAGAGAAAGTAAGAAAAATATACACCCGCACTGAGACATTAACTGCAGAAGATAAGTCTGGGGAGGGATATCTACCTAGCTGGTAAAATGTCTCATACTCTAAATATGAGAGTAAATGTGGAATAAAGTTGTGGCATTCAAGCCAACAGTAAGAAAAACCTGGTTTAGTAGGGCCAACAGCTTTGAACTGACTTATACTTGTATCCTTTGTGTCAGTTACGTCATGCGCATGAAGGAATTTGAACGAGAACGGCGTTTGCTGGCTAGGAAGAAGCGCATTGAAGAAAAGGCAAAAGCAGGAGCAGAATCCTAACTAGTTTTGGGTGCTTCTCCTCTCAGAAGAAACTTCTGGACTTGATATATTGAAAACAATAAAAACATTATTCTGCAGTTGGGTCTCAGCTGTTGGCTGTGGTTCCTACAATGAAATGAATGAATGCCCATCTTGGACCTACAGCTAATAAATGTTCATACATGTCAAGGATCTGAAGTATCTTGTTGTTGGGAATCCTAATGTTGTGTTACCACTTCTGGCAGTTCTGCCAAAGAGATAAGTCTAGTTAGGTTCAGACGGGACTGTACCATCTGGCTACCTTTATAACCTCTTTGTATTCAGCAACATAAGCTTTCAGTCTCTGTCATTCTGGCTGTAGGTAGCTGCTTCTGAATGTTAAGTTTGTGCACATTCTTATACCTCTTCATACACAGGAAAGATCCTTTTACAGTAGTTGGAAATTATGAATGCTGGAGTCCAAAGGCCAGTAGATTGTTCTATTCACACAGGAACTGCTATGCAGTAAGAAGTAGAAGTGAGGCAGGATCCAAGGTTGCAGCTCTTGAGATAGTACATCCTGAATGAATTCATTATTTATCTCAAACACTTGTTTGCTGCTTCCTGTGGAAAAAAGCTTGAAGCAGTTTCCAGTTAAGATTCAAATTTCCCAGGTAGCCACTCACTGCATCTCAACAAGGGAAGGCCCTTGGAATAAGCCCTCCGAAGATGACTTTAGAGTACCAGTAGTGCAGTAAAGGGGCATTCTTTTGGATACTCTGGTCCCAAGAGTGAAGGGCTTTATAGGTTAATACCAGCTTCTTCAACTGAGACCCAAAATTAACTGGGAGCCAGCAAAATTAATATGTATGAAGCTATCACCCAGTTCTGGGCAGTATTCTTGCCAATATTTTGTATGAAATGAAATTTCCACACCATCTTCGACAGCTCAGTATAATGTATGTACGTTGCCAGAATGTGAACTAGAAGTTGCCGGGACATAGGTTACTGTAGTGAGGTTATCTCTATACAAGTACAGTCATAGCTGGCATACCACCCTGAGCTGAAGGTGCCACATGCCAACTGTGCCACAGAGGCAATTGTGCCTGTAATGTCAAGGATGGATACAGAAGCATCTCTATGAATTTGATCTTCTGGGGGGAATGCTACCTCATCTGGAACAGACTGAACATTGCTTGCCTGGATAGATAAATCATTCACTTAACAGCACATTTGTCTGGACTGAGCATCAGTTTTTGGCCCCAGCCAGTCCATTACAGTAGCCAGGCACTGATTAGCAATTTCATTGCTTCTCTTGGATCTAAAAGGAGAGAAAAATGTGTGTCATCACTGTACTATGTGTTACCCACATACTTTAATGCACATTTGAGAAATAGTACCTTGTGGGACCCCATAACATTAGCATCATGGAGTCAAGCAGAAATCCTCCAACTATACTTTCTGGAGATGACTATCCATGGATGAGTGGAACCACTCTAAGGCTGTTCCACCTATATCTAGCTTAGACAACCTCTCCCAGAATGTGGTTGGTGGGGTCAGGAGCCAGGAGAATCAACTTGGTAGTATCCCCATCTTTCTTGGCAAAGATTATCCAACAGGGCAACTGAAATAGTTTCAATGTCAAAACCAGGCCAAAACCCCTACTGAATTGATCTGGAAAATCTATTTCATTTGTCTGACTCTGATCAGCCACCACACACTTTGCTCAGGAAGATTTTGTCTCTAGCTAATAATGATTTAGACTTTCTGGGTCCAAAGTTTTTTTTGTTTTTTTTAAGGAATGGCCTCTTTTTATGAGGCTGGGATCATTCCTTCTAAGCAGAAATGTATAAAGTGGACTCAGCTGAATACCCCTTCATAGTAGATATAACCCACTGGGGCAAGTGAACATATGGTTAGCAGAAGTCAACTAGGCACTTTGTCCACATCTTCAGGCTTTAAAAACTGAAACTCATTAAAAAAAAAAAAAGACCAGATAGGGTCCTAGACACTTCTTCTGATTGAACTGCGAAGTTCATTTAATCATCATGATCTTGATAGGTTTTGCTTTTAAAATGTATAGCCAAAAAGGGTTCTATATATCTCTAGTAAGGCCAGGCCCACTAAAGCCATATATTTATTGAGAAAAGCTCCACTGCGTGACACTGGAAGGATGCAAAGTAGAGGTTGAAAAACCTCTTTGATCTCCCTCACCAATACTAAATATTCAGAAATGTACTCTGGAATTTGATCAAATTTTAGGTAAGTTTCCCTCCACCTGCTTTTTAGTTACCTCCCAACTTGATGTGTAGCCTAGCTGAAATGTGTACTAGAGCAGGGTTTCCCACCCTAGGGTTCTGTGAGAGGTCACTAGGGGTTCCCTGGGAGATCACAATTTATTTTTTTTTAAAAATTCAAACTCCGGCAACTGCACATTAAAGAGGCAAGTTTCATTATTTTTAGCTTAAGAACACTGTTAATGCACATATACAGAGCTACGCATGAAACAAATACAAGAATTTTGTAACTTCTGGCCTGTATTTGAGCCTGAATGTGCTGGGGTTCCCAGAGGCCTGAAAAATATTTCAAGGGTTCCTCCAGGGTCAAAAGGTTGAGAAAGGCTGTACTAAAGCATGAACAAGCTCTGCACCTTGGTAGAGGATGCTCAGATTTTATTCAACAATCTGGCACTGTGACAGGACCAGTAGGCCAGAAAGCAAGCCAGTATGTTTACCTATCAGGGCAAGGAACTAACCAGTAGTGGAGACACATCTCTTCTCAAGATGTTACTCCCCAGTGTATTTCCCTCTACCTGAAATTACCCTAACTGGAGCCCCCTCAAGCCTTCCCATAAGATTGCACATAAAGGGAGCAGCAGCACAAAATATAACCTGCTCTGGCCTTCCCTTCATACCTAAAATAGCTCCCTTCACCAAGGAGTGAATCTCTTCAGTGTCTCCTCTTAAAGAAGCCATCTGTGCCAGGCCAGGGCCAAATATCCCACCCAGCCCCTCCGAAGACCTCTGGGACCAGTTGGAAAGAACATCCAAGAACTTTGGTGGTTCTTACCCAGGCTGAGCAGTAATACAGGCTACAGGTGACAGTAGAAGCAAAGCAAGGGCTGCTGCTAGTGGTGATGGCAAAAGTGCTGCTGTAACTCAACAATCATGTAGCTATTGTGCTTATAAGCAAATGGCACATGGCCCAGAAAGTTTCTTGCATAATATGCCCAAGCTGCATTTCTTGTATCTTGTAGACTTTCACATGCTTCTGCCGAATAGCTGTCTGATGAACTGCGTGCAATTTTCATAGGGGGGAGTCATGTGGGGATGACTTTTCTTTCAAGTTAGTCTTTCTCATATATATTTCGAGGATCCTTTTTATCCTCCCCTTCAACTGGGCAGGCTTCTGGGAATGGGGGACACAGTCACCCAATTTCACTTGTGTTTAGTTCTAGAGGCAAAAGCTCATCTACAGCTGAGTAAAACATGAGGTGCAATCATCCTATAATATTGGAGCGCCCAAAGGCATCTTGCTGGGCATTGTTAACAGGGGAACAAGATCCAATTCAGAATACAGTTGTTCAAAATATTTCTTTGGGAAATACAGTTAATTAATGATAAGCTTTTCCATTCAATTTATTTGTAGAGTCATTTTTCACATGAAAGAGTCATACACTGTGGTCTGTTCCCCTGCTCACCCCACTGTGACCCCCACCTGGGCTATACATTGAGCTGAGCAAATCTGAACTGGGGAACTCAATTCTGTGGGTTCAGGTACAGGTACAATTTGTAACACAAATCACACAGGGCTCTTAAATCCTAAGTTTAACCCTTCCTAGCCAGCAAGCACAGTCCCATTCTTATGCAACTGTAATCTGTCAGGATGCCAATGTGAGTATAAGCCTATGTAGTTTCTGGACCAATTTCTTTTAAGCCAAATTATCTTATGTAGAATATAGCAGAGGCTGCCCATTCTTACCTATAGTCTTCCCCAACGTATGAAAAAAGCCCTTCAGTGTATAATTCCATGCTTTAAAAAATAAATAAATCTGAGACTGTCCAGTGGCTGGATTTTTTTTATTGATTAGTTCAAATAAATTTCCACATGAAATGGATTATAGCAAAAAGTCAGTGGCTCATTTAACAGCAGCATTGGAGCGTAGGTTTCCAAAATCTCACTGCTCACATGCAGCATAACCTAAGACTATGGCAAACATTCATCTTGATTGCGGACATGTTTGTTTAGAAGCAAGTCCCACTACTTCAAACAGGGCTTCCTCCAAATTAAATATACAGATAGCCTTGGCTTACCAACCACTCATTCAGTGACTGTTCAAAGTTGTGACGGCACTGATGGAGTGGTACTTACGACCGGTACTTGAAGTTCCAGCCGTCGCAGTGCCCCCGCGGTCATTATTCAGGCGCTTAGCAACCAGATCGCACTTACCACAGTTGCATCATCCCACAGTCAGATGATCACCATTTGCGACCTTTCCTGCTGGCTTCCCACAAGCAAAGTCAATGGGGAAGCCAGCAGGGAAGGTTGCACATTGCTCTGGTAAGTCCCCCGGCCTTCCTGTGCTCGCACCCTGCCACAGCATCCATCCCCCAGCTTTCCTGTGCTTGTGCAGAGTTGGTCTGCTCCAGGCCTCCCAAGCCCTCCCCCAGCCTCCCCCAACTCATGCATGGCCTGCACCAGCCCTCCTTACTTGGGACTCCTGCCGCTTCCCACTTAACAATCCATGCATCTTGGGGTTACAATGGCAACTGGGATGGCCAGGATTGTTGTTGCTAAGTGATGCAGTCACATGATGTCGCACTTTATGACCGCATCACATAGTGGTGGCAATCCTGGTCCCAATTGCTGTCATAATCCAAGAAGTATGTATATGTAGCATCACAACCTTACTAGCAATGACAAACAGAAAAATAACCTCCTCTCAAGAAGACAGTCCGATCCTAAGAGGCTTCAGTTGTGCAACACTGAATATTTTACTATAGGAGGAATAATAGGCCTTCCCTTATCTCTTTATTGCTAGAAATCATTACAAGTCAAGTCTCAAAGCAGGATTCCTCCCCAATTTCTCAGTGCACTTGTAAGTATATTATGCAAATGAAATAAATCCCTCAAATGATGTAATTTGCACATTTGCATAATTACATTGTTGTTGATCACTTACTCTCCAATTTAATGGACAACAGAAATAACAACCCTCCTTCCCCATCTGGTCCATTAAATCCAAGTTTCACTTGTATATCTCCATAGTTGCTCTGATGCCATTTGTAATGACCACACACCTTTCAGCAGGCCTGTGTTACAGAGAGATACACAATTATTGCTAGTTAGGCATAAGACTGTATTTGTTAGGCCTGCATTTCAAGAACCTCTTCTCTTAAGTACAGGAGGCCTACTTTACCATCACAGAAAATTGAGTGAACTTAAAAGTATGCATTTCTACTTAGCAGATGCTGTTCAGTGCACATCACACTCTGCTAGGAAAAAGGAAAGCATTTATGCTGATGATAAAGGGCCAGTTTGTATGGTGGATAGGACTGAAACAACTTATTTAACACTAGAGCTACTACCAGATCATAACTAATTTGCCTCCTTGTTTCACAGCAGGGAATACCCCCCAGATAACTTTGCCATGTCATAACTTTAGTCTATGCCTGGGATAATTAAATAATGTGTTCTGCCCTTATGAAATTATTTTAATTGAGCCATTCCCAATTTTGGTTTCAAGCACCAATGCCTACTAGTTGAGCAAGGGCTAAAAAGAGACACAAGGTCATCCTACAGAAAAGATGAAGGTAGCATTGCCACTGATCTTAATCAGTCTATTTCCCTCCAGAAAAAACGTTACAAAATTTTAGTACCAAGGATCATTCCACAATAAAAAAAAATCCATAACAGTATTTACTACTAGGAGGATGCCCAAAGCTGAGCTAATAGACTGTGCTGTGCTTTGAATGCAAACGTAAAAAGGTGCTTCATAGCACACAAGGCCATGATCACTGCATCAGTCTGCAACTCCTTAAAGCAGCCATGCCTTTTCTTGGGACTGTACAGCCGCCACTGCATGATTCCAGGAAAAGACCCATTTGGTTTAGGAATGGCACCATGCATTCCAAAGCATTTTACTGCTTTCAAATCCAAAGGGCTAAACAATCTTGGTGGACAACTTTTCTAAAATTAAGACTGCTATCCTAAGTCTTCACTTTTGACCAATGTCCAACTGTCTAGACTCCATTTATGGTAGCTACTCTTACAGACATAATGCCTAGCAGCTGTTCAACCTTTTTTCCCTGTAAAATCGGATTGTTCCCTCTGTTCTCTGCTGCAGTGTTTGGCTTCATGGTGCCTGTAGGGAAGTGTTATTCTAAGTTGAATGTGGGTCCGGAATAGATAAGACAAAGACGATGGAGGGAAGGGCAGTTAACTTTAAAAAGCACGGAATTCCAACAACCTCCTCAAAACACAGTGTGGACAGTGAAAGAAAACCCTGTTTTAGATTCCAATAACAGCTGCTCAAGAAGATAAAAAACAAAATGAAACTACCAGCCCAGACTGATATCTTAGTGCAGAAAAGGGTTTAAAGCAGAAAGGGGATGATGGGTGAACGTAGTGGTGGGTAATCCCGGAACTCCTTCAGATAACTTCGGTGTTTTCCCTTTGCCCAAATGGTCATTTGAATAAATCCAACCAAGGAAAACAGAGCCACTGTTGACAAAGAAAAAAGTGTGTAACTTTATTAGGTATTCAGAAAAGCATCCTCCCTCTAGGCAGAAAGACAGAATAAAAATGAAACGTATAACACTGACTCCTTTTCCAAATGTACAGTATTACATCTTTTAAGGAAGAAATTCTACAGAAATAGAAAATAATACCTGAACTGGATAGTGTAACACATCTTGGGCAATACTATCTAATTTTGCCCATTGTTTAATACAGGTACTCCAGAGCTAAAGCATCCCTAACAAATGGCAAATAGATTTTGGAAAACAGGAGGTAAACCTCAGCATTGCTATCCCAGCAAGAGACAGCATTCAACTTTCACCTAGTACCATGACCTCCTATGCCACATAAAGGATGAGAACATCTTCAACTCCTATGTTCCTTGGTAAAACAACGTAGGGCAGTAAAGGGAGCAGGGAGAAGAGTGCAAACTCCTGGCTCCTCTTTTCATAAAGAAAGGGACGGAGCATACTGTGTGGCAGAAACTGTAATTATTGGGCTCTTGTAATCCTATGTTGGTACCCCCCTCAGTGAAAAGGGCAAGATATTTCTCCTGCTTTAAATGCGCAAATCCTAATCTACTTGACAATGAAGAACAATTCTAACAGAAACATGAGGAAGGGCCAGAGAAAGAATTAAAAAATAATAACTGTATTTCATAAATATTGTTTAATAAAATTCTTATTAAAAGTGACCACAGCAAAGAACTGACCTATTACCAGGACTTACCTGGAAGGCACTGAGTCATGATGGCAAAACCAATCCAAGACCCGACCTGGAAGGGAAAGGAAGGGCCAAGACTGTGTCAAGGGAAATAATAAGGCGGCTTTCTAGGCTGGCTTGAGCAGTGGGTTCTTCAGCCAGGGCAAGTGAGCACACAGCACAGTAACTCTTCAGTGCCACTTGAACTCTGAAGGACGAAGCAAGCCCCAACTCATGCACGAACCCGACTGGGTTTCTGTACTTGTACTGTGAAAACAGACAACTTCCCCACAAACCTTCTTGCGCATCTACCCAACTACAGGGTAAAGACTGATGTGTAAGTAGAAGGAAGTGTCTATCCTACAATCAATTTAAAAGGCACATAGCAATGTTCACATGAGCACAACCATCAGCATTAGAACAGGCCTGAAGATTTTAGAGTACACATTCTAGTCCACTGATTTGGCGGGATATGTTATTAAATGTCTAAATAAATGTGGCCTCTAAGTGAACAGTATGTACACAAAAAGGAAGTGCACGCACACAAAAATATGGACTGCTGTAGTAATCGATAATGCTTATGGCACGTTGGTATTCCTGCCTGAAGTCAACCTGGGATATATCTGCCACTACACATTTGCAACAGTGTTTGGGGAAATAAAAAAACCCAGATGATTGGAGCAGCAGGTAACTATTCTTCAGCTACAGTAATACAAGACGATGAAGATCAAAGAAAAGGGCAGAGACAAGAATGATCATGGTAGCTGGTGATCCACTACTGTGAGAAATTGAAACAAATGTGTGCCAACCAGACACGCTGACTAGTGAAGTGTGCTTAATGCCATCATGTAACAGTGTGTTGACTGACCAGAGATGACAGAATAACTTCCAAATCTCTATCAAGTCCACTGACAATTACTCCTTCCTCCTAATCCACATGAGCACAAATGGTACTGTAAGAAATAAACATATATCACCACAGTGAAAATCTAGGAAAAATGCTCAAGCCCTGCGGGCCGTGATAGGGTTCCCATTCATGCTGATCGGAGAGATCTGCTTTCAGGGACCATGGGCTGAGCTGTCTGGATGACTGACTGCTGATATGAGATGGACTGCATCACAAGGGCTGGTAAAATACATTTGGCTGAAACACAATAAACCTCAGCAGGAGGGCTTTAAACAGAATCCTATGAGTGTTGGAAATGAAAACCTAAGATAAACATGTGCACACTGTAGAAGGGCGTGGGAATGTTGCTGTAATAGGGAATGATAAATCATCTGATAAAATATCAGAAACTACAATGGCTCATAAAGTTCGTAGCCTTCATTATCTATGCAGTAATACATAGGAATATGGAAAATGAGCTACGTGAGTTTAAACTCCTAGTATTAGAAGGCAAATGTGATTGAATATGTGTAACACAGACTTGTTGGCATCAGTCACTTATTAGAATATAGCAACTGAAGGACTGTTCAAAAGCAAAAGCAACAAAAAGGGAGGGTAAGTTGCAGGAGAACAAAATCAGCTTTTCAGCAGAAGTGGCAAAAAGCCAACAATTACTCAACTCCTATTTTGTCTCTATTTTCCCCAGAAAAGGTCATGTGTGTTCCATTAGCAATTGTAAAGACAACATGAAGAAACGGGACTGAAGTTTGAGGCTGACAAATACATGGTCAGCCAATATCTATTTACTTCAGAGGAATATACATTTCCTATTCCCTAATTGCAATGCATTTGGACCTGAAGAATGTTGCTGATCGACTGGCTGAACTTCTATTTATCTCTGTGAAATTCTAGAGAACAGATGCCACATGACTCAAGGAGCTCAGATGTGTTGCTATTTCAGGAAGGGGGGAAAGGGCCTAGGGAATCTGCCACTAGTCTGATAGGTGAGAAGATTTGAGAGCTGACTTAGCGAGATTAACCCCAAAACACCTTGCAAACAAGGCAATAATTAACAGACACCAGCAATAATTTGGTAACCACATTCATCACACGAACATTCTCTCCTTTTATTGGGTAATTTTTTAAAATCTGGGAAGGCTATAGATTTAATGTATCTTAACTTCAGCAAAGTCTTTCACAAAGTATCTCATGACATTCTGATTAGCAAGGTAGTTAAGTGTGAATGGGATGGCATGACAAGTGGATACACAGCTTCTCAAAAAACAACTTCAAAGAATGCCCATCAATGGTTCCTCTTCAAACCAGAATGATGTACTTAATGGAGTCCAAAAGGTTCGATCCTGGGCTCTTTGTTGTTGTTTATTTGTTTAGTCGCTTCCGACTCTTCGTGACTTCATGGACCAGCCCACGCCAGAGCTTCCTGTCGGTCGTCAACACCCCCAGCTCCCCCAGGGACGAGTCCGTCACCTCTAGAATATCATCCATCCACCTTGCCCTTGGTCGGCCCCTCTTCCTTTTGCCCTCCACTCTCCCTAGCATCAGCATCTTCTCCAGGGTGTCCTGTCTTCTCATTATGTGGCCAAAGTATTTCAGTTTTGCCTTTTATATCATTCCCTCAAGTGAGCAGTCTGGCTTGATTTCCTGGAGGATGGACTGGTTTGATCTTCTGGCAGTCCAAGGCACTCTCAGAATTTTCCTCCAACACCACAGTTCAAAAGCATCGATCTTCCTTCTCTCAGCCTTCCTTATGGTCCAGCTCTCGCAGCCATATGTTACTACGGGGAACACCATTGCTTTAACCATGCGGACCTTTGTGGTCAGTGTGATGTCTCTGCTCTTAACTATTTTATCGAGATGTGTCATTGCTCTTCTCCCAAGGATTAAGCGACTTCTGATTTCCTGACTGCAGTCAGCATGCGCAGTAATCTTCGCACCTAGAAATACAAAGTCTTTCACTGCTTCTACATTTTCTCCCTCTATTTGCCAGTTATCAATCAAGCTGGTTGCCATAATCTTGGTTTTTTTGAGGTTTAGCTGCAAACCAGCTTTTGCACTTTCTTCTTTCACCTTCATAAGGCTCCTCAGTTCTTCTTCGCTTTCAGCCATCAAAGTGGTATCATCTGCATATCTGAGATTGTTAATGTTTCCTCCAGCGATTTTAACTCCAGCCTTGGATTCCTCAAGCCCAGCATGTCGCATGATGTGTTCTGCGTACAAGTTGAATAGGTAGGGTGAGAGTATACAGCCCTGCCGTACTCCTTTCCCAATCTTAAACCAGTCCGTTGTTCCGTGGTCTGTTCTTACTGTTGCTACTTGGTCGTTATACAGATTCTTCAGGAGGCAGACAAGATGACTTGGTATCCCCATATCGCTAAGAACTTGCCACAATTTGTTATGGTCCACACAGTCAAAGGCTTTAGAATAGTCAATAAAACAGAAATAGATGTTTTTCTGAAACTCCCTGGCTTTTTCCATTATCCAGCAGATATTGGCAATTTGGTCCCAAGTTCCTCTGCCTTTTCTAAACCCAGCTTGCACATCTGGCAATTCTCGCTCCATGAATTGCTGAAGTCTACCTTGCAGGATCTTGAGCATTACCTTACTGGCATGTGAAGTGAGTGCCACTGTTCGATAGTTTGAACATTCTTTAGTGTTTCCCTTTTTTGGTATGGGGATATAAGTTGATGTTTTCCAGTCTGATGGCCATTCTTGTGTTTTCCAAATTTGCTGGCATATAGCATGCATTACCTTGACAGCATCATCTTGCAAGATTTTGAACAGCTCAGCTGGGATGCCGTCGTCTCCTGCTGCCTTGTTATTAGCAATGCTTCTTAAGGCCCACTCAACCTCACTCTTCAGGATGTCTGGCTCTAGCTCACTGACCACACCGTCAAAGCTATCCCCGATATTGTTATCCTTCCTATACAGGTCTCCCGTATATTCTTACCACCTCTCTACTCTTCCGTTTTTTTAATTTACTTGGGTGAAGATGTCGATGAAGATGTCGATGAAGATTCTCAGTCATCCAGGTGGAATTGTCTGTAGGTTGAGTCATGGCAACTGGATTTCTTTCTTTTTGGTTGAAAGGTTTCACTGCTTGTCCAAGCAGCTTCTTCAGTCTGGGCAAAGGTTGGTGAGGGGACCCCATATATGTCTTCCAGGGTGGCTGCATTGTCCCTACACCTGAATGGCTTGTTAATTGTGCCATGGAGGTGTGGATTGTCTTGATGTCTCACTCCTAGATCTCTTGCTCATCCCGAAGTGGATCGTTAAGAGTGGCCTTCCTGGTAAACTTGTGAAGGGGTCTTAATCTTCCTGGCGACCAATGGACACAATTTGTCCCCCATTTTTCATGCTGCTCTTTCTTTAGTCCCCAGGAAGAGATCTAGGAGTGAGACATCAAGACAATCCACACCTCCATGGCACAATTAACAAGCCATTCAGATGTAGGGACAATGCAGCCACCCTGGAAGACATATATGGGGTCCCCTCACCAACCTTTGCCCAGACTGAAGAAGCTGCTTGGACAAGCAGTGAAACCTTTCAACCAAAAAGAAAGAAATCCAGTTGCCACGACTTAACCTACAGACCTGGTTGAAGATGTGGATGGAATTATCAAATTTGTGATGCAAAACTGGGTGACATAGCTGATACACTTGAAGACAAAAAAAAAAAAATCAAACAATCCTGATAGGTTACAGAAATGAGCTGAAAATAACATTAATGAAATTTAACAGAGACAAATCCAAAGTTTGTCATAAAGAAACATAAATTAAATATTGAGGTATAAGATTGGGTAGGAATACCTAGCTTAGTAATAGTACTGGTAAAAAAATCATGGAACAATAGTTGATTGCAAACTAACTATTAGTAGGTCAATTCAGGTTAGGGCCTGGAAGATGATGATAATTTATTGTCTCAAAATGCAATTTTTCCCAGTTGGTTTAAATCCTCTAGTTCTAACAAATAACTTTTTTTCACCTTGGAAGCAGGCAGCAGAGTATAAGCTGGCTTCATAAGAGCTCTCTTCACTATTCTTAATATCATTAGGTTATGATCAAGCTAAGCAATTAATCATTCAAAGAATAAGGGACATGGAGTTCCAGACTGAAGTTAACATTCTATCGCCCCAACATGATAGAATTTGGATAAATGGGGGTGTATGGGAACCAGCAAGTTATTCGCTAAACCCAACTTTCCCTAGGCTGAGAATCACATTCTTTAAAGCTAGATTCAATATTCTTCCATCTGCACTTCAAGGCAGGCATAGTAAAATCCCTATAGCTGAGCATATCTGCCCATGTGGTGATGAGGAAGCTGAAACCATCTCACACGTATTATTATGTTGTATATTTTATAGGGGCATTAGATCAATCTACATTTTGCCCCTAATAGATAAATTTCCTGGGAATCCAGATAATTTTTATGTGAACCATCTTCTTCAGGATCCAACACCATACATTATGTGTACAGTAGCTAAATTTTGTGTTGCTGCAATGAAAGTAAGACAAAACCAGTTAAAGAACTAATTCACCCTTGTTTTAAATATTTTTAAATTGATATATCTTAATCAATAAATTGTTAGGGGATATATATTTTTTATTTTTATTTTATACTTATTAATGTTTTAGATTTATACTACCTGGGTCACAAATGTATCAATATAGTAATAGAGGAGTGAATGCTGTGTTATTATGTGATTTATTTTGTTAGTTGATAGTATATTATTGTATCTATTTGTTTTACTCTGTTTTTGTCCTTTTAAATTTTGTCATTGACCGAATAAATATTATTGACTGACTATTAGTAGTGCGATGTGGCTGCAAAAAAGACAAAATCAATTTTATGCTACATCAACAGAAATATAGTTTCCAAATGATGAGAAGTAATCATTCTACTCTACTGTGCATTAGTTAGACCCCACTATATCCAATTCTGGGTGCTATACTTTACAAAGCATTCAGAGAAACTGTAGTAGGTTCAAAGAAGAGTAAGAAGCATGATCAAGGGACTAAAATGAAGTTCTATAATAAGGATTTGACAAAATTGGGAATTTTTAACTTTGAGAGAAGACTGAAGTGTACTATCACATCTCCCCTCAAATATCTGAACAGCTACCATATACAAGGTCACAACCTATTCTCCAATGTGCAGGACACAAAATAATGAGTTCAAATTACAAGAAGGGATATTCTAATTGGTTTTTTTTAAAGGACTATGTGAAAGAGCAAGTCAACAGCAGAACCAATTACTGAGAGAAGTAATAAGATCCACTTTGCTGGATGTGTTGAAGATGAAACTAGATTTCAATCTGTCAGGAATTTTTAATTTGGGTCAAGCATGGAGGAAGCTTTTGAGCAACAAGAGTTAATCATTCAATTAAAAGAGAGATAAGAAAAGAGTGATGTTTTTCAGAATATTTGCCTAGATGCTGTCACTACAGAGTCCTTGGTGTCCTCTGAGCCTTGTTGTTTTCAGAGAGCACCAAGGACTCCACAGTTCAGCCCTGAGCTACAAATATTTGCCTAATTGGTACTGTCACTATAGCCCTATGTTTCCTGTGAAGCAGAGTTCATTAACAAAAACGCATGGGGGAAATGCAAGGCTTTTACAATTTGCTCCAAAGCTAAATCACAGTCATACCTCATAGGTATAATTGGGGCAAGAGACCAGCAAGAAAAGCCATGTGAATGGGTTCTTGGTAGGGAATGGGATCTTCCTGGTCTTTGAACCTGGAGGAAATCACAAGAATTTGATTTAGTTTATAGAGACAAAGAACCAATCTGCATGTAATATGAAACCATCTTTTAGCATTCCGCACAAGAGTTAAAGCACCAGACTTGTAAAATTCTCCCTTTCTCTTTATTAATGGTGACAAAGAAGATAAGGTTCCATACACTCTACACACAGTTAAAAAAAGAGATAAATACAAAAAACCCTAACAGATTTTTAGCCTACAACAAAACAACTCCTTATTTTGCCTGAGGTAACCCCTCTCATCCAGGATTCCAGTCCACCTCCAAAAAACTCCAAAACTCTTCCCACCCAAAACCTGAAAGCACCCCTTCCTTTTCCTTGATTGGCTTTCAAGGGTCCAGTGACTACCTCTGGGCACATAAGGCTGGTTTGTTATTTAAAGGGCCAGCTGATCCCACTACAGAGCAGAGGGCCTTTTTAATACAGATGTCTGCACTTCCATTTGACCCTTCTCTGTACTCACCAGCTGGACGAAGATTCCGCAAAGCAATATGAATAGAAAAGTTTCCCAGCTGACAGAACTGCAAGACGAAACAGAACCAGTGTTAACACAGGAGGACAAGAATTGATCTTTCATAATTATTATCACCACCAGAAGCCAGATAATGGCACAGAAGCCTCCCAGAGCTCACACAATCAGTGATTCAAATATTTTTACAGAAACCTTAGGAATCTGCTTGGAAAAAGGGACAGAGCCTTGAATGTGCCAATACAAGGGATTTTTATCTCTCATGTCTTCTGATCCTTTCTTCTACATGCATAGCATCACCCACCAGAACTTAACAGCGCTGATGCCAATAAACTGTGCAAATTAAGTCCTGGCTGTAAGATGAGAAACTCAGGACCCAGTATTTTCCAGTAAGTAAATCAACTTTAAAAATACATATTGTTTCATGTTTCCTTCTATTGCCTTTTTTCCTTTTGTTCTTTCCCTGGAATCTCTTTGGGACAGGAACCTGTCCTTCTCATTCTTTATAACGCATCAGATACACACAGTCAACAGATAAGATCATACAGTACGAATACAGAATTTTTCTGCAACTGTCGAAAGCAGCCACATCTTTTCCTGCGATCACAGAACTGCCCAGTGCAGCAGTCAGATGGTTCCAAGAAAAAAATATGGCTGCTTTCAACAGTTGCAGTAAAGTGCTATGTTCACATTTCTGCATGCGCTGAATCACCTTTTTGGAACTGAATCTGAACCACTGCACAGCCCTACTAACATTCTGGCCTTAGACGCAAGCACACAAGGAAGGAAAAACCAGTTTCTCTCCCTCCAACAGTACTAGAAGCATGATCCATTCCCAAACTCATTCAGTAGAATATTGATCTAACTCTGCCTTTGCCTAGGAGGACTTCATAGTTCCAAGGGCTAAACTGCTTCCTGACAGGTATATGTCAGTAAGTGAAGTCCCACCTCCTTCCAGAGATACGACATCTCCTCCACTATTGCAGGCTGTTTCATGGTCTTTCCGTGCACTGAGAAAGAGAGGCATGTCTCTATATTTTACTGTGCAGGTAGTTCTAATTTCACTCTCCCAGTCTTTTTCCCATTGCTCCAAAAGGCAGTTGATCTTTCTCTTACTTAAGAGAACTACTGTCATTTGCACAAAATCCAATATTATCCATCTGTATAAGACTAGATTATATACCACAAATAGTCATAACTGTTGTTTCTAGGCAAATAACTTCTTGATTTTTAACATCTGTCTTTGCATGGGAGAGCTTCCCACCTCAGGCTGGCCTAGGCTCTGCCTGAAACACCCGTCCTGTTTTCTGTTACATATCCACCATATTTCAGGTACAGAGCTATTCCTCAAGAATCTACAAATTATTACCAGGAATATGATAAGTGCCAGTTTCACTTGTTCATGTCCATATGCTGAAGGAAAAAAGAAAAAAAGAAACAGAAGCATTACTACGTTAGAGTAACTCCAACATTTGGAGCACCTAGAAAGTTCCTAGAAGAAAAAGATTCCCCAGCGACAGAACTCAAGATTTTCCAGCTGAACGAAAATGAATCTCATGACAGCAACTATACAGTTATATCTGTGATACCACCTTAATATTCATAAGGAAGGGGGAAAAACAAGGAGAAACCAGAGGCCTTTGGTTAATCCCTTCAGTGCCTTCTTTTTCCTCTCACCCTTCACTAACTAGTTATATGACAAACCAAACCAGCAAATGAAACAAAGAATAACTCTGCATAGAGTTCTAAATGGCACATTTGGAACATTCATCTAGACTTTTTTGAGAGTGTCAACAAGCACATTGACAAGGATAACCCAAGAGATATTATATACTTGGATTTTCATAAAACCGTTGACAAAGATTCCTCACCAAAGGCTCGTAACAAGATGAATAAGCTTAGAAAACAGAAGAATAGGAGGTAGGGAAATACAGTATCTCTGATAGAGGCATATCAAGCAATGCATGTCATAAATAACATGGATTTTTTTTTCTTCCTCTCTCATCATCTTGGAACCCTTTAATGCAGGGAGATTCAGGACCAGAAGAGGAAAAACACTTTTTCATGCAGAGCAGTGTAAAAAAGAAAGGTTACTGCTTTATCACTTTATTTAAAATATAAAAACTAGCAGTACATTTAAAAATATAGGAGCTCTAATGTGAAGTACACAAACTAAACAAGAATATGTGTAAAAATTACTTCAAAGATCAAATAACTTCTGATACGGAATATCTTGATTGGCTAGCATATACATTTTAATTAAGACTTGAAGTAATTTGCACCAAGCTATATCCTGTGTTCTCTGTATAGAGTTCTAAATGGCACATATGCTGCCTTCTCCCCATTTTTAATCTTCATAACTTGTCAGCTTGGTTTAGCTGACTTATAACAAACAGGCCCAATGTAATGAGTTTAACGTCTGAGAGTATTTGAATGAGATCTCTCTAGACCTAATGTGAAACTTTAACTGTTTAAAAAGGAGTCAAGTCCAGAGCAGTAACTCATGAAGAAAGCATCTCTGAGGGAAAATATGTCAATTGTGGTTCTAAATCAGAGGAGAATGAGTAAAGCTAGCCTTGTGATAGAGGTCAATTTGAGGAAAGCTAAGGCTAGAGAAACTAAATTACATGGAATTACATGATCTGAGGAATTTTGGAACAGAAAGATGGGAAGTAAAAATTACAGATCTATTCCTCAGCTAAAGGATACACTAACTTATTTTTTCCATTCAAGAAGTTATGTGGGGCACTGGGAACTTGCTTTTTGACCTCCTGGAAATCTTGTTCCAGTTCATCAAATATTTACCATTGCTTCTGATTTGGAGAATTTTACCAAACACTGCCTATATGTTTGTAAGCTTGTATTTATAATGAAGAGACCTAGAAACCTTTATTTAAAAAAGGAAAGCAAAATGGAATTCTGCTCAATTATGTATTTATGCCATTTCTCAAGGCAGCTACAATTGGCTAGTTCAGCATTATATAGGCCTATTAGCACTCATTCAGTGAGCAGTACATTAGCTGCTAGGCAGAGCAGACAATCTCATGCAAGCCCATTCTGAGATCCCTCCCTTCCCTTGAGCCTCCTCCAATACACCCTTCTGGTTAATTACAAGGAAAACATTAATTTCATTTAATATTCAGCTTCTTAAAAATCAAATGGACTTCTCTGATCAACACTGATATTCTTCTTTTCTCAGCTTACCAGGTGGTGTATACAAAGGGTGATTGATATAGTATGCCATCCAGGCTGCAAAGCCCCAGTAGTAAGTGCAATTCTGAGGAGAGAATTAAGAGTATCACATTAAAGATATAGTTGACTAGTAAGAGTGTATCAAAACAAGAACCTGCTGACTGCATCAGCTTCATGGCTCCGTGAAGAGACCCAGCAGAAAAGGATGGCAGTCTTTAGCCTAAGGCTGTATGGTGCTTGAAAATGTCCTTACCTTGAAGATGTTACGTAAGGGCATTGTTCCATGGGAGAATCTGTGGACAAAAAGGGTCTCCAGGAGGCGCTTGACATAGTGGAAAGAGTGACAAATGCAAGCCAGGCTAGAAAGGAAAGGAAAACAGAGATGGCTGACAATAGAAATCACTACCTACCAGAGAAATATAGATATCTTCTACACATTTGATGAGTATCAGCCAAAAGATAAGGTACATCCACCTTTCCAAAGTTAGTTAGTTAGTTAATTTATTCATTATTTAAATTTATATGGCCACCCATCTCAAATCCATGACTCTTGAGTGGCTAGCAGCAGTTAGAAACACCACATAACAATATATAACGATAAAAAATAATACATATAAAATCAGCAGTTGAGGTAAAAACCTAAATAACCAAGAAATAAATCAGCACAAGCACTGCATAGGTTTTGGCACACATCCAGCTCCCTGACAGTGACACAACCATGACTTTAACGCCTTAAAAAAGGCCAGCAGGGTGGGGCCAATCTAATCTCCAGGATATGATGTTCTAACAGGACTGAAAGGACTCTCTTCCTGGGCCCCGCCAAATGACATTCCCTAATAGACAGGATCTGTAGCATGCCTCTCCTGCTTGCTATGATGGGATGGGTAGACATAATTGGAGAGAGGTGGTCCCTCAAATACTGATCCCATGCCATTAAGGGTTTCATAGTAATTACCAGTACCTTGAATTGATCCCGGAAGCATGCTAGCAACCAGTGCAGCCCACAGAGCAGAGAGGTAACCTGCGCTGATAAAGGAGTGCAGGTAACTATCTGTGCTGCTGCACTCCGTAGCAGCTGCAGCTTCCAGATACTCTTCAAGGGCAGCCCCTAGTAAATCACATTGCAGTAGTCTATTCAAGAGGTGACAAAACATGAGTGACTGTGAGCAGAGCCTCCTTGTCTAGGGATGGGTGCAACAGGCACACAATACAAAATTGTGCAAAGGCCCTCTTAGTCATGTCTATCACCTGTTCCTCTAACAGGAGCCACAAGTTCAGGAGGACCCCAAGTGGCAGACAGGTCCTGTAAAGATGGAAAATCCCCAGAAGATGGAGCCGCTATAACCCAGAGCCATGCAGTCTTGCTAGGATTGAGCTGAAGGCTGTTGTTCCCCATCTAAACCCCGAGAACCTCCAGACACCAAGAGAGAACCTCCACAGCATCACTTGGGCAGCCAGGGGTGATGATATGAAGTTGGGTAGCATCAGCATACTGACGATACCTCATCCTGTTCCACTGGCTGATCTCACCAAGTGGCTCCATGTAGCTGTTAAACAGGAGCGGAGAGACTACCAAACCCTACAGAACCCACCACAGCAGGGGCTATGCGCTAGACATCCCTTCCCATCAACACAGATTGGAACTGGCCCCAGAGGGAGGGAGGGAGGGAGGGAACCAGCACATCCTAATGGTGAGCTTTCCTTATTCTCCCTTGTGGATAGTTTTCCTTATTCAGAATAACTATTTGGTGATATTTGCAATCTTAATTAGCTACAGGAATTTTAACTAATAAGGTCTGGGCAACTCCCCCAAGAAATGGTTTTCTTTTCACATGAACTAATACAAGAGAAGCCAAAATGCGCTCTCAGCTTGAGGAAGCCCCAAATGATAAAATTTCACAGCCCCAGTGACAAAGCATCAACAATCTTTCATAAATTGCAGTGAAGTGGACTTGTGAGTTAAGCATGCATGCAAGGGAATTTATTCCCGTTTACTCACTTATTAAACAAAATAATATCAATTAAAATCCAGAAACATGCTTCCTCAGAAAACATGTAACACAACAAGGAACTTACTGGTCTTGCTGCTTTATTCTAGCTGGAATGGCAACAGCAAAACCGAGCTTTAACTTAGAATTGGGGAGTGGATTTAAATCAAGGCCATTCTAAAGAATAACCCCAGAGTAGCAGAGGATTGAGTTTTAAGCCTGCTTGTAAAACAGTCCAAGCTCCTTACATTTTACAGTACAACCTAACTCTAGGTGTAGCCCATTTGAGTCTTCAAACCCAGCTTTAGGTCACAGCATCTAAGCTGTCTCCTCCTGATATTTTAAAGAAATTGGTTATTTAAGCAAACCCTAACTACAGTAATAACTAAAAGGAAGCAGCCAGCAGGGGGTGTATGAGAGCTAGCCAATATATTGTACTGAGTGGCATATGTACGATTATCTCCCTGCTGGGCAGAAGTCACAACTATGTGACCAGTGCAGTGAGCACCTGACTCTCAGGCAGCAATTTCATTCCCCTGCAGCAAAGGTAACTGAACTGGAGAAACTAAGAGGGACAGAGAAGTTGGCAACAGAGGCCTTCAGGGATGATGGTGCATCCCATTCCAACCATGATTCCTCATAGGTCACAGAAAATAAAGCTCTAAGAGTAGGAGGAACTCCATCCAGGGAAGGGGGAAAGAAACTCATAAAGAACCCACTCTTCGTGAGTGAACACATATACTGCCTCATGGAGGATGCTCCTAGTAGTGAAGAATTTTATTATTAGGAATTCTGTTATTGATCTATCCTATTATTGTCTATTATTCTTAGACCAATAGAAGTGGGACAGGCATGCCAACCATATGGTGACTTGTCCTCCCACTGTGAAGGTGCAGACATCATGCGCTACCTAGATAAGCTTGGTTGATAATGCTGGACTGGAGCCAGTAGATGGGATGCATGCCAGTACTAACAACGTGAGGAAAAGTAGTCAAGCAGGCCTGGAAGCCAAATTTAGGTTGCTGGGCAAGATGTTGAAATTGAAGACTGCTGAGATGACTCTCTTGGAAAGGTATCTGTTCCATGCAGAGTGCCAAATAGGCAAGCAGAGTTAAGTAGTTTCAATGCAGGGATGACATAATAGTGCCAGGAGGAGCAGTTTAGATTTCTGAAACTATGAGAAAACCTTTGATCTGTACAAAATCAGGTCTGTACAAAACCAAGAACCAGAAGAGTATCACAATGTATCACAAATATCAAAAAGCTGTGGGGCAGCTTTTCACCTGATTCCAATGGGAAAGCCAAAAAGATGTAAGTAGCATTCAGTTTGGGGGAAATCACCCCTGAAGGATAAGTTAAAAATTTTGCAATAATTCTGAGGGTGACAGTATAAATTTAGGAAATAAGTATAATCAATCAAGAAAGCCAGAACATGACAAGGGTACAATACATGTCACAGAAAATCTAAGAGTGAGGCTTTAAGTGTTTCTTTGTGAATACTGATATGGGACAGCTAAAGTCCTTGATGTTAGAAGAAAACACAGTTACAGTAAGCATTACAAAATCCTGGGGAAATGGAGATACCTAATAGCATAAAAGTCATCTCTGGATATAAAATATATAGAACACATGAAAGGGCCTACTGGGGTAGAGTTGCTCCAAATGTCAAAGACAACTCATAGCATAACTTATGCACAGAGCAAACTATTCCGCAGAATAACTGTGGACTCTCCATATCATTCCCCCAAAGCATGTTAGGACATCCCCACCCCCTGACCAAGAAGATAAAGCTGACCTGCAGATGGAAAATGAAATCAAAGAGGCATCTGAAAAAGAAATATGAATAGAAAAAAATAAGGAAATACAATGTAGAATAAACATTATTGAAAAAGAATCAACATAGCTTTGTAGACTTTTTTGACAGCACCAACAAACATGTAAACAAGGGTGGTTTAATACATATGGTATGCCTGGACTGTCAAAAGCCTATGACAAGTTCTTTCCTGAAGTCTGCTGATAAGCTCAGCTGCTCTGAGAGAAGGGGAAAGGTGGATTGGTAACTAGTTAAAAAATAAGAAACTACAAGTAGGAATAAATAGGGAATTCTCAGGCTGGCAACCTGTGCAATATAGGATCATCCAGGAAAGAGTACTGGGACTCTCAATAAGAATAGACATGATTTGGATTTCAAAGAGTTTGGCTACTAAGGTACTAAAGCAGAGATACTACCAAAGACTTTTTTGGATCATAATCCAGTGAGTTTAGTTTATAAAAGGAAATCTACTTCTTTTAGATGAAGACTAAATGAAATGTTGCTACAGAAAGAAGCAATAGTGGAGAATTGTAAAAAGAAATTAAAATATTTTTTAAAAAAATAATTTAGATAAAGGTACTGATTTAAGAATGGTTTGGGACACAAGTAAAGCTTTTATTAGATGTTATTTTATACAACATAACAGTGAACTCAAAAAGAAGAGTCAAGAGAAAACACAAGCTATTTTGGATGAGATAAAGGGAAAAGAAGATTAAAGAAATTTCCAGAGAAGATAAGTATTTCTCAACAAATTAAGCTTTTACAGTGACAGTTATCTATGTTAACAGTAAAAGAAATGGAAATAAAAATGAACGATGTAAAGCAAAAAAAAATTGAGTTTGCAAACAAACCAAAGAAGTGGTTGGCATATAAATTAAGAAAAGAAAAAGAAAAGAAAATGATATTAAAATTACAAGAGGCAGATACTGTATTAAGGATAGCGCGGCTATACAAAAAGCATTTTATCAATATTATTCCAACTTGTATAAAGGAAGTGACATCTCTCTGGAGAAAATAGATGAATATCTAAAGAAACAAAATTTACCAAGTATTACAGAGGAAAAGAGAGAGATTCTGAAGCTATAAAAAAGATTAAACCAGGAAAGGTGCCTGGACCAGATGGATTATTAAGTTTTTATTATAAATGTTTGAGGATGAACTTTTACCACGAGTTAAATATAAGGTGTTACAAGATGCAAAAGGAAGTGGAGGATCAGGCCTACCTGATTCAAAATTGTATTTTGTAGCTTGCTGTTTGGTTTGGATGAAAGGGTGGGTGCTTCTGAGAAATAGAAGGCTCTTAGAGTTAGAAGGACACGACCTGAGATTTGGGTGGCATGGCTATTTGTGATACAACAAAATAAGGTTAATGTGGATTTTAAAAATCAATATGTTAGACTGAGAATATGGAATAGATACAAACCCAGGTTGTGCCCAAAAATACCTTTGTGGCTCTCAGCACAAGAAGCATTTTATAGACAAGAGATAATAGGCAAACACAAATGGCTAACGTATTGTGAGATGCTAGAATTTTGTAAAGGGGAATACAAAATAAAATCAAGAGAACTGGTGGCAGAGGGATATAGTTGTCAATGGTTTTCTTATTTACAGTTATTAGAAAGATTTAAAGTACGTAGACAAAAGACTTTATGGTTTGAACATTGTAAGACTTGAGTCTGAAGTAGAATTGTGTACAAATGATGAACATGTAATTGCTAAATGTATAAACTTTTACTGAAATTTGAAACAAAAGAACAAGTGAAAGAATGTATGATAAAGTGGGCTAAAAATTTTAGTTATAATATGCATATGAAACAATGGGAAAATATGTGGTTGAAAGGATGGAAATTTACCATACGTTATCATCTTAAAGAGAATTTTTATAAAATGATTCACCATTGGTGTATCTCAGCAGCGAAATTGTCTAAAATGTATAAAGGCACTTCAAATTTATGTTGGAAATATGAACAAGAAGGGACATTTTATCATGCTTGGTGGACGTGTAAAAAAGCTAGAAAATTCTGGATTCAAATACATACATGGATTCAGAGGATTTTAAAGATTAATATACAATTGAGACCATAGGTCTTTCTTTGGGATTGATGGACAGAGTTGGAAAAAAAGTCATAGAACTTTGTTTTTGTATATGATAACTGCAGTGAGATTATTTTATGCGCAAACATGGAAAGATTCAGCATTACCCACAATGGAAGAATGGTTGGTAAAGATGATGGAACTTGCCAAGATGGCCAAATTGACTTCTCTGATCAGAGAAAAGACAATTATCTACATTTATTGCTGACCGGAAACCCCTTAGAGACTTTGTGCGTAAAACCAAAAAAAGTGAACTTACAATTTATGGTTTTGATGATTAGACAGGATAGATTATAGAAAAAAGAGAGTTATGTTGTAACCTTAGAGTAAGAGGTAAATTTATAATTGTACTTATAACTGTCTTCAGTAAAGGATCGTTACCTTGTCGTGGTGCTGGAGCTTGAGCACCTCAGTGATGCCATGAGCTAAACCATGAAGGGCCACCCAAGACGGGAAGGTCATGACAGAGAGGTCAGACTAAATGCGATCCCTGGGGAAGGTAATGGCAACCCACCCCAGTATTCTTGCCGTGAAAACTAAATGGATCAGAACAACCAGAGATATGTCAGTATACCATCGGAAGATGAGACCCCCAGGTCGGAAGATGGTCAAAATGCTACTGGGGAGGAACAGAGGATGAGTTCAACTAGCCCCAGACGTGATGACGCAGCTAGCTCAAAGCCGAAAGGACGGCTAGCAGCCGACGGTGCTGGTGGTGAACGGCGAATCTGATGTTCTAAGGATCAACACACCATTGGAACCTGGAATGTAAGATCTATGAGCCAGGGCAAATTGGATGTGGTTATTGGTGAGATGTCAAGATTAAACAGACATTTTGGGCGTCAGTGAACTGAAATGGACCGGAATGGGCCACTTCACATCAAATGACCACCAGATCTACTACTGTGGACAAGAGGACCACAGAAGAAATGGAGTAGCCTTCATAATTAATAGTAAAGTGGCTAAAGCAGTGCTTGGGTACAATCCAAAAAACGATAGAATGATCTCAATTCGAATTCAGGGCAAGCCATCTAACAATACAGTGATCCAAATATACGCCCCAACCACAGATGCTGAAGAAGCTGAAGTAAAGCAGTTCTATGAGGATCTGCAGCACCTACTGGACATCATGCCTAAAAGGTACGTTATTTTCATCACAGGAGACTGGAATGCTAAGGTGGGCAGTCAAATGACACCTGGAATTACAGGTAAGCATGGCCTGGGAGAACAAAATGAAGCACGACTTAGGCTGATAGAATTTTGCCAAGAAAACTCACTCTGCATAACAAACACTCTCTTCCAGCAACCTAAGAGACGGCTTTATACATGGACTTCACCAGATGGACAACACCGAAATCAGATTGACTACATCCTTTGCAGACAAAGGTGGCAGACATCTATACAGTCGGTAAAAACAAGACCTGGAGCTGACTGTAGTTCAGATCACAAACTTCTTCTTGCACAATTTAGGATCAGACTAAAGAGATTAGGGAAGACCCACAGATCAGCTAGATATGAGCTCACTAATATCCCTAAGGAATATGCAATGGAGGTGAAGAATAGATTTAAGGGACTGGACTTAGCAGATAGGGTCCCGGAAGAACTCTGGACAGACGTTCGCAACATTGTTCAGGAGGCGGCAACAAAATACATCCCAAAGAAAGAGAAAACCAAGAAGGCAAAATGGCTGTCTGCTGAGACACTAGAAGTAGCCCAAGAAAGAAGGAAAGCAAAAGGCAACAGCGATAGGGGGAGATATGCCCAATTAAATGCAAAATTCCAGAGGTGAGCCAGAAGAGATAAGGAATTATTTTTAAACAAGCAATGCGTGGAAGTGGAAGAAGACAATAGAATAGGAAGGACGAGAGACCTCTTCCAGAAAATTAGAAATATCGGAGGTAAATTCCAGGCCAAAATGGGTATGATCAAAAGCAAAGATGGCAAGGACCTAACAGAAGAAGAAGAGATCAAGAAAAGGTGGCAAGAATATACAGAAGACCTGTATAGGAAGGATAACAATATCGGGGATAGCATTGGCAGTGTGGTCAGTGAGCTAGAGCCAGACATCCTGAAGAGTGAGGTTGAATGGGCCTTAAGAAGCATTGCTAATAACAAGGCAGCAGGAGACGACGGCATCCCAGCTGAGCTGTTCAAAATCTTGCAAGATGATGCTGTCAAGGTAATGCATGCTATATGCCACCAAATTTGGAAAACACAAGAATGGCCATCCGATTGGAAAAAATCAACTTATATCCCCATACCAAAAAAGGGAAACACTAAAGAATGTTCAAACTATCGAACAGTGGCACTCATTTCACATGCCAGTAAGGCAATGCTCAAGATCCTGCAAGGTAGACTTCAGCAATTCATGGAGCGAGAATTGCCAGATGTACAAGCTGGGTTTAGAAAAGGCAGAGGAACTAGGGACCAAATTGCCAATATCTGCTGGATAATGGAAAAAGCCAGGGAGTTTCAGAAAAAGTTCTATTTCTGTTTTATTGACTATTCTAAAGTCTTTGACTGTGTGGACCATAACAAATTGCGGCAAGTTCTTAGCAGTATGGGGATACCAAGTCATCTTGTCTGCCTCCTGAAGAATAACGACCAAGTAGCAACAGTAAGAACAGACCACAGAACGAACTGGTTTAAGATTGGGAAAGGAGTACGGCAGGGCTGTATACTCTCACCCTACCTATTCAACTTGTACGCAGAACACATCATGCGACATGCTGGGCTTGAGGAATCCAAGGCTGGAGTTAAAATCGCTGGAGGAAACATTAACAATCTCAGATATGCAGATGATACCACTTTGATGGCTGAAAGCGAAGAGGAACTGAGGAGCCTTATGATGAAGGTGAAAGAAGAAAGTGCAAAAGCTGGCTTGCAGCTAAACCTCAAAAAAACCAAGATTATGGCAACCAACTTGATTGAGAACTGGCAAATAGAGGGAGAAAATGTAGAAGCAGTGAAAGACTTTGTATTTCTAGGTGCGAAGATTACTGCGCATGCTGACTGCAGTCAGGAAATCAGAAGATGCTTAATCCTTGGGAGAAGAGCAATGACCAATCTCGATAAAATAGTTAAGAGCAGAGACATCACACTGACAACAAAGGTCCGCATGGTTAAAGCAATGGTGTTCCCTGTAGTAACATATGGCTGCGAGAGCTGGACCATAAGGAAGGCTGAGAGAAGGAAGATCGATGCTTTTGAACTGTGGTGTTGGAGGAAACTTCTGAGAGTGCCTTGGACTGCAAGAAGATCAAACCAGTCCATCCTCCAGGAAATAAAGCCAGACTGCTCACTTGAGGGAATGATATAAAAGGCAAAAGTGAAATACTTTGGCCACACAATGAGAAGACAGGACACCCTGGAGAAGATGCTGATGCTAGGGAGAGTGGAAGGCAAAAGGAAGAGGGGCCGACCAAGGGCAAGATGGATGGATGATATTCTAGAGGTGATGGATTCGTCCCTGGGGGAGATGGGGGTGTTGACGACCAACAGGAAGCTCTGGCGTGGGCTGGTCCATGAAGTCATGAAGAGTCGGAAGCGACTAAACGAATCAAGAACAACAAGTTATAACTGTACTTTTATCTTCCTTTTTGATTTCTATCTTTTTCTTTTCTTCTTCTTTATATTAGTTTGTATTAGCTTTTATCTTCCTTTTTAAAACTTTTAATAAAATTATGCATAAAAAAGAAAGAGTATTGGGACTGGTGTTTTCCAACTTCTACGTAAATGTTCTGGGGTTAGGGATGAGCAGTGGTGGTCTTGTTTGCTGATGTTAACCAATTATTCAGAATGTTAAAAAGAATCTCTTAAAGCTAGGTGAATATACTTCAGAATACCAAATGTAGTTCAAGGTAAACAACTGTAAAATAATGTTGTCTCTCCCTAAAATCCAACCTTCATCTGTAAGCTAAAAAGGATCCGAGCTGACAGGGAGTGAAAAGGGAAAAGCTTTCTGAAACATGGTGGAGAGTTGATGAGCATGTCAACCCCGTGTTCTGCTGCTGAAAAAGGGAAAATACATGCTTGAAATCATTGGAAAGGGAACTGAACATAAAACGGTAAATATAATGATGCCCTTATACAAATTTATAATGAGACTACGCTCAAGAGTACTGTGCATAATTCTGGTCAACACATCTTAAAAATGATATTAAAGAATTAGAAACAATGCATAAAAGGACAATCAAAATCATTAGGGGACTGGATCAGTTCCCCTATGAGAAAAGACTACAGCAATTAGGGCTGTCACTTACAATGAAGGAAGGTAATGATAAAGATATATAAAATCATACATGGCATAGATATCATGGCCAGAGAGTAAATTATTTTTCTTCTTCTCTCACAATCTTAGAAGCTGAGGTTATTGAAACTAAGTGCAGGGAGATTCGGGACAGACAGAAGGAAGTTTTTCACACGTAAGTTGACATGTGGAATTTGCTTTCAGGAGCTCTGACAATGGGCAGCCCATCTGCATGATTTTAAACAGGATCTGGGCAGGTTTATGGAGGATCAGGGTATCAATGGTTACCAATAGAGATAGCATTTTATTACCACCTGAATCGTAGCAGTGCGCTTTAAATACTGATTATTGGAACATGTAAGTGGAAGGTGGCAGCTGCTCCCCTGTCTAAATTTGTGAGCTTCCAAATGCAACCAGCTGGCATTTTATTACACAGAATGCATAATAAAATGTCCCCCTGGTCTGATGGAGCAGACTCTTTTCATATCCTTGTATGATACTTCAATAATGCCAATAGCAAAAAAGAATTCAGTATTCAGACCAGTTCTTTTCTGCCAACTCAAGTATATCTAGAAATGTCAACTGTGATACAGGGAAGTTTTCCTTTAAAAGAGCAAAATATATGAAGAGAAATGTCTAGTCCAAGTAAGGAAGAAGAATGAATTATGGTTGAGGTTGCCCTTCCTTGGAGAAGATCTCAGTTCACTTAGTGGACAATATTCCAGTATAAATTAGATGTAAACAGCAAAATGCCTATTGTGGCCTGTAAATACTTACTGAACAACAGAATACTTGCTGGAGGTGAAGTCATATCTTGGGCCATAAATGAAGGGAACCCGGAAATAAAAGAGCAGGTAGATGAGCAGTGGCCCAGCATACTCTGTGAGGAATACCTGACAGAACAAAATCAGAATGAAGAAGGGCAAAAGGATTTCGCAGGGGAGTGTTTTCCTGAGAAATGAAATACACTCACAGTCACCCAGCTGATTTGTGCTCCTAAGTCCCGGAAATACAGTGTTGCTGTTGTCCCAACTGGTAAATTCTGAAGGATATCTTCATCCTTTAAAGACTTTCCCTCTAGAAGAAAGAGAAGTCACACTGAAACTCTGGGGGACTGGGAACCTTCACTTGAACATCAAACATCATAGCCGCTTATTGGTTACATGACAGAGAAGAAATTGTTAGCCTGGCATCCTGAAGGAGAAACATCTGCATGGTAACCTCCAAGATGAAGGATGTTTAGTTATCTTCTCACCTTATTCGTAAAATCAAACTATTAGCAATGGCCTCTTTGTGGATAAAGGATTCGTTCAAAGAGGCCCTTCCTGTGAATTCCTAAGGCACAAAATGTTCATATCGATTTTATTCTCTAATATGATCTGATTCAAGTAAGGCACTAGCCTATGTTTTGTTCTTTTCCTTATCTTCTTCCCAAAAACTGTTGTCCTAAAGGAGAGGAAACCAAGTATTAGGATATTTTATAATACACCAACTTACTGGGATCTAGTCGCAGGGACTGCCGGGCTGGATACCATTGAGGGTCTGAGAAAAGAAAAATAAAGTTGTAACAAGTCAGAAATCTGTTAAACCATTAGCACCATCTGTTGACAGCATTCAAGAGCAATCTAGAGATGTGAAGGCTGACAAAAAATTCTTTGCTCCAGAGTTTTAATGGGAAAGAGAAATTAAAAAACAGTGAAAAATTACTCATTCTGGATCAATGAGTAAAATTTCCAAATAGTGTCTTATAGTACGATCTATATAAAAGTCTACACATGACTAATAGGACTTATTTAGTAGTAGTTGGATATATGACTAATACTACAGCTATTATTATTTCTTTAAATGTTTTATACAAGTTTAGACAGATAACCTGCATGACCATATGGCAGCTGAAGCCCAACACTTCTGGACAGCACTAGAACATTGATGAAAACACATACAAATCTTAGATCCTCTCATCTGCTTCAGGTTCCTTTACCTTCTATAGCAAGTCAAAAAACAAGCCAGCATGAGAGGAAAAAATGCTTAATTTGAACAATTTTTCTACTTTCTCAAGTCCATAGAAGGAAAAAAAGGAAAATTCATAAGCTGAAGCCATTGATCTTTGAACAGTAATTCTAATCAAAGAAAAATAAGGTAGTTGTAGTTTCAAAGATGTAGTATTTAAGTGACATAGCAAAGGTGTTCAACAGCTGATTTTATTAATAAAGCAAGGTGTTCTGCACTATCAACATTGAAATCCATCACAAACAGATATGGTAAACAACAAAAGTGATGTTTTTCTATACATACGAGACTTAGTAAAGAGAGTCTTGATTTCGGCTACGGTAGCATTGGGCTCTACCTGAAAAGGAAACACACAAGAAGGATCAGAAAACCAAAGGACACTATTCTACATAGTCAAGTAGGACTGCATAAAAATAAGAGTCTCTTTTATGTGAGATAGGCTGCTATATAGAGATGATAAATAAATAAATAAATAAAAGACTTGTTTGATTCAAGCACTTTCTATCCTGACAAACAGGCAAGAACAACAAAAACACCCCAGACACAACAAGCACATATTTAAATTATGCCTAAACTGGAAATATACCACCAGCGAAACAACACCAGATGAGTCAATTAGAAAATAAAACAGCTGTGGTGAAACAACATGCTCCCCACACCCCAGAAACACTGACAGAGATAACAAACTAGGAATGTGCTTCTGTCACACACTCCTATATTCTTATCAGTCTAGTGGCTTGCAGGCAAGAACTTATTACATCTAGTAGGGTAGTGCAATATTTTGGATTCAGTCCAGGTGAAGTGCTTTGGAACATAAGAGAAGCATGTATGCAACAGCTGTCTATGCATCTGCATCTCTTTCTAGGGCTATTTGGCTGCTCCCCACCATGGTTACTTTAATGAGTTACAAACATCTGCCACATTCATGTTCCCACAAGTTTCAAAGCAAATCCAAAGCGCTGCATAGGCCTAGCCTCTGACCAAGAGTCATCTGTAGGCAGAGGTAATAACCCCTTTATGTTGTTCACAATCACTATTGTAAGAATGCAACATCAAGGGTTTATTTATTTATTTCTCAAATTTGTACTACTGCCCCCCTGCCCCCAAGGAGGGACTCTGAGAGATTTACAATAAGTTAATCAATTAAAACATTAAAACAATAATCATAATAGAACATGAAATATAATACAATACTATATAAAATTAAGAAGTAAAATAAAAGTCCAGATGGCTACAAAAGATCATAAATATGAGGGGAGCACTCTAAGGTGCTGGCCATCCCCAAGAATGACTCCCTCCCCCTCCCCATCCCAAGCACGTCGCTCAGCCAAGACTTCAGGGACTTCCTGAAGGTCAAAAGGGATGGAGCTTGCCTGATCTCCAGTAGCACGATGTTCCAGAGGGCGGGAGCCACTGCAGGGAAGGCTTGTTTCCTGGACCCCGCCAGATGGAATTCTCTTATAGGCGGGGTCCGCAACATGCCGTCTTTGCATGAACGAGAAGGATGTGGTTGGATGCTTTGTTCTCCCTTTCTTAGTAACCTTTGTTGCTATTATTTTGCACAGTCATTTTATATCTATTTTAACCCTTTTGCAGTAAGAAGGGAATGTAAGCTGGTTCTCTTCTACCTTGGAAGGCTATTTCTATAATCCAGAACAGGTTTGGATGAAATGAATCAATAGTCAAAGGATACTGAAACTGACTTATTAAAGCAACATCTTCACCTGGTGCTGACCAATTCTTGATCTTCCTTGCCCTTTTCTGCACCAGTTCTGCTGTTATTACAAGTTCTTTCATTTCAACTTCTATTTTATTCTAATCTACCTCCTTTATCCAAGCTGCATTCTTGTTGTATTTCTTTGGGTTGTTTCATAGCTGTGCCCAGAACTGCACTGTTTCTTCTTTGTCAGGTGTTAACTCGTTCATTGCAGTCTCTCCACTGATGGATTGGTAGAAACGTTTCTGATTCAACTGAAATTGGAGATTCTGCCTATAGTGAGCAATTCGACCTTTGTATCTGCTAATCTTCTTGGCTATGGCTGTTATTTGCTGCTTTATTATTTCCAGTGCTTCCTTGATCTTCCTTGTTTTCAGATAATATTTCTTGATCAGGCATTCTTTGGTGTTCTTGTTCTTCAGCTTCTTTTCTTTCATCTGTTCTAGCTTGCTTGCATCTGATCTTAGCATGCTGACTTTATTTTCCAACCTGAGCTTCCATTTGGTGGTGCACTGTTTGGCTTTTTTTTCTTGTTTGTTGATTTTGCATCCAAGATATTCAGTTATAACTGCAGCTATACTGTACATTAGTTGGTTTGTTTCCTGCAGTGAGCTGGTGCTTATATTTGATATTACAGTATTGGCATCTATTAATACTTGTCCTAGCTGTTTCTTTGACACAAGCTTCAATGCAGGCAACCTTATTCTGTTGCTTTTGTGCTGTTCTAGAAGCTCAGTTATTCTTTGTTTCAGTTCCTCTTGCTTTTTAGTTAGAGGGCTTTGTTCTTTCTGAAGAGAGGGCAGAGGAGAGGGTGCCTGGTTTGGGAATGAAAACGATTCAATAGCTATGCTGGTTTCCTCTACTGCGGACTCCCCCTGGTTTGCCTCTACAGTCTGAGTTACTTCTGGAAAGGCTTCAATTTCTTTGCCCTGGATAGACCTTTGCAATTCTTCCAATTCTACTTCTATGAATACATTATATTATTATTATTATTATATCCTGCATTTAATATATAAAAATATTTTGGTCAACTCGAGGTGGTGAACATATCTAATACTCCTGTTTATTTTCCCCCACAACATGTATATCCATATTAATATACTGATACATAGTTCATTAATTAATGCCAGTACATAATTATAGCAGTGTGATGAGTTCAAAGAAGAGACAAGAAGTTCTCAAAACAGTAAATGGTTCCTACTGTATATGAATTTTTCTTTGATGAAAAAGTACCAGCAGATATCAAAAAGGTGCCAAGGTGGGGTTAGCTAAACTTCAATGAACTGGTCAAGTCTTGTTGGAAGTTATAAAAATGTCTGGGAACTCTAATTCTTAGAAGCCATAACACAGAATGAATCTACCCTGTTTGATTCTTCTAGAATTCAACCCTAGATCCAAAAGGAAAGATATCCTTGGGAAGGTGAAGCTATCAATGGTCTTTTAGTGAACCACAAAAGTTGTAATTCTGCATTTGTTTTTATGTGTCTGAATCTCTGGATATCTGTCTGTCTGTCTGTCTCTCTATCTATCTGCACTAGCCAGTGAGACATAATTGGCAGCAGGATCAAAGACTAGGCACTAAAACAAATTGAAGAGTGAGAATGTTCATGGTTAATAGGGACTGAGAAAACCTCTGCATAAGCTAGACACTCTTCCAAAAAGTCTGAGAAAAGACAAATACATATTTTACCAGTAAAGGGCACTCTGAGAGCCAGTTTGGTGTTATGGTTAAGGCACCAGGCTAGAAACCAGGAGTCCATGAGTTCTAGTCCCATTTTAGGCACAAAGCCAGCTGGGCAACTTTGGGCTAGACACTCTCTCAGCCCTAGGAAGAAGGCAAGGGCAAACCACTTCTGAAAATGATGCCAAGAAAATTTTGCGCAGGGAATTTTCCAGGCAGTCACCAAAAGTCATCAAAGCCATGTGCACAAACAAATACAAAAGAGCACTATTAGAATGAGTACTTTACAGTGGGAAAGATGGTACAGGATTTGCTAGTCTCCAACTGAGAAAGTAGGGACATTACAATGGATGACATTATAAATGAAGTGGCAGGGCTGAGTATAACTGTTTGGTAATTACTGTTGCCACCACCTACCTTCCAGCGGGATGTCTTTACCTGGTATCATCTCCCCTAATCCTGGTATGTGAGAGAGATAGAACCCCTGCAACTTATGGACTTATTTCCAAGTTCAAAAGATAAAAATGAAATAATTTATATAGTGCCATTTTCTGGCTCTTATAACTTTAAGACATATGACTATGAAAGTCAGTCCCAATCTTCCTCTGGAAATAGATTGATCTCATCTGCAATAAATGAAATAACTTTACTGGAAAAAGAAAGAGAAAGAGAAAATGAAACAGCTTTTTAGCTTTAAGTAGTCACCGCTAAAAACATTCAGTGCCAGGAGACAAAATACAGAACTGATCCAAACAGACACCATCTGAAAAGGACTTCCCATAGAATACTATAAATTTAATATTCTTAACAAACACATAATGGTAGATTTGCTAATAATAAGGTAGCAACTCTGATATAAAAAGATACAAGTTCCACAAAAACACAACATTTATTGAGCATTTACAGTTCATCTTAGGAAGAAGAGATATCAGAGAGCATAAACCTTAAACAGCTATACACTATATGGCCAGTGAAATCAAAACAAAAAAAGCCAAATTAAAAAGAAGTGACAACTGATGCTACCACTTGTGTAATGGTACTATGAGTAGCCTTGGAAGAGATCCATCTTGTTGGGATAAAATAGTCCCTGTTTCTTCCTTGGAGGAGGAATTTCTGTGGAGGAGATGGCGGAAAATGCCAGAATAAAACCAAGAATGCTATTAACAACATACAAGGATTATCAAGTATTTTAAATATAGTTTTTGAAGTTATTAGAAGCACTGAAAAGTGTTGAATCAACAACAGAAGTAGATGAGCCTACTGTATGTTTGTTTTGACAGTAGCAGCTATGAGGGCTTACTTTCCTGAGCCCATGGGTTGGGAAGAAAGAGGTGCTTACACCCAAGGATTCCAGGGACCAAATGCAGAGTATCTGTTTACACTACAATTAGCATACAGACCAATGGGGGGGAGACAATTCAAGGGAGTCTGGGGAGAGAAATGGCTCTGTTATTGGGGCAATTGGTAGATGTGCAAAGTGATCTGCATAGCCAGTGTTTCTCCCTCTCCTCCCCCCACACCTCCAGTGGACAAAATGACACTTCATGGAAGCAGGAATTGCTAGAAGAAAGATATTTTATGGGGTTACTATGGACAGAGGGCCAAAGAGGAAATATATGGTTGGTATAGAGAGAAAGGAGAGGGAAAGCAGTTCCTGAAAATCTGGTGAAGACTCTACACTGTGTGCACAATTATTAGGCAAGTGAGTATTTTGACCATATCATCATTTTAATGCATATTTTCCACCTCCAAGCTGTATAAACCTGAATGCTTATTGGATATAAGCATATCAGGTGATGTGTATTTGTGTAATGAAGGAGGGTGTGGCCTAAGGAGATCAACAGCCTATATCAAGGTGTGCATAATTATTAGGCAGCTTCTTTTCCTCAGGCAAAATGGGCCAAAAAAGAGATTTAACTGACTCTGAAAAGTCAAAAACTGTAAAAAGTCTTTCAGAGGGATGCAACACTCTTGAAATTGCTAAGATATTGGGGCATGACCACAGAACCATCAAACATTTTGTTGCAAATAGTCAACAGGGTCGCAAGAAACGTGTTGAGAAAAAAAGATGCAAATTAACTTCCAAAGATTTGAGAAGAATCAAACGTGAAGCTACCAGGAGCCCATTATCCTCCAGTGCTGTCATATTCCAGAACTGCAACCTACCTGGAGTGCCCAGAAGTACAAGGTGTTCAGTGCTCAGAGACATGGCCAAGGTAAGGAAGGCTGAAACTTGACCACCACTGAACAAGACGCATAAGTTGAAACGGCAAGACTGGGCCAAGAAATAACTGAAGACAGATTTTTCAAAGGTTTTATGGACTGATGAGAGTGACTCTTGATGGACCAGATGGATGGGCCCGTGGCTGGATCAGTAACAGGCACAGAGCCCCACTCCGACTCAGACGCCAGCAAGGTGGAGGTGGGGTACTAGTATGGGCTGGTATTATTAAAGATGAGCTAGTTGGACCTTTTCTGGTTGAAGATGGACTCAAAATCAACTCCCAAACCTACTGCCAGTTTTTAGAAAACACTTTCTTCAAGCAGTGGTACAGGAAAAAGCCTGCATCTTTCAAGAAGACCATGATGTTTCTGCAGGACAATGCTCCATGGCATGCATCGAAGTACTCCTCTGCGTGGCTAGCCAGTAAAGGCCTCAAAGATGAAAGAATAATGACATGGCCCCCTTCCTCACCTGACCTAAACCCTATTGAGAACTTGTGGGCCCTTCTCAAACGGGAGATTTACGGTGAAGGAAAACAGTACACCTCTCTGAACAGTGTCTGGGAGGCTGTGCTTGCTGCTGCACAAAAAGTTGATCATCAACAGATCAAGAAACTGACAGACTCCATGAATGGAAGGCTTACGACTGTTACTGCAAAGAAGGGTGGCTATATTGGTCACTGATTTTTTGTTTGAAATGTCAGAAATGTTTATTTGTAAATTTTGAGTTGTTTATTATTCTCACTTTAACAGATGAAAATAAACAAGTGAGATGGGGGAATTTTCATTTTTCATTTAGTTGCATAATAATTCTGCACACTAATAGTTGCCCAATAATTGTGCACACATAGATATGCTCCTAAGAAAGCCAAAACCTCACTTTTACTTTCTTAAATATTCAGGTTTGAGGTTTATTAACATTTTGGATTGACCGAGAGCACTGTAGTTGTTCAATAATGAAATTCATCCCCAAAAATACAACTTGCCTAATAATTGTGCACACAGTGTATACACTTCCTGCTCCTCCTTCCTGCCAGAAGGGGCAGGAAAGATCTTTCTTTATGTTATTGGGGAAATATTAGTACTAGGGAAAACAGCAATTCTTTATCAGATTTTCAGGTTGAAGTGGCTAGGTTACATGGCACAGAAGCCATATGAAGTATTAAACCGATTTTGTATGTCACAGAAGCATGAAGGACTGTTTATGTATGTGAATGCTACGTAAGTGAATATATGCAAAGGTGGAAAAAAGTTAGCAATTTTAAACTCTTGGTTTTCATCCATGTGGAGCAGGTGGAAGAGAAGCAGAATTTGCAGAAGGAACATGGTATGTTGAAGATGGAATATGGGAAAAGGGAGAGGAAAAAAAGGGAGAATGGCAGACAAACCTAAGGAACAGTTGGTGCCTTTATTAATTTGAAGAAGAATATTAGGAGGGTTTAATTTCTTTTCACATTCATTCCAAAGCCACCAAAAATAATCCATATTTCTTTCAAGTAACCAAGCAATGATAGAAAAAAATATTGAAAAAGAATGAAAAATAGGTAAAAGCCCTCTGATTCAAACTTTTAATATCAGAACTATGAATACTTTGGGTGCAAAGCATTCATAGTTTTTTTGCAGTGCAAAAAACCCACAAAAAATGAAATAGGAAAATTAACACCATAACCTATTGGTACAATGATTGTGAAAAAGAATGTGGTAGTATGGGCATCAGAAACATTTTTAACTGCACACTGGAAAAGATTTCTTAAATGGATCATCTTCCTTTTAAATATATCTTTTCTGGGGGGAAATGTCCCATAAAGTAATGAACAATTAGCTAAATAAGAAATTTTGTGCAGTTCTCATAGAACAGGTACTGTCTATAATTGTGAACAGACTGTCTGTCTGTCTGTCCATCCGTCCGTCCATCCATCCATCCATTCATTCTGCCTGACTCCAATATGAAAGCCCAACAACAGGAGTGGAAGACAAAATAAACAATGTAATCAAAAGGAGTTTATTTTATTAATGGGAGAAGGTATTATTATAAATAGGCAGAAAGCAAATAACTGGGCTTGAGTGCATTCCTTTGCAAAGGAAGGTATTCAGCTGGAGAGGTAGAATTATGGGTTATTAAACAAGTCTTTTTATATTTAGAGGAAATGAGTACACAGATTTGTAAATTTTTTTTACATAGTATTTTCACTGTGTAATTTGAATGCCATGTTTGAAACCTTAAAACAGTATGTTATTTTTTAGATATTTGCACTAAATAAAATACACCTGTATTATAATTTTAATAGATATATCTAACATCAGCGGATGGGGAGTATGCTTTGTTTGTATTGCATGGATCCTGTCTTGGAAACTGCACTGATAGCTGTTGGAAGTGTATTATTTTTCACATTGTTACGTATTGATAAAATTGTTCTACAGCAGGGGAAGATGAGTAGAAATTCCTCAATCTCTTCTTAAAATATGTTCATGTTTTTAAAGAGGACATTGAGGAGTTGATGGCATACATACCTGGGGTGTGTATGGCTGCTGCTTACTGATGTTTTTCTGTTATTATTGAGTTGAAAGTATTTTGAAAATATGCATATATTCATCTTTTTTCTCTATGGCTGATTGCTACATACCTTTTGTAAGCTCCTTATATTTGCTTAATTAAAGTGACTTAAAAACACTTGTAATAAATTAATAAATAAATAAAATGGGTACAAGAATGTTGTGCTGAAATTCTGTCTTTTTATAGTTTTTACCCATTACCTATGCATAGCAACCACACATTCACACCCAAGAAACGGGTTATCTTCTTGGTTTGTGTTGCCAAACTACAAAATGGTAAAGTAACTTCAATGTACAGATAAGGAAGACAGTAGCACTTTAGTAAAGAAATCAGTTACTGGGACATACAGTGAGACTAGGGTCCAACTGCCATACATGCCATACAACAATGTGGAAGAAACTATGATTGTGCTTTGCTGATCACTATCACCATTTGGATGTTACTTTAGTCTCATCTCTATATTTAGTCTTCTTGCTTCCTCAACAGTCAGTGCGGGAGTCTCATTTGTCTGAAAGGATTAACAATGCCCATGGGAATCAAAATGGAAAAGGGCACCATGCTATTACCATCCAGTGCTGATACAAAACTGAACTGCCATGGCTAGTAAATCTTTGGGCCAAAGAAAGAACAAGCAAATTTCCCTGTTTGGTGCTCCCATCCTCCAAATCTGTATTTTTATCATTGTTCTCTCTCCTTCCCTGTAAAGCATGTTTCCTACCTCCCCAGTTCATCCCATCCAAAAGAATATACATCCCAGAAAAAATACCTCTCTGATCCACTTTGGGCAGAAAAAGGACAATGCAAATATACAGAGCCATTTGTAACTAAGGTGCAACCATATTAAGGGTTCAAAATCCTCCCCTAAATCAGATTGGCTAACACTTCTGGATGGGATTTGTCATTCTTTGCAATGACAAATTCCACCCAGTAGGCTTGTGCCTGAAAAGTTTACCTGCCTTACAGATACTTTTGGCACCGTCTTCTTTGAGTAAATTCTTTGAGCCAAAATGCACCAATAGCTATTTCATACAGGAGTTCCTGGAGTCATGAATCATTAAGGATTGAAAAATTGGCCAATAGGAAGTTTTCTGTGTATTGTACCTTTTAAACAAAATATCTGAAGTCCAGCTCATTTGTGTTTGCTCAAGCCAATCAGATACATGTCTAAACAATCACAGCATTTTGTTTATCTCAAACCAAAAAACCTTCCATATTTTGGGTGTTCCAATGCACCCAAATTCTGAAGGTATGTGTAGCTGCAGTGACAGAAGTGCAGAGCCAGAAGAATTCTTTGTTCTGGGATATTAAAGATTAAGTCAGTAATAGTGCAATTATGATGTAAGAATGGATCTGTGATTTAAGATAACAAACTGTCCTGAATAATTTAAAGCCCTGTCTTCCATTTACAGTACAAATCCATCTCCCTGCAGTTAGGGTTCATGCCTTTGTTCCTTACTTAAGATCTGCATACAGAAGTGTCATACCAGGTCTTTCCTTACAAACTCTACTGGTGGCCATATCTTATGCTTATTGTACTCATGATTCTAGAGCTGTTCTATAAGGGCCTTTGACATCAAACATAGTCTACAAGATGATTAAGACATTCAAATCAGAGACAGATGGAGCATGGAGTTAAACTGCGCACCACACAACTGCAAAGCAAATATATGTGGTGTAATAATTTTGAAACATGCATATTTGCATTTTGATAGCAAAGGAAACATTGATAGATTATGCAATTGACTATAATTTCCTGCGCATGAGGATCTCACATGTCACCCTGTTGCCAGGATTGCTAACTGCAAGTTCTGCCTTCATGTACATTTCACTCAGGTTTTGATCTATGGCAGATTTTAGTAAGTAACTTCTTTTAACTTTTTAGTATGAAAGTGCAATGCTATATTTTTTAAGGCTAAGATAATTATAAAGCTCTGCAATGACAAAAAGCTAACTCCAACTTTACATCCCTCTTCCCAGATTAGGACCCTTACCTTATCCAGGAAGCACAGCTTTTCCCGGGTCTTGGCATCTAGGATCTCCACCTCAAAAAAAAGAACACCCCTTTTAGATTTCTTAGGAGGAAGATGTGGCCTTAAATCATTGAAATTTCTTTGAAGGGGAGGACATCCCTCTACAGGCAGCAAATTCCCATCCATGCCTCTTCACAAAGCAGCAAATTCCCAAAGGGTATGCTCAGTCTTGATCACAATTAGCTTCCTTCCCTATGATCAAGATTTAGATATGGATCATTCCTGATCTGTGTGAAAGCTTGTGTCTCAAAAAACAGCTCCTGTTGAGATTAAGACTCAAGGCTCAGCCCTTCAAGCAATTCAGCTCAAGAAATAGAGGGGCTTCCCTTCTAGTCTGTTCTGTAGGTTGTGTTCCAAGGCGTAAGTCGATAGCACGGGTAGCTGAACCACTACCCTTCTCAGCTAAATATAAAACTGAGCCCAGCAAAAAACTTCTTGCAAGCAGCCTCCTGGCCTGTCAAGCCATACCAGAGAATTTTAAAGCCTTTTCCTTCATTCTGGGTCAAAGAGACCATGGCAACCCATTCATGTTCTGATTTCACAAGCCATCTTTCTGGGAGGAAAAGGTATTCAAGAAATTCTCCCTTCAACTGCTCATTAATGCAGGGAGTCTGCTTGGCAAAACTAATAGTTTCTAGGATCTTATCCAGCTCTCTACTGACATTAGAGCCTAGAATTCTTTCCTGCCCATACAGGGAGACCAGGAGTTCCTGTTGTGGTAAAACAACACAAAAGTATGGAAATCCAAGCAACAACAATGCCTAGGTATTGCTATGAGGAGGAAAAAAAGGAAGTGTATCATGCTAGGTCACATTACTCCGTTGCTACGGCATATGGAGCTGCTTTTGAATTAACTGGAAATTTCAACTGATACAAAAGATGGCTGCCAAGATGCAGTCAGATACAAGGCAGTCAGCTTGTGTAACTTAATTCTATAGTGGCTTTATATATTAGTGATCTGTTTCTGGGCTCAGTTTATGTACTGACACTGTCTTAAAAGTCCTTAATGGTGTAAGGAATATAAAAGAAATCTAACACAGATTATGTCTCCATAATTTTTTTGTGTGTCAGAAGCACCTACCAAGGTGCTTCTGTATTGGAAGGATTTGCCGGTGACATCACTGTTGCCCAGGGGATGCCCGAGGGGGCTCCTTTCATGTCTCTGTTATTTTCCCACCAAAGTGGTACCTATTTATCTACTTGCATTTGCAGGCTTTCAAACTGCTAGGTTAGCAGGAGCTGGGACAAGTTGACGGGAGCTCACTCCATCACGCAGCTCGCGCTCTTGGGTTTTGAACTGCCGAGCTGCTGACCTTAATGGTCCTCTGACTCGGTGTCTTAACCACTGAGCCACCACGGCCCCTATTTCTCCATAATGAAATAGCCTAATTCTCCACAATTATCTATTGCAATACGATATATGATAACATCTGTCATGAGTACTGATGGCGAGCAGGAGGGGGCCTCTATCCAGGGGGGGAAAACGCATGCGTAGTACTGAGGAATTAAGCAGCCATTCAAAGAGACACAGATCAGACCCGCCTTAACTTTTGGGGTTTATCTGTCTGGGTTTTTCCCATGCTTCTTCAGTTTGTTAGGATTTTCTGTCCTATGTAGCAGCAATAAACACTAGAGACCTACTCCTCGTCTCAGCATGATTCCTGACTGTTAGGACAACATCCATACAACTTGAATTATTTCTTAGCTCAGAAACTGTACAGAAAAAAGCAAGCTTGGCTGGAACTTGTTTACAATAATTACAGACTGTTTGCTTTTTAAGAATAATTTGTAGAATGATTGACAGAATGGACTGAAATTTGAACACTTAAACCAGTTCACACTACTTATATAGAACCAAATAACATAAAGGTTTTTTACTTACCTAGTTTCTAGTAACAATTTCAGTGTTTCTACTTAACCTCGGAACTCAACCTCTGAAATCAGGTTATCATAGTTAGGGATTTTTTCTGTCAGTTTTAAGATTGCGCAATGCTCTCTCTAGAAAAATCTGTTGAACTCCTTTGTAATATACTTTTAATCATACTTTGAGAATATTCTATTTCAAAAAGTTTTTCAATATTTAATTTGTACTTTGCAATTGTTTTTAATGACTATCATCCATAAACTGCTGTGAGAATGGGGACACTAACTTAAGCAGATTTAAAAATAATAAAAGGGCTAAAATCTATATTCTTATTTCTTTGTATAAACACAGTGCAACAGAATTATAGGCCGTTCCCAATTCCTTTGCAAAAGAGGTGACAGAGGATTCTTAAAATGAGGTTATATAGTTATATAGTATATGTTCATACAGAATGCCAAGTCACAATTATTAAAATATATATGCTGATTATTCTTTTTAGCAAGTACTTTGTTAGGTTGTAGGCAAAAATTAAAGAATCTACCAGCCTAAACACACAGGTAGTCCTCACTTACTGACTGCAGTTGGGACCAGCAACTCCGTCACTGAGTGATGCGGTCATAAAGTTAAGCATCATATGACCATGACCGGCTTACAGCATCAGAATCACCCATGATCATTAAGTGTGATGTCACATGACCGCAACTTGTGACTTCCTGCTGGCTTCCACACTGACTTTGCTTGCTGGAAGCCAGCTGTGAAAATCGCAAATGGCAATCATGTGACTGGCCGGTTGCAGACTTCTGGTGGGAATATGGAGGACTGAGCAGCTGTGCCTGCAAGCTCCGTGTGCAGAACTGGCATTGTGACAGTTTTCCAGGCTCAGGCTGGTTTTTCCTGTAGCCCAGAGCTTTTTTCCAGATTAAGGAAAAAGCTTGGAATCAACCCATTCATCTTCTGGACAGCGAGTTGCAGCTCGAGATCGTGGACAGCATGCGCAATCGACAGGTAAGATTCACAGGGAGGCTGGGATTTTCCAAGCCATGCTGCAGCCCTTAAAGGGACAGTAAATCCAGCCACCCCATTTCTAAAACACTCTTTTTTTAAAAAAAGTTTTGTGCCCTAAGAGAGGCTTAAGAAGCAGAATCTCTTGGTGCTTATCGTTATTTCTGGATTAAATTTTTAAAATTTTATAAAGTTTTGGCTTGTTTTCCCATTTAAAGTTTAAGGAGGACTGAAAATATAAATTGCCTTCCCATTACTATTTTTGTACTGAATTTGAAGGATAGAATATTTTCCTACATGTTGGATCTGTCGTTTTAAATCTTCAGTTTTCTGTTCCCTGGGTTCTGCTTGTTAGTACATAGTCTCCTGTTTCAATTTCATTTGGAAGTTTTGTACTAACTGATTAACTCCTATCTACCCTAGCCAAGTATCTAGGGGGCACCATAATCTACTGCCTGAAACATGGAAGATTTCAAAGAGGATTTTTCAGAGTTCCGTTGTGAGCGTAAGCAGTCCTTCAAAGAGATCCTTTCAGAGTGCTGTCAAGCTATTCTGCAAAATATTCAGGACATTGGGGAAGAGATTATTTCTAAAGTGTGTCATCTGGCTGAAGATGTTATGGAGGAAGGTGAAGATTTTGGCAAAGACGGAGATGTTCCTGCTGTCAGTGAGATTAAAGTAATGCCAGGTGATGATTACATGTTTATCTGAAGGGGTTAAAGCGACAGCCTGAGCTGCAGATTAGAGTTGTTTTTCTGGGGAAATGTTATGGCTTTATGAGGGACTGTTATGGGAAAGAAGAGAATGTGTTTCGTGGGAGTTTTTTTGCTGAGAAGTCTGAGTTTTTAAGGGGGCAGGTGGGCTGTTTCATTTTTGTAAGAAAAATGCCTTATGTGTAATAGGGAGATATAAAAATGCCCTGGTATATTTCGAAGTTGGGAAAAAAAATTAAGAATGTGTAACTGGATTGATAATGAGGCTATTATGATTTCATTTCTTTTTAACGACTTGGATTAAGGTTCACTGGAGTTTTTTTAAGATTTGATTGATTTGTAAGATTTATAAGGTATCTATAAGAAGTAATAATAATTCTTTGTTTTTTTCAGTTTAATAGGGTTAAGGCTGTTGTAATACTATTAATTATAAAAGCAAACAATTTGTATGTTTTTATAATTTGATTTTTATTATAGTGGACAGTAATATATAGAATAGTGGTAGGAAGGAAATAATTAAATGGATGTCTTATGGGGGAGGGAAGTTGATTTAGAAATTTATACATATATATATATACACACACAGAGTATATATATTTCTTTTTTATATAAGGGGAAGGAGCAATTGCATTAGTGATTTGCATATGTGCTAATGGAAGTATTTACAGAAATAAAGTGATCTTGGTTTGATACAGAGTAAGGGATGGATTATGGAAATCGCTGTATATTCTTGCTGTTGAAAGTCAGAAGTCACCTCTGTATGTAATCTTTAAAATTCTTTTTTCTTGTGTTTCACACTTTTTAAGGTTTTTTTGTATTTTTTTTGCTTTTTTGTAGTTTTGATCTTTGTTTCAAACTTAATAAAATTCTTTAAAAAAATAAAATGCTGGCTTGTTGCCAAGCCCCCAAATTGCAATTATGTGACTGTGGGGATGCTGCATCAGTCACAACTTTGAGGACCAGTCATACATTTTTTTCAGTGCCATCATAACTTTGAATGGTCACTGAATGAGCAATGGGTAAGCGAGGACTACCTGTAGTTTAACCCAGGAAATTAAAAGTCCACAGTTGGATTCCTTTCTACTTTGTTATGATTTTCATCCTTAGCCACTTTAGTTATATGAAACCTCCATGTTCAGAGTCTATATACTGCTAAATGTCTGATGGTAAGGACATAATGTGGGGGAGTGCTCCTATCTATACAATGTAATAGATTTCTCATACAGATATGGGAGACTGCTGTTATGAACTGGATTGATCCTTAGTTTAATTGTTCAGAATTCTTTATATCAGCTTTCCTATAAATGCCTAAAGTGAATAACTTAAACTTGAGTGTGTTGTAATAGTTAAACTTGGTCTATAAGATCCTGTTCCTATAAAATTGTCTGGGCAACAGTGAACTTCGCCTTTTCAGCCTGTCTACTGGAAAAAAAATATTGTAAGGAAACGTGGGGATAAATCTCCACAGATGCTGGCCAAGAGCTCTTTTGTGTGATAATTAAAAACAAATAACTCATTTTACAATATTAAAATAGTCATCCAAGTGAAACAGTATTCATACAAAAGGAGTTTTCGTCTATTACTAAAGAAATCTCTGCCTTCCTTTAGCTTGGGGAAATAAGTAGGAATATACTTCACAAATGGAGAGCAAACAACTGCATGAGAGACTATTTAAAGAGAAATTAAGACCCATGTTACAAAACATACATGCATTTGAACTCGCTTTTCTTAAGTATAATTAAGCAAGATGCCTGACTACCTACCTTACAGTTATTTGCATATTCCTTATTTTTAGTTTTAATATTTTTAATCATTGTAATGTATTAATTTCTTATTTAATTGTACTACCACTGCATTATTATTATTCTACTATTTATTATATTTTGGTTGTTACATTTCACCATAAAAATAAAATACAAAAACAAACTAAGATGTACAATTATTTGTTTTTATTTATTTATTTAATATCCCGCTTTTATTATTTTTATAAATAACTCAAGGAGTAATACTCCTTCCTCCTCCTATCTGCCCCACAACAGCAGCCCTGTGAGGTGGGTTGGACTGAGAGAGAGAGACTGGCCCAAGGTCACCCAGCCGGCTTTCATGCCTAAGGCGGGACTAGAACTCACAGACTCCTGATTTCTAGCCCAGCACCTTAACCACTAGACCAAACAATTAATGTTTTAAGGGAGTTTTGATTTTCAAGGCAGGTTCTCTGAATGCAAGAAAATTAAAAGGAAGAAGGAGAAGAAATTAGTTTTACTGGTGTTTCACTGAGCATAGCCTGAAAAGTTATAAGTCAGCCTGGCAAATAAAATCCTAATTTCATTTAAGTCAGGATTTATTATTTCTTTATGCAATTTATCTACTGCCTCAATTTCAATAGACTTTAAGTGGTGTGTAAATATTATTGGTAGAAACAATAACATTGATGATGATGATGATGATGATGATGATGATGATGATGATAGAAGTAAAACAATTCTGGGGCTGATGGCTCAGCAATCAATACCCAAAGGCCTTCTAGAAAAGCCAGCTTCTGGAAGGCCATGAGAGTCAAGGCAAGCAGGGGATAAAATGCTTCATTTGTTTTAAAAACTGTTTTATAAACAGAAGGGGAGTCCCCAAACAGAATGCCCACTATCAGCCCCCTTCTGTTGTACCTCATGGAAGAAGGGGATCCTCAGCAGGCACTGTAATGATTGCCCTAGCCCCAAATACTCAGACTCACAAGAGGATGCTAAATGAAATCTGATTTATTAGAGGACTAAAGACAAATACAGAGAAAGCTGAGAATGAGCAAAAGCGCGCCAAATACAAACTTAAACCCTTGCTTCAAACGTATCCCGCCTCCCTCGTAACAGCCCCGCCCGGCACAGGTGCTAGCAATCGTCAGAGTTGCTAGCCTGGGAAAGTAACCTTGAGCGCAATAGATAACACAAATACATTCCAAAGCAAAGCCAAAAGATAATTGTTCCCATCCTCCCTAGACAAATGAAACACGCATCCAATTAATGACATGCGAAACGTTACGATGCATCAAATACATTGAAACGGCGCACATGACAGGCACTCTCTGATGATCCAAATCATGTCAGTAGAGTCTATTTAGGAAGACAGACTTAGATACTCACCTCCTGAGCCATATAGGATTTTAATAGTAGTAACCAGTGCCTTGACTTGTACTCAGAAACACACTGACAGGCAATGCAATTCCCAAAGAAGAGGTATAATATGGCAACAGCAAGACCTATGGGTATCCATGCGGACTGCTGAATTTTGCATCAGCTGAAGTTTCCAGGTGGTTTTCAAGAGCAGCCTCGTGTATAGTGAGTTACAGTAATGAGACGAGAGATGACCTGGGCATGAGTGATCATCCTCAGTATATCCTGTTCTAGCTTCCATCTGTTCTTCCAACCATGAGTCCAGGAGGATGCCCAGGCTGTGGGTCCTGTACTTTCTAAGGGAACACCCCCACCCCCTACATCAAGAATCAAAGTTGATATCACTCTGGAGTTGATACCACTCTAGGCTTCTGTTTCTCCACATTCAGACCCTGATAGCCACCAAGGACTGGTTCAAAACTTTTACTATATCTCCCATTTTGCCTAGGGTAGAGTTAGATAACATGATGTCAACAGTATATCAAGGATACTTCATTCCAAGCCAGCATATGACTATTCCAAGTGGCTTCACAGTGTAGACAGTAAGGAAGATGACCTTGATGGAGATATATAGAGCCAGTTTGGTCTAGTGGTTAAGGTGCTGGGCTAGAAACCAGGAGACTGTGAGTTCTAGGCCTTCCTTAGGCATGAAAGCAGACTGGGTGACTTTGGGCCAGTCGATGTCATGAGTAAGGATGGCGAGCAGGGGGCTCCCATCCAGACTGTCAAGCGCATGCATAGCACTGAGGAATTGGTCAGCCATTCAAAGAGACACAGATCAGGACCGCCTTAACCTTTGGGGTTTATATGTCTGGGTTTTCCCACGCTTCTTCAGTTTGTTAGGATTCCTGTTATGTACTAGCAATAAACATTAGAGACCAGTTCCTTGTCTCAGCGTGTTTCCTGGCTGTTAGGACAGTCTCTCTTAGCCCAACTCACCTCACAGGGTTGTTGTTGTGGGGAAAATAGGAGGAGGAAGGAGTATTAGGTATGTTTGCTGCTTTGAGTTGACAAAATATATATTTAAAAGGTCAGACAAAAATCTAATAATAATAATAATATGCAAAAGCTGTTGCCTAAGTGGTAATGCCTTTTTCATTCCAAAACATCCAGATAACATTCAGAAGCAGCTCAGACAAATACCTCCCTAATTGAAGGAGGAAGAGAGCCAGTTTGGTGTAGTAGTTAAGGCATCAGCCTAGAAACGAGGAGACTGTGAGTTCTAGTTCTGCCTTAGGCACAAAGCCAGCTGGGTGATCTTGGGCCAGTCACTTTCTCTCAGCCCTAGGAAGGAGGCAAGGGCAAACCACTGCCAAAAAACCTTGCCAAGGAAGCTGCAGGGACCTGTCCAGGCAGTCTCCAAGAATCGGACACAACTGAACAGATAAAAAAAATAGGAGGAAGAGGAGGAATCCTAAGATTCTATTATTATAGCCAATCTCAATAAAAGTAGTTTTAGCCTTCCTGCGGAGTTGATTTCATGATCTGGTCTACCTAGTGGGGCTGATAATATAGATGTTAAATAGGATGGGGAAAGGGATCAAGTCCTAAAGCACACCATTAGCAGAGTTCCCATAAGGCCAACCTCTCCCCCATCTGCTGCCACCAATTGGTCCTATCCACCTAGAAGCAGCAGAACCACTCTGATATGATGCCTCTATTTTCCAATCCTGATAGGCATCCTAAAAGTATACTATGGCCAACTATATCAAAAGCCACTGAGACATCTAGGAGGACAAAGATGGTCATGCTTTCTCCCTCCAAGTCCTGCCATAAGTCAGTCAATAGTGTTGAATACAGTACCATAACTGGATCCATCTCCCAGTCCTTTCTCTGGCCACTTTAACCAGCCAGTTCCACAAGTGGCAGAGTTTAAGATCACAGAGAACAAATATAATTGTTTCTTTGAAATTAAATTATGTTATCAGTCAATACAAAGGAAGAACAATTATGATATTCTAAAAGGCTTTTTGTGAACCAAGAAATTCAGTCCAAATAAAAATAAATACAAGATTGTAAAAGTGATCTTGGACATTTTTGACATATGATGGTGTCTATAAGCATGCACCACCGTATGTCGAAAAATGTCCAAGATCACTCACATGATCTCTGGAAACCTGGTATGACTGAAAGCTGTGGACATGCTGGTACCAATGAGGGATTTAACCTTTTTATAGCAAGCTCATTAAGTCATATTATGTTTCTTCTAAAAGTGAAAAGATCTGATAAAACACTGAAATTTTTTTTAAAAGGGGGGACAAGTTTAATATTAAAATAAGGCCAACATGGGCCTTATTATCATCCCCTGTTCAAACAAAATTGATATTCTGTTTAATTACAAAATACCAAATTCCAATAGCTCACTAAGATTTCTTTCTTGTTTTCTTATTTTATTTCAGCTCCTAGTTTGTTCCAGTGAATGAAGTAACAGGATTAAGGCAAACCATCTTTTGCTCTGTTAAGATATCTAGAGAGGGGACAAGCAAAAGTGTAAGCATGCAAGAGTCATTATTTTCAGACAGTTTTAGCCCAATGAACAACAAATCCTTTGCAAATCAGCTGTCATCTTGCTGTTCATCAAACTGGAAGTGCAATAATTAGGCCTCAAATGTTAGCAGTCTCTTGATATTCTATGCTTTCAGAACAAGGTTACTAATAATGACAGGATCTTGAACTAGATAAATTATACTATTATATTTAATACTACAAAGCTTTTCTTATGTTAAACAAATGTAGTAATCTCTCCTTCCAAAAGACACAAGCATAATCTCCTTCTTTTCTCATTTATATAAGAGCTTATAGGCTCTATGAAATTAAGAGCTGTCTTGAGTGGGACAAGAATTTGGAATCTGTTCAGCACTTCCAACAGATACCAAGGATTAGCTCCAAACAGGGGTATTAATAGAACTGTGCCTCAGACAGGAATGGTCACACTCATACCTCAGAGCTTCTAGAACAAAGAATTTATTCCAGTGGAAAGCGACACATAGATCATACTGACCGAATTAAGCTATTGTAAACTATAATCAGTTGCGCAGCAAGAATTGAAGGTAGTATGATGATCTACTAAGGGAAGGAGTAACGTCCCAGAAAAACAACTTGATGCCAGAGAAACGGGAGAAACATGAGAATATATTGAAAATACAGCAGCTTCCAACTGAAGCCTCTCAGATAAGTCTGTTGGAAAAATTAAAAAAATCAACATGAAAGAAAGAAGAACTAATCCAGACAGAACCCAACTAATATGAAACAAGCAAGAAGCCCTGGTAAGTAAGTGTTGTTGGTGTGAGGGGTGAGGGAAGAGAGTGGAATATAGAGATCAACATCTGAATTGCTAATCCTAATCAAGCTTGTATATACTACCCACTATTTCAGGCACACATTTTATGCAAGAATTCTTGCAAATAAGGGTGGTATTTGCTGAAATATCCACTCAGACATCATTCTTAACAAGTTGCTTGGCTGAGAATTGCAATGAAAACAAAACATAAAAATGCGAAGAGGCATACAGCACATAGGCAGGGCTGTTTTCCTAGTATGTAGCCTCAACCAAGATAGATATGTCACTTACAATTCAATGCTGAAGACCTTCTAGAAGGCTGTTCATAATACCACATTTGAATGTAATATCCCTTTCTTGGATGAACTGAATTTGCAGGTATCCAATTTGCCAAGTCTGACCAGGGAGACTATAGAGACTAAATAAATCTCTACCTCAGCACACAGAAATTCTGTCTTAGAGAAAATGTTCCCACCTTGGCATAACAAAGGCACACACAATCTATGCTCAAATGTTGAAATAAATTTAAATAAATAGCTAATTTTTTAACAGCTTACAAAATTCAAGAGCAGAGTTTAAACATTGATACTTATTTTATATAAGCATTAATAACTCTCTACACCTGTTTAGGGAGACCTGACTCATAAGACAGGCTCATAGACATGGTATTTTAAGAAGTGTCTTTTCCTGTATATGCCTATCTGAGCCCTAAAGTTATCAGAAGCTTTCTTCCAAATTCTCTAGAATAACGCTGCTCAGTGGAATAAATTCAAGCTTTCTCGGGAATAGCTTGTCAGCTATGTAATACAATGCCTAAAAAGGCTGCCTTGTATCTACTCTGTTATCTTTTTAATTCCTACAAAGATCTTTTTAAGTTCCCAGGGCTTTTAATTTCTAATATTTCTATGCTAAGCTGCATTTAAATTATTTGATTTATGTGGTATTTGTAGTCCATACTATTTCAATTGTTGCTTTAATTAATTGTAGTTTATGTATTAATATGATGGGCTTTATCTACAGGACAAATATACTGCAGAAGCAAATAAATCTGTAGTGCTTAGTGTAGGCTTGTGCTCGTAGATAACTGGAAAGTTATTAAATGCATAAAATCTACCATGGCTGTCTCTGGGACAGATTAAACATATGAATGGCAAAGTGGCCACTGGCCACTGTACATCCAGTCTACTTGAAGAAAGAAAACTGCATATAAAATTCTCCTGGAAAATCAAAAGCTGGATCCAGTTCTGCAGTCCTATGTGATTATGGGCAACAAGTACTTTTGTCACGATTCAAGATGAAATTGGACAACAGGCAGGCAGAAGCAGCAGACATAGCCAGAATCTTTGTGCCTATAAGTAGTATAGTTACAAACCATCCTCACTGGTTTGTTCTGAGGTAGTTATCTGAATGCAGCACAAGAGTTTCTAGCTAGAAGAGAAAGCGACCAGGGGAGGTGGGGGGGGGCAGAAAGCCCTAGAAGAGTCTGCAGCATAATCATAAGCTTGGCTGGCTATGTCTGCCACACTACAGGTGCATGTGCTGTTATCAAGATAAGTATGAAGAGTATCAGAAAGGAAATTATGGTTCTGCCTCCCTCCTGCTCTCAGATGCAACTGAAGCCAGTGCAAGAATGTAGTAATAGTATCTCTTAATTCCCCGCTGACTGAAAATATTAACAACTCTAACTTGTGTCAGACTGATTCCCTGCTGTTTCTATCCATCTAATACATTCCCCAAGACACAAGCGTTAAGAAGTTTATGTCCCAAAAGGGAATTCCATTACTTATGACAGTTTCACTCCATAATTTCTATCAGTTCTTCAAGTTACACAATCTACAGTCAGTTGCTAAATTCAAGACTTAGGCCTAACAAAATTCCTTGGGCAGTTTTACTTTGGAATCCAAGGTAACTAAAATATTCTCAAGTAACTTTCATGAATGTAAAAAATAAAAAGCAATGTTCATTTCATCATAGCTCCAGTATTCTTGAAGTAGTTAGGGAAAGATAGTTGGCAGAAGTCTGGACAATTTCAACACCCTTCAGTAAGAGTGAAGATGTAGAAATAAGTTAGACTTGACTTTCCAATTTGTAAAAGAGACAGCTGTGGGCATGGTGCCAAGAGAAATATTTGACACCTTTCAGATGAGTGCAGTGAAGCATCTTTGAGATGTAGCAAGATGGTGATTGCCATTTAGACATTATAGCAAGGTTTCTCAACCAGGGTTCCATGGAACCCTAGGGTTCTGCAAGAGGTCACTAAGCATTCCCTGGGAGATCACAATTTATTTAAAAAATTATTTCAAATTCAGGCAACTTCACATTAAAGAGGTAAATTTCATTCTTTATTTTTACTTTAAGAACTAGTTTAAGCGCTGTTAATGCATATATACAGACTACACATGAAACAAATATAATAATTTTGTAACAGGCTCTATATTTGAGCCTGAATGTGCAGGGGTTCCCTGAGGCCTGAAAAATATTTCAAGGGTTCCTCCAGGGTCAAAAGGTTGAGAAAGGCTGCATTATAGTGACAGCAAAGATAAGCAAATCTAGAAGCCGAATAAACAAATGTGGTAACAGAGTGGTTCAGTATATTATTAATAATAATCATAATAATTATTAAACTTGTGTGATGTCCAACTCTCAACAAGTCTGGGTGGCTCACAACTATCAAAGAAATTACAATAAAATCAATAAAAGATAAAAGATGGCAAATGCGATGAAGTAAGGGGTCTCACTCTCCCTCACCAAAGGCCTGGTTGAAGAACCAGGTCTTCATGGCTCTTCTAAACAACAGCAGAGTGGGGCCACCCAGATCTCAGGGGGAACATTGTTCCAGAAGGCAGGCACTACTACAGAGAAGGAACACTTCCAGGGTCCCCACAGATGCATTGCTTAATCAAAGGAACCTAGGGTAAACCAACCCTGCAGGATCGAATCAGCCAGGTAGAAGTTATGGGAGAAAGGAAGCCCATCAAGTAAGTAGGCCCTATGCCATGTAGGACTTTATTGGTAACAACCAGCACCTTGAATTGCACCTGAAAGCAAACCAGCAATGAGTGCAGCTCACGAAGTAGAGGTGTTACATGGGCATACTGAAGCATGCCCATTACTGCTTGCACTGCTGCATTCTGGATCAGTTGAAGCTTCCAGGTAGTCTTCAAGGGCAGGCCCATGTAGATAGCATTGCAACAGTCAAGCCTTGAGGTGACTAGGGCACGAGTGATTATCTTAAGGGCCCTCAGATCTAGGAAAGGGTGCAATTGGTGCACCAGATAGACTTGTACAAAGGGTTTCCTGATACAGTACTGAACCCCACATTGATGATACCAAACCCCCAATGGGTGGATGACCTCACCAGTGGTTTCATGTTGATGTTGAAAAGGAGAGGAGAGACAGTAGGCTGCTGTGGCACCTGACATAGGAGGGGCCTAGGAAGTGATCTCTCCCACCACCAACACCAACTAGAATTGGCCTTGGAGAAAGGAAAAGAACCATCATTAAACAGTGCCCCCAATCCCCAACCCATGAAGCCAGCTTAGAAGGATACTGTGGTTGACAGTATCGAAAGCCGCTGAGAGATGAAGGAGCACAAGGATAGATTCACCACCACCATCCCAGAAACTGAGCATAAAATAAATCCTGAATTATGTTAAAAAGGTGAAGGCCAGAAAATAGTATCCACTTAGCTTATGTTGCTATTCTTGTACTATGTACTGTCTACTAAATAAGTTCTCAGGACAGTGTTTAAAATATAAAAAAATAAATTAAAATATTACAAATCAGCTTAAAACCATTAAACCTCTAAACAGAGAACAGCAGAAAGTAAAATAGCACTACCCCTTAAATTCCAAAGCATCAAATACTTCAAAAATTGGGAAAATAAAGAAGCTGTAGCATTGAAATTACAGTGAGGCATTAGGCAAACCTCTCTGAAGAGGGTGTTCCATAGGCAGGAGACCAACACCCAAAAGACAATTTGTCTGGTAGCAATGTGCCTTGCCTCACTGGATACGGCACCTGAAGAATGACCCCAGCTGAAATTCTTAAGATCCTGGAAGATAAATAGCTTGTGAAATATGGCTTTTTGCTACAAAATACACTGGATACAGAGGGCTATGATTAAAAGCTTAAAGAATGTTAATGTAATCCTTCTTAATGACGATCAAGTTTTAACTGGTAGAGGCATTTACAACACAATTCCAAACAGAGAGACAAGACATATATAAAGACTTCTACACACTAATAAGAGCTGTAATAGCCAGATTCACACATAATATTGTATACCGCTGTGTACTGTTTCAGACTCAAAGAGAAAAAGGTGCTTTGGAGGACATGAGGACACCCATGTAACATCTATCTGCAAGTACTTAAAACAGCTACACTGTCTCCTGAGATCACAAAGCTGACTTTCACCAGCAGTGAATCCCTGGAAAAGATGTGCTTGATTTAAGGACTTGCAGAAGGTGGGATAGAGATTGCAGGCCTTTCTCCACTTGCACTTAATTTGTTACATAAACATCATTTTACGTAGGCAACATTTTCTTGCTGGGTTCCCAGCCCACAAAGTGAGATAGGCTTACATCATCCTTAGCTGTACTGGAATTAGTGTTTCTGCCCTTAAGCTACCAGTATCAAGTTGCAAGATATATAAAATCTGACAGGCTTCACTGCCCATTCCATCATGAGTAATAAAAATTAGGCACTTATTACCCATTTCAGGCCAATATGGACATGCCTCCCTCCAATTCCTAAGTTATATCCTCTACTGCTGTTTGTTTTTTCTCTTGGCTTGTAAAACATTCCAGAAGTGTGGAAGATACTTTCTAACTTCTGCAAAGAGATGGGGGCTTTCTCCTGCTTGATCTTTTTTGGAAGAGGTTGCTAACATCCACAACAGTGGATGTTAGCATTTACACAGAATTTTCTGCTGCCTGCAAAAGACTGGCATGGGGCTGATGCTGTATAAAGTTTATTTGCAGAGTTGCCCAAGAACACTAGAACTACACTCTTCTGTTTTTCAGAACTAGGGGAAGTCAGCATTTGTGTTTATTCATATGACCACTGTGAGCTCCTTCATGAACCTGTTCACTTTCCAGTGCTTAGTCTTTATCAAAAGGAAGATTACAGAAGTTCATAGTTGTTAGTCCCACCTAATTTCTGCATCACTTTCATAATTTGGAAATGTTTTCCCACCAGCTAATTACATTAGGAGGGGGGAAAGGAAAGCAAAACCAGAGGAATCAACCAACTGTTTTGATTAACACACCCTGCAGGTGGACAATCAGGATACTAACATTTATCAGTGAAGCAAAACAGACCCAAAGATGCAGAATAGGGATAGGCAATGGAGGCAAAAGATCTCATACTGGAGTAGTTTTCTGCCAATTCATGGATAGCACTTCAGCAATAGGAATAGATCCTGCGCCAGGCTGCAGTGGGATTTGGTCTTTCTGCTAAATACCAGTTGGTATTTAGGGGAGAGAAAAAAAGAGGAAAACACTGGAGATCGTATTTGAAATGCACATTCTCCAAAGTTAAGCTGACAGCACCCTCTGGTGTATAACAAAATTTTAACAACTAAAAGACACCTACCTTCGCTTCGATTGGTACACCTACAGTTGCTCTACAAAGCAACTCAGTTGGCTTACACATTAAATGTATTTTTTGCTGACAAAGTGCACACCACTGTAGCAGATAATTATCTCATTTACTTAAGTTATTCAAACTGGTGAAACTCAATAGAACTCAATAAAACAGATGAAGAGTGGAGGATTTGGAGGGGAGAGGGAAATATACCCTTACTAAAATAAATTATTAAAAGTTCTTTCTCTAATTAGCTCATAAGAGGCAAACTTAACCTTTTAAATGTAACTCACCAAATGTTTCATTTTGAGCTTGATTTTTATTTTATATTGAATTTCTTACATCATGCCCATGGAAACAAATGCTGCAAGCTGTGCACAAATGGCAGCATGTACTAGCCAACTACTTCCAAAGAAACATTTGTAAATGTAAGACAGCAAATGGACAATTATAAGTCAGTCTTATAATATTTAGTGGTCTTAATTCCCAAGTAAATGCAGCCTAAATGAAGCTTATTAATTCTAATTTGTAATTTTATGATTTGAAAAAATATTTTTATGCAGTTAACATTAACCTTGGGATAGAGATACAGGAAAAAAAAAATTCTTACACAGTCACCAATATATAATAAAATATAAAAGGACCAAGATTTCTGCACATAGCCAGTATATTTGGAAAACATACAATTTTAAAACTGTCCAAACTGAACCTTAGTCAAAGCTTTCATATTTATCTTTAATAAAGACCCCTTAGTAAATGTGGTAGTTAGAAGAGAAGAAACACAACATGCAATAGTAACTGGGGAGGGGGAAGCAAAAATAGGTATAAATGAACTTGCAATGGAAGGATAGAAATAGTGGGATCTGCTAGGACCATTATTTGCTGAAATCAACATTATTTAGAATTGCTTAGAACAGACTTCTGGGGAAGAAATTGTGAACTGAAGATGCAACCATGGTGGAATGAAGAGCCAGTGAGTAGACTGGCTTTTTGTAATTCCTCTCTGGACAAGGAGAGGACTTGAGATCCCTCACAGGTGCTCCAGACAGTTGCTCCTCACAAGGAGACCACAAGACAGCAGTCTCTGGTGGGTTTAGAGCTCTGGGAGACAAGGGAATAGCCATCTTGCTCAAACTACAATCGGCGCCTTTCAATCGCCTGGGTTCACATACTTCCTTTTCTCATCACTTTTGGATATTGTTTGTTAACTGCTTTTCAGCTATTAGGAACCTTTGGATCAACGAGTCTTAAAATACTGGGTAAATTTCCTTGAATCCTTAGCAAAAAAAAGTGTTAAATACAAGTTTAGGGACTTGATTTTTTTTTTAATAAACAGCAAAAGGATGATTAGAACTTCAATTTTGGAAAGCTGCAAACAGACTAAGGATCCATATGGATTTGAAATAAGATTTTGGAATTAATTAAAATAATCCTTCCCATGGGAAAATGCTTTTGTTTTGAATGCTTTTTTAAAAAAAACATGTTAGGACGGGACTTCGAAGGTCCTAGAGGGAACTAGAAGGAATTAAAGATTACAATTAAAGAAAAAGAACACTTAAATTTGAATTACTAATGCAGAATGGAGCAAAACATTTTAACACTGGACATATTGAAGGATATTTTTAAGCAATGGACCCAGAAGTTAATTTTAAGAGTGTCTGCCTCTATAGACAGACTGAGATTAAAATATGCTATGGAAGAGGAACAGGTTTTACTGGACAAGACTGAGACTGATCTGAAAGAGGATTTAAAAATGACAGGCTACAAGAATGATATGGAAAAAGATGCTACCCTGGATATACAAATGAAACTGGCTGATGCCTTAATAATTAAAAGGGATATACAAGTGACAAACTAAGAAGTGACCTGGATAATTTTCCTATGTTGGATTTACAAAAGAGGCTTGTTAAAGCTTTTGAAGAATTTTGTGAGAAGGGACAAAGAAAAAACGAAAAGAAATCAAGTTTGAGGACATTACTTGAATGGACTAAAGATCAAGATTGTTAAAAGTAAAAAGAAGGAATAAAGTTGGTTTATTTGATCAAGATTAAAATAGATATGTTATCACCGGTAATCCTTAATGGAATTTTGCTGATCAAGACTGAAATGATCAGGTTTTAAGTATTCATTTATACATAAGAGATGGGCTATGGAAAGAAGAGATCATTTATTGTATTTTAAGAGGTGATAAGTTACTAAAATTGTTTATACTTCTGATGAAGGGGGAAATCATTTCTTTAGATATTTTTCTTTTTCTTTACTATATTATTTTTCTTTTCTATTTTCTTTTTCTCTTCTGCACCTTCTATTTCTTTTTTCTTTTTTTAGTTTGTATTAGTTTTTTATCATTATAGTTGTAATTTTTAATAAAATTACTATGAAATAGAATTGCTTAGAACAGTTAAAACAAAAGAGGATAATTGCTCCAAAAGGATCTCTCCATTGAGGAATAAACTGTAAAATAGCAAATTAGTTCAATATCAACAAGTAGAGAGAAATACATTTGGAGCACAAATAAATGCCTAACTTGCAAAAAAAATATTGATGGGTTCACAGGTGCAACAATTTTAAAACACTCAGTAAAGTTCTGGTCTTCACCAGCATCTCAAATTAATCAAGGGACTCGTCCAAGCTCCATGTATAGAATTATTACAAAGGCTGTTGCTTTATAGTTTAGAAAATGTACAGTGTGAAGAATGGGATGAGAAGTTGTGCTCAAATGGTGTAAAATATGTATATTAAGCTAATATATATTGCACTGATAGTAAAAAAAAAAATGGTCAGAAGGGAAATCAAAAAGTTTCAACCTCAACACCAAATAACATCTTTACTTAACTAGATAGGCCTATTATTCTCAGGAGGCCAAAACATTTTTGAAAAATAAATACGCAACCTCTAACTTAGAGAATGGCTGCATGTGACTACAGTGATATATGCTGGACCATGTAAGCACACAGAATACTCATAGAAAAGGGCTGTAAGACCCAACAAAGAATTTGCTTTCAGTGTATTTTGTCTTGTGCCTCCTGCTGAGATTAACTCCTTATTCACCAACTTCAGAGTAAAATAGAAGCATTGAGAATTAACTTTATGAGCAACAAGCCTTTTACCATCTGCACAGCTTCACTCTAATTGTTTCATGATCACAAGAGTACAATAAAATGTTTAGAACTGGCTTATAAGATTTGTATTCATTTTCTGAACAACTAACTTAAAAGAAACACTATATAAACATTAAGTAAAGAAATAGTCACAGCAGCTTATCTTGAAAAAGTTAACCTGTGTCAGACCTCGAATGGAAGACTAAGAAACACTAGGGTTTTATGCCAGACTAGACAGGAGACAAATATCACAGAAAGCAATTGCAAACCACTTCTCTATCACTGCCAGTAAAGCTAACATACTGTACATGTAGTATTCAAGGAGACTTTACCTTAATAGAGAAATAAGCACTTGTAGTTAAAATGGCCTAGAACAAGGGTAGGTAACTTGGCCTCCAAATGTTTTAGACTATGACCCCTGAAATTCTTTGTGTTGGTCATGCTGGCTGTGGCTGATACAAGTTAACAAGTTAAATCTAAATTTCTGGAGAACACTAGGTGGCCTATTTCTGTCCTAAGAGTATTGTAAAGAGTAGAATCTTCAGTGCGATCTTTAATACATTAGAACAGCAAGAATTTTAAGGAGGTAATCATGTAACAGAAAATTCTGTGTATTTCACCCTGAAGCAGACCTTTGTCTTCTTAGCAAATGGCCATGTGACCTGGAGAAATAACAGGCTCCAAGGATAGTCTTTCCCAATTAAATTCCCTCCAGATGTGTGTGTGATTAAAGGTCCCTGTGCCCTCAGCCCACATGGCCATTTGGGGAGCAGGTGGATAGAAGAGTCAGGCTTAGACATCTCTCTGCTATTAATGATGAAGGTTAAAATCAGGAAATTAATGAAAGAAGAAACTACAAACTGTCAGTAAATAATGGATATTCCCAGTTGATTCTGAGAAAGGTTATTATTCTCTACCAGATCAAGGTATTGTGGTAAGAGATATTAAATACTCTTCTGCTCAGTATTCAGATAGAGCCATTTGAAAAACTGCTGAGCTGAGCAGGCAATGCAAATAGCCAATCTTAGTACAGTTGCACTGCTAAGCATATATCCATTTACAGGACAGGTGCAAGGGCTGCTCTGATCTCATGGCTGGAAAAGCATGCTTAGCTGTTCAGGATATCTCCAGATTGCAAGGCAAATGTGCAAATGCTGTATTGCAAACAACATTTACAAGTTACATTGTGTTCTTGGAGAAAGAAAAATATCAGAGTAATTCATACAAGAATCGTTGTTCTCTAAAAACATTCCAAACACCTACAAATTTTAAGCCATGCAACTGTCTCCAGAGCAGGAGCCTCCTAGACAGGAGCTGTGACTGGTGGTCATAGTCATAAAACAATATAGACAACCATTTAACATGAATGTTATATTTCAGACTTTGTAATCTAGACCCATATTCTCTTAGATAAGTAGTGATTAATTACTACATAAATTTGTCTTCTGTAGGACCTACACCACACAGAGAGGACATTGGGACATGTATTAGGGCATATACTCAGCTGACAAGACCTGCTGGACATTATTACTCCCAGTGAACACAGTTACAAAACATGCCATACTCTTCTTCAGCTACTATACATATTTCATGAGAACCCTGACAGTAACTGTCAAGTTGTATTTTAGGAAATATAATTTACACAACTTCTTATAAAGAAATTTCTAAGTAGTCTCAATATTTTCCAAATCATAATTTGAAAGCCCTTGTTTTAAACAGAAGTATTAGAACAGATAAACTATCGAGTTTTAAAATAAATGTTCAACCTTGCTTTTTATATTTTGAAAACAATTATAAAGTGGATTGCTAAAGATCAAACAAGGACATCAGTTATGATTATTACATGCCTAGTAATCAGATCAAATACAAGAAGCTACCAGTCTATTATATTAAATGAGAGAAGACCCTCAATGAAGTTCAAAAGCCTTTTGGAAGGCTCCCTTATTCTACTACATAAATTGGCAAACATTCAGTAAATTGAGAATTGGGGATATTTTTAGCAGAGTCCACCAGAATAAAATATAAATCCACTTTGAGCAAAAACTAATCTAGATTGCAGACAGAAAGTTATGTTAATCTGAAGCCCCAATAAGAGATCTGTGGCACTCAGGAGATAATAATCTTACTAATGTACAGTTGCTGGTTATGTTTTTAAGATGTATGTCCCTGTTTCTCTTTCAGTCTTAGAAAGAAGCTGACCTCAAAAAATATGAAGGTAACATGTTCTTCAAGCACCCTACCATGCATTCAAGTTTCAGGATAAAGGAACAATCCTGAACAAAGATTATAGCAATCAATAACAATGCTGTAACATTCCCACCTATAATTATTAGGAATTGTGTCACAAAAGCTACATTTTAAGCTTATGACAATGCAACACAGTTGCTTGTCTTAAAAAAGACAGGACAAATTATATTACCCTCTTTATATCCTACCTCCCTCACCCCTTTGTCCTCTCAAACACTATATTGCCAGGTCAGCTACTACCATAGTAGCAACATCTGTACACCATGCTAAGCATAATTAGTTTTAAGTTTTTAAGTTTTGTTAGCCTATTTAGATTAAACTTTGTACAGAGATAAAATAATAGTAAGGTTTGCAATACTTGTTCAACTGAACAAGCCAAAACATTAACATATCAAAGCTGCCTTGCACAATGAATTTTAGGTTCTCTTGAGTAATCAGAATCATGGCAAAGAACAACAGAAAAGACCCAGAGATTATTAGAGAAACAGCAGAAAGATTTGGAGGTAAAAGCAGAAAATATATATTGAAACTATAATGTGTATAGAAACACACACACAGAAAAAAAATAATACTTTAAAAAAATTAAGATTTCTAAATTTGACACTTCACTACTACCACTCATTGAACACCGCCTTCCAGAAATACCAGAATATGATCATTTTTTTTTTCATACCTATGGAAAGACACCTGAAGAATATATGCAGAAAGGCATTGTTTCCATGTCAATCTGGCAACAATATGGAGCAGGGTTTTTCAAATTGTTCTGCAAGAACTTGATTGGGTTCCATGACAGACTAAGGGCAAAAAAAGAAGTTCATTTGGACACAGCCAATTTTCTATCAATGGAGCTTGGTCAGGGATCTTTAATTTTTTTTTTAACTAACAGGTTCCACAGTCTGAAGAAGTCTGAAAACCCCTGATTTGGAGCACTTCTTTCTTCAAAGAAAATTCAGAATATCTTTGGACAAGATTAGTTTGTCGCTTAACGCATGAAGAGAACAAGCAAGATCAGACACAGAAATCTGCTCCCCCTAGCCGACAAGAAAAGTAGAGAGCTTCAATTAGTACAAGAAAGATCAAGTTTTCACACACAGAGAAAGGGGAAACGAAAAGACCAACGTATACAAACACTCTAAAAGACCAACGTATATAAATACAAGATTTTTGGAGTGTCATGGAGTTCCTTCGCAAGAAGTAGAAGCAGTCTGCGAGGCTGAAGAGACCACTTTCTTGCAGAGGGACACAGCATGCCAACGAAGTAGAAAAGGACTGCACACACTTTAAATTCGATTAAAACTTCATCCCCTTTCCCTCCAACTTCCAGCGCATGCTTATTCGAGCTGTCGCACATGCGTACCTTCCCTCTCGGCACAAACGCTCGCGTACGCGCTTTCCACAAGACGGAATCCCACGCGTGCGTCGTACCCACCACCTCCCTTAGGTCAGAGAGCAAGGACCTGACTCTCCCCTCTGACCACTGAGCAATGGCCACTACCGCACGACCCCACGCGACGCCCTCGGATTCCAGCGGCTCACCTCGTAGTACTTCATAGCTCCGCGCTCGTTTTCGCTCCCACAGTCGAGCACCCTTTCTCCTCACGTGACACCTCTAACTTCGTTCAGGGGGAGCGAGGAATAATAAGGCGAATCACAGGAATTCTATCTCGGACGATCAGCCAATTAGACGCATACAACTTCCCACCCGCCTACGAGCCCACCCCCAAACGTCACCATGGCAACTTGTAGCGCATGACCACATCTGCCCAATCAAGAGGCAAAAGGAGAGAAGTGGCATCCCGGTGAAGCAATCATAACATCCGAGAATCTTGGACTTAATCCAATCACAAAGCTGCAAACAAATATAGATGACCTTCCAAGGATTGCTGCAGGTGATGCGGTGGGGGCTGAAAAAAGAATACGAGGGCAGTCCTCCTGTCCGCTTGCTGACCTGAGAGCAAGCTCTGTAGAGTTTGTTGGAAGTTTCTTCTGAGTCGGCCGCAGACAAGGTCCAAGGATCGGGATGAGAACGGTTGCTTCCATTCCTATCGGTTGAGAGAGGGAGTGCTATATAAAGAGAGTTGTTCTACATCAGCTTTACACTGGAGTAAGTCTCACTAGAATGGATGATGCTTTCAGTTTCTAAGCTCCACACCAGCAATTATCAAATTAGTTCAGTGCCATCCAATCCGGCTCGATTCCTGGTGGTTCCGTGGACAAATACCACTGGCTTGGCCTGATTTTAGTAACAACTTGTTGCTTTTCGAAGGATGTGTTCCAGTAACCTCTTCTGTCTTGCCCATCCAGACCCATAATTTGAAGGGATCCATTTTCTTTCCCAGTGAAAGCTGTTTTCAGGATACAGTTTGTTGCCACAGGGCCGTTAATTTAACCATTCCGATCTTCGCTGTTGTAAATATATGCTTACCCTTCATGATCCTGTCTAAGTTTGTCATTGTCAGTGCCTTCCTTCCTGTTCCCTCCTCACTTTTTTTGTTCCTTAACCCAAGAAAATAAATAATCTACCGCCCTCGTTTCTTCACAATCAAGTTTAAATGCAGAAAGTGTGGAAGTTGGCATTAATTTTGTCTTCTTAATATTTAACATTAACTTAATTTTCCTTTTCCCTTTATATTTTTGTTATGAACTCTCCTGAATCTTTACTTCCAGCTTCTAAATTGTGTTGTCACTTCATTTTAAAATGTTGGACACCCAAGTTTGATTCTAGCTGTCATCTCTTCTAGTTCTGCCATTCTTAAATTATATATTGTGTAAGTTCAACAGATGAAGGAACAGTATGCATCCATACCTCATCTGTTTCTTATTCTGCACTACTGCATTTCTCTGAGTTCCATTCTTACTCTTCCATTTCCATGTTGTAAATTGTAAGAAAATCCAGTGCTCTGCCACACCCATTAGCCTTCACATATTTCACTGTCTAGCATGATCTACACAGCCAAAGGCTTTGCTGTGGTTATTAAAGGCAAATGCTGTGTTCTCTTGCTCTCTTCATTATTCATCTTACAATAATTGCTTGATTTCATGTCCCTCTGCCTTTTCTGAAACCTGGCTGTTTGTTTGGTATTTCTCTACCCATATGCATTCCTATTTGTAAAATCTTAAACCAATTTCGTCTTGCATAAGGAATTAATGCAATGGTTTGTTCCATATAATGATCTTACATTCTGACTGTTTGCCAGGTCATATCTTGCTGATATTTTAACCTTTAAAAGGTTAAAGGGGAAAATACCCAAGTGGATTTCCCTAATGACTCTGTCATTGTGCCATTACATGAAGTCATGCGGTGATGAAATCCTTCTTGATGATGCCTGGGAAAACCCTGTGATCGAAGGATATGGGCAAGCAGGAACTAGAACAAACCTCCACCTGGTGGTTTATGCAACTCAGAGCTGGGAATGGGCCAATAGTATTTTGTGTGCCACTCCCATCTACTTTATCTAGTTAGCATCAAAATACTGACGTAATTACCAGAGAAAATAATACCAGTTTTCCGCTTATTCAAGGTTGAGGTCTTTATATACTATTTTATTTTACTTATTGTTAATTTACTTGCATGCCCCCTCCAATCATGTCAGACTGAGCAGCTTGCAGACTTCCAAAACAATAAGATTAAAACTAAACATTGTAACCATGTAAACGTAAAAACTAATATAATAACCATGTGATAAATACCACATGACAAGAAACAACGTAAGACCACCCTCTTCTGCAGAGAGTAAAATGACTCCCTCAACCCCAAGGGACCCCCAGAATAACCAGGTCTTAATGGCATTGCAAAAAGTTAACAGGGCCTGATTATATCAGGAAGAACACTGTTCCAGAGGAGAGAGGTAGTAACTGAGAAGGCCCAACCCAGGGTCCTACTGATGACATGTACAAATAGGACATGAAAGGAGCCTTCTCTTCCAGATGTTGATGCATGAGGAGAGGCCTTTGGGAGAAGACAGTCCCACAAATACCAAGTCTTGAGCTATGAAGGGTGTTAAAGGTGATAACTATTGAATTGAAGATGATAACTATTCTGAATTGAACCCAGAAATAAACTGGCAACCAGTGCAGCTCTTAAAACAGAGGTCTGACTAACATCCATAACTGTCTGAGCTGCTACATTCTGGACCAGTGGTCTTTAAGGGCAGCCCTATATAGAGTACATTGCAGTGATTCAAACAGGAAATGACTAAAGCATGAGTGACAGTAAGCAAAGCTTTCCAATCTAAGGAAAGCCTGCATTTGTGCATAAGATCTGTGGATTTGTGCAAAGCCCGCCTGGTCTAGCTGCCACCTGTCCTTCAGGAAGAAGCTGTGAGTTCCTGAGGATGCTGAAATTATGAACCAGCTCTTCTCATGGAAGCACAACCCCATCAAGAGCTAAATGTGAAATATCTCTGGAATGGGTGGCTTCCATAACCACAGCCCCTCCATCTTTCTGGGATTGAGTCTCAACCTGTTTCATTCTTATACAGAGCTTCACAGCCTCTAAACACTGGAACAGATCCTCAACCAGATTTCCTGTTCAGCCCAGAATGAATATATATTACTGAATATTATTTGCATGTTAGTGATATGAGTCCATCTACAGATGACCTTGCCCAATGGCTTCAGGTAGATGTTAAATAAGAGAAAGAAGAATGTCAACTTCTGTAGCACTCCACAATGAAGGACCCAGGGCTCAACCTCTCCCTCCTTCCCACCACTGACTAGAACTGCCCACTTAGGAAGTTAGAGAACCACAGTACTGCAAAATAGTGCCCCCACTCCTAATCCTTATAGATAGTACAGAAGGATACCATGATCAATGATAGAAAAGGCCTAAGATATCAGACAAGACCAGGAGGGTTGCACTTGCCCTATCCTTGTCCTGCCTCAGTTCCTTCAGAAGAGCAGTCAATGTAAATTTGGTTCCATACCAAGGCATGAACACTGACTGAAAAAAGTCCAGAGAATCCATTTCCTTTAGAGGCCACTGCAGCTCCCACTACCTTCAACAACCTTCTCCAAAAAAGGAAGATTGGATTGTCTAAAATAGTTGGGTTGAGTGATGGTTTCTTAGTGAGTAGAGACATCTTAGTGAGTAGCTCCATAGCAAAGAAAGGAAGTCACAGACAGATGAGGAGGATTTGACACCATTAGCAACTAATAGGAGATTGCAAACAAGATTTCATTGTCAGATAACAATACAATAGAGACTTGTTGAGATAGTCCACTAATTATGACCTGCTACTAGTGAGAATACAAGTCAGCTGATTTTATTCACTTCAGTGGGATGAATCCACAATCTTCAAAAATCTTTTAAATATCATTGCTTTTTATCATTGCATAGGAACTTAGGAGAGAAATACATGAGGACTTTCTCTTGTAAATCACTACTCCAGGGAGTGATCAAGAAAGTACTTGGTTGAATGGTAGTTCTCTTTAACTGGTATGCACCACAGATATGAGATGGCAGGAAGTGAGATCAAGAAGAATACCTAATTCTATTTTGTAAAACAGCTGCAGCCCCCAGTTTGGGGGCTCCCAAAAGATGTAGTATAGCAGCACAGCAAATGAGGAATAGGATCAGGAAATGATTGCAGAGCAATCATTTGAGGGCTTGTAGGAGGAGGAGCAGCCTCTCATTAATTTTAGTTCCTTTCCTTAATCCTCTTTCCTCAGCAAATGCCCTTCATGCATACTGAGGTCAGAAGGCTATTTCAAGCACACATAGTATTAATATAGATTCTAGAAACAGGCAGAGGAATGATGGAGAAAAATAATTTAAAATGCCAAAACAGACCTGGAATTCTTGTTTCAATTCTCCCCATCCCAAACATGCAAGAAACAAAAAAAACATCTCTAAGAAAATACTGTTTTCGAAATTAGGAATTAGAATCTCTTTCATATGAAAAAGCTACTGTTGCTTCAGATCAGTGTAATAAATAGGTTGATAATGAATAGGTTTCCAGTGTAAAAAGTATGTGTGAGTGTGATCAAGTTTGCACATCATGCTGAGCCATAGCTTGTTTGTTCACAAACCAATTTGAACGAACTCCAGTTGAGCTGGGATCACAGAACACAGCAAGCTATAAAACGTTTGCTTAGTTTTGGCTTAGTGTATTGTATGAACAGGGGACACGGTGGCACTGCGGGTTAAACCGCTGAGCTGCTGAGCTTGCCGATCGGAAGGTCGGCGGTTTGAATCCGCGTGACGGGGTGAGCTCCCCTCACTAGTCCCAGCTCCTGCCAACCTTGAAAACATGCAAATGTGAGTAGGTTAATAGGTACCGCTTTGGTGGGCAGGTAACGGCGTTCCATGTAGACATGCCGGCCACATGACCACAGAAGTGTCTACGGACAAACGCCGGCTCTTCGGCTTTGAAACGGAGATGAGCACCGCCCCCAGAGTCGGACACGACTGGACTTAATGTCAAGGGAAACCTTTACCTTTACCTTTTATTGTAGGAACCCATTATCTCAAAGAACTGTGGCCTATATGCCTAACATACAAAATAATATCAATGGTTTCATACAATTTTTTTTGGAAAACAAAATACTGTAGTGTAGGTTTATAAGCTGTTAGAAAAATTTAACTCACTTTAAAGATAAAAAGAAACCACACAAAATTTCAGATTCACCCCCATGCATGAGATCATAACATTAATCTGCCCAAAGTGGCACTTAGCTCCGCAAAAGTAATAATTGAGAAAAAGTGTGATATTTCCCCCTCCCACATTGTTCATTCCTCATTCCTAGGGTATGGAGCTCTAGAGGTTAAAATTATTGCTTTCATTTATCTAATTTTCTTAGAGCTAATGTTCTAAGGAGAAAGAAGAATATGCTAGATTGAAAGTCCAACATACATAGTTGGGGTTCTTTTAAAGATTTTTACAACTGACTAATTGGTTGCATAGGGAAGCTGATTCAAAATGGAAAAGCAGCTTAACTTTTCCATTGAGCTGTCAGTTGTAACAAAACCATGTGCAGGTCTTTCCATGTTCTTTTTCTGTGCCCAAATACATTTTGGCTGTCAAGAATAATATTGAGCTTTTGGGATTTCTGGGGGAGAAATGGAAAACTGAAGATGGCTCCACTAAAAGTGGAGCCAATGACTGCAGCGAAATGAAGAGCTGGCAAGTAGACTGGCTCTTCGTAATTCCTCTCTGGACAAGGAGAGGACTTGAGATTGCCCACACATGCTCCAGATGGTTGTTCCTTGCAAGGAGACCACAAGACTGCAGTGAAGGTTAAAACGGATATGTTGTTATCTGTGGTAACCTTTAATGGACTTTTGCTGATCAGGACTGGAATGACAAGGTTTTAAGGATTTCTTTATAGATAAGAGATGAGATATGGGAAGAAGTGATCATTTGTGATGGCTGGGCGTCCATGGGAAAGGGTCAAAAAAGTAGATGGTGGCTGTGACCATGCAGTTGAAGTCTTGCTGCATTTCAATATGTTCCATACACATCACACAAATGTAGAAAAGGGGTGGGGCTTCCCCCTTGACTTTTTTGATACCTCCTTACACAGACACCTTTGTGTAACGGTACTAATTTTTCGTAGGCATTTTTCATAGTCATATACATACACCTACTAGATTTCAGTCTCCTTCATGTAATTTGTGAAGCATCATAAGCAATTTTTATTTCGTAGTTTGTGAAGCATCATAAGCAAATTTTTATTTTAAATGAATACCTCAGCAAGTTTTCTTCTTACTTCACCTTTAGATTCACAGAAATAGAACAGTAACTTCTTCCATGTGGGAGAATTCCTATTCCTTATTTTGCTTTGCAAGATTTGCTCTTTTGCCTATTTCAAGTCTTGGTTGTGCAATACATGCTGGTGCCTGTTCGTCTGAACAAGCTGGATATCTGGAGGTATTGCAGAGAAAGACAGTCTTTTGCAAAACCATCCTTTAACAAGTTTACAGTACACTGAGTAGCAGTTTGGTGATTACAAAGGTGTTTTTAATAGAATTTAGATGTCTTGATTAATGTTCACATCTATAAGATACAAATAGATGATGTTTAATTATCTGCACTTTAATGCTTTCTCTTGATTTCCAGTATAATTAAGAACTTGATCCATCTTTACTGGATGTAAAACAGCAATAACTTTAAAATATGTACAGTATACATTAACTGTGGCAAGAGGCCATATTATAGGTTCTGTGATATAGCCAGATATTTAGTAGTGAGGGAAGCTGTATGTAGAATATAGATTTTTTGTGTCTGTTGTCTCATTATTTTTTTTAAATGATTGTGCTCTTTAATTTTTTCCTAAGCACATTTTCCATTTCCTTTTCACAAAATGACAGTCATCTGTTGGGGAATTGTTATTATACTTTGCTCCCCTATTATTTTAATTTCCTGGATACAATAATAACTTGCCTTCGGGGGCAGTTTTTGTTCTGCTTTTGTATGGTGAGCGGCCTAAGAAAGCCCTGGTCTTGAAAGATGTTGATTTGTCTGTTTGAGTTGCTGAGGGTTGTTCTGAAGGAGCCAGTAGCAATTACAGTATGTGGGTTTTGCAGCTTCTTAAAGTGAGTCTGCTTGTGTGTGGTCCCTAAATCAATGCTGAAGTTATTGGCTTGTTTGTTTGTGAAACTGTAAGAACCTGTTTGGAACATATGTGACTAGTCCATAAACATTTGAAGAATTTCCCTACATTATTTTAAATGATTGTGCTTGGTTGTGTTGTGAAAGACATGTTAAAGACATTTCCCAACTTGCTCCTAACCATTGTACAAACATAACCTGGCAACTTTTTTTTCCTGCCATATCTCATGACATTGCTTTCATCCTTATCCTAACCCCATATTCCAGGCACTATAAAATTGTCCTTAGCTGTCCCAGTTTTAAAGTAGTGTTTTCTTCTTAACGAGGCAAAATTGGGGGCGGGGGTGTTGCAAAGTGAAGTGGCAGGAAATTCTACTACTGTACCAAATAATCACCTGCCTGCCAATCAGCTGTTAGTTGGGCTACTTTTAAAGATGGGTGACTTTTAAGCATTCATCTGAAAAAATGGTAAATATGGGTTTTTAAAAGGAGTCTGAAAAATAATTGACAGGGCTAGGGGGTGGAGGGCATATTGTGAGGCAGGATCTCTCCTGTTTGACCACATAACTCCCTGAACCCTCTCTTGTTTTGGGGATTCCTGGCAAGTGCTGGTAAGCCAAGTGTCAGTTCCCCACTCTTGCCACTCTTCCAGGTCCTGTGATCCCAAGGCCCTGAGCTTCTGCAAAGCCTGCAGTGAATACTGACAGAAGACTAAACCCATTGATCTCATAAGCTGTCCAAATTCACATGTTCCCCAGCCTCATCCCACTTAAGAAGAATCACTGGTGAATACTTTATGATGCTGGTTTATGATGGTTGGTTGGAGGGAAACAATATTGGGGGACTCCACCAGTCTCTTTCCTTAACTTTCCCAGTTCATAGTAAATAAAGACTCCATTATTTGATGGCATTCTTCCAGTGGTAGGATAAGGGTCAGCAGCATAGGCAGTATATTTTATGCTGGTATAGTTTTCTGTCAGCTGAAGGATTGGTAGGTAGAAGTTCAGTTGACCCATGGGGAGGAGCCCCACGAGTCAGTCAGATTTCCATCATCCTTAGCTATATTGTGTTAAAATAGTATTTATTCTTTCACTCTGACACTGCCTAAGGGCAGTCTCAAGTTGTGTACAATCTGTTATGTTTGGTCACAGGTTATTTGAAGGGAAGTCAGAAACATAGGCACTTGAGGCAGGATAGGGATTCAGCAATGAAAATAACAAATTTCATGCCAGTATAATTTTCTGCTGATTTAAGAGTGGGTAGAGGGCAATGTAACTCAGCAATGGAAAAGGACTCTGAACTTGTCTATGATGCTTTAGTAGGAAGCATATTTCCTCATATTTCAAAAAATTTCTGTTAATCTGATTTGTATTTGTCCATATATGTGAATAGAGCCATTTGTCTTGTTAGCAGATGGCAAGTTATTGGCTACATACAAAATCACAGAATTAAAGAATCATTTGTACTGTTTAAAGCACTCCATCTACTGTTCATCTAAAATTCTACCAATCCAGGGCACCATTAGATTAATCCTACATTTAATACTTTAGAAGAACTGCTGCTGGGACAAGTTATTCCACATGAATGGATCCTGAAATATTATTAACATTAGATAAGTTGAACACTGCAAGTATGAACATGCAATACGATCTTGATTTTTCAATTAAACTACTAACCTAGTGATCTGGTTATTTCCAGCACCACACCTAGTTGACTCAGTTCTACTAATACATTTTTAAGGCTAGAATTCTTCACTTTTAATAATTCCTCTCAGATGTCTAATAGTTCTCAACTCAGGTTCACCTGTCAGTCACATAGATAGAAAATCTGATGCACAGACAAGGGGACTTAAACCAATGGAGTGGAATTCAGAGAGCTTAGCCCATTATCCCCCCATACTCACAATGTGAATTTAGGAGTGATCCCAAATCTTATCTCTTTAATTAAATACATCCCCCTAAAAGCAAAACTAAGTTCAATATTTGCTTTTTAGGAATTACAGTTCTGAAAAGATTCAGAAAAAAATTGTTTTGCTGCTATCCAGTGCTTATCCCAATTTATGCAGCCCAGATACAGCAACCCTATATTTAAGACAATCTAGCAATGTGAGAAGCTAACACATGTCAAGGTATGCATTACCAAATTCCCTGGATTTTTCAAAGAAACAGTAATAACTCTGGTACCAAAATTTAGCTAAGTATTAAAGATGTAGGATATTGTATGTGTGTATGCATATCTGTGCGTCAGTACACTACAAACACTTCCTAATTGGTGGTACTATATATAGGTAACAGTATGTTGGTTTGCAAGGTAGTCTGTTTCTTACAGATCCTATATTGCATGGAATAGCATGAGCATACTTAATACAAAACTCTGCTTTGTTGTGCTTGTGGCTTATTAAAAATGTTACGTGCTTGTGAAACTAAGAGAAAGAGGAGGATGTTATAGATCACAATGAAGATGGTCTGATCTTGTTGAGTGAAATTGATGAATACATGCAAGGAAATGAATTTCTTGGTTTAATTATGAATGAAAGGACTAAAATGTGTATCCGAAAATATGAATTGGTGTCATCTAGAAAGGGCAATTTGGTATATATTGGAAATTCCATCAAGGCAGTGGATAAAGCTGGAAAATGTACAAGAGGTACAATGGATCCACAAGTCTAATGTTTTTTCTTCCAAAATTTTTTATAAAAATAGATAATATAAATACGTTCCAAAAAGGGTATATCTGTAATCAAGATAGGTCAACACAACTGAAGCCTAGGAGAGATCTTAATCACTTTTACAACATTACAAGCAATGTATAATAAAGAAGAGACTGAGTTACAAATAGCTTGCTATCTTTATTGGCTAACATGGCTCCAAGTTAAATCCTCTTTGAATAAGGAGGATATAAAGGAGTCAACATATCGGTGTTAAACTACTTTTGAGAAATTAATAATTATCTTTCCCAACCTAAAGGAACTATCTCAAAAATGTATAGGTTATTATTGGAATTGGAATTAGATTATACACACACACACATGCACCTGCCCCAGGTAGGTTTAAAAGAAGTATTGCATATAGATTTAGAAAAATGAATAGATGAAATGAGGTAGTAAAAACTATGGAAACCAGGTTGTTTCAGTCAGCTCACCTACAGGACATGCAGTGGAAGATAGTACATCATTGGCGCTTAACTCCAATTAGAATGCTGCAAATATATCATAAATATTCATCAAAATGTTGAAGAGGCCAAAATCAGAACATTTTTTTTCATATGTGATAGACTTGCAGAAAGATTGTACCTTTCTGGAAGAAAGTTTTTGAGGAAGTCAGAATAGTCACTAAACAAAAAGTATATGTATTCCAGATATGGGATTATCACATATTTTCAAATGAAATAAAAAAGAACTTACTATATTTTTACTTTCAACTTCTAATTCAATAATTACTCAGATTAGAATTTTTTAGATAATTTATCATTGGACAATTGCTGTGCTAAGATATGGTTAATTGCTCTTCTTGGAAAAGTCACTGATAAAATTTGAATATTCACAAAGAGATGAATCACATTTTTGTCAGATCTGGAAAGATGTTATAGGCTGTGTTAATAATAATAGCTCTGATTTTGACAATCTAGTGATATATGAGACTTATGACTGAATTGTGAGATATACTGTTCTTGGATGTTATGTTGCATTCTTGCTTCTTGTCTTTCAGAATGTTAAAAGTGGGGAAAAAATAAATTATTTATTAATTGCATGTGTACTGGATGATCAAAGCCCCATTCCTTTGTACCCCATGCAACACATACAATACATGTTTGAAAGAGTTGGGGCTTTGATCACATGGTTGTGCTTGCTATTTTGAAGCCAGTGACCATTGCTATAGGCACCCATTATTATATAATGTGTGTAAAGAGAAAAACACAGTTCCAATGAATGTAATCAAAGAGAGCAAGGAATTGTTAAAATTTTGAAAGGATACAAGAAGTGAGAATGAGCCAGATTTGGTGTATCAGACCTGTGTAGGATAGGTTTTGCTTTTCATCAGGATATTAATCTAAGAAAGAAGGTTTATTGAACATTTGTTGATTTAGAGGAAATGTATCATAAAGTGAATAGGCTTGAATTACAGATAGTCCTCGGCTTACAGCAATTGGGATTGGAATTTCTGTTGCTAAGCAGTGCAATCGTAAAGTGTGACTACATTGCTTAGCAATGGCAACCCCTGCAGTCCCAGCTGCCATTGTTAACTGAATCCCAAGATTGTTAGGCAAGGCAACTTCCTGCTGGCTTCCCACAACCAAAGTCAGTGGGGAAGCCAGCAGGAAATTGCAAATCCCAGGCCAGCAGGCAGGTAAGTGGCTGCCGCCAGGTGGGGAAGGGAGTGAGGGAGTGCACGGGGGTGTGGGGAGGGTGCACGAGAGTGTGAGGGGGTGTGCAAGAGGCACCATATGGGTCAGGAATGGTGCATGGCAGTGCATGAGAGGTGCCATGAGCACCTGACCCATGCCACAACCCTGTGTGCCCTCCCCAACCTGTGTGGCACCTCTCACACACCCCCACACACCCTTCCCAACCTGCACCGTACTCCTGCACACCCTTCTCCATTGACTTTCTGGGAAAGCCAGCAGGGAAGGTTGCAAATGGCAATCATGTGATCGCGGGGTGCTTGGCAATGGTCGTAAGTGCGAACAGGTTGCCAAGCACCCAGATTGCAATCACGTGGCTGTGGGGGTGCTGCAAAGACCATAACTTCGGGGACCAGTTATAAGTCCCTTTGTTCAGCACCGTCGTAACTTCAAACAGTCACTGAACGAATGGTCATAAGTCAAGGATTACCTGTATGGAATTTTTTGTGTGATTATGAAGTTGCTGAATATGGTAAGAGCGGTATATGATGGAAGTAAATTTTGTGTGAGAATAAATTGAATGTTAGCAAATGTTTCAACATTCAACAGGGAGTAGGACAAAGATGTCTCTCTAGTTGTTTAATGTTCTTAAGGATAAATGTATAAAGAATGCTTGCGGTTGTTGGTTGGGTGTATGTGCTTTTATGTGCTTTTGTCTGCAGATAATGCCAAATGATTTGTAGCAAATGTTCATATGTATGATGAAACAAGGAGTATGGATCTGAAAAGTAATCTATCGAAGAGCATGTTTGTAGCACTTAACAGAAAAACATGGTGTGAACAACTGCAAGCTATACATAAATGGTGAAAAACTAGAGCAAATAGATTAATTTATGTTACCATGTTAGACTATTTACTAAAGATTAAAAAATGGATGGAGGAATTTTAAGAAATGCAACTGCTGGTAAAAAGGTAATGGGTGTGTTATATGGTGTGTTCTGGGGAATGAATGCTTTGCAGAAGAAGTGAAAATGACTGTATAAGAACAGAAGTTGCTTCTGCCAACTTTGTTAGATGAGAAAGAGTTGGGTATAGGAGAAACATACAAGTAAGTTGCAATAGGAATGGGGCACTTAAAGGTGTGTATTAAAACAAGATGCAATACATAAGTATGGATGGGTGTTGTATGTGAACCATAGTGAAAGAAATACTGTACATTGAGATGGTTTGATTGTAGAGAAAGAATCAAGGATCTACTTGGAAAACAAAAATATGAAAGGACTGTGAATAGGTCAAGAAGGAGAAGGCCAAGAAAGTTGTAGTTAGATGAAACTGCTGAGATCTTCAGAAAGAGAGAGGTGAAAAGTTTAAAAAACAAAAGTGTGGATATGTTGGGAAAAAATGTTTGCAAGGGTAGAAAGGTATGGAGAGATATAGTGAATGATATCAGTATGAACTAGTGTTGGCAATGTTTCTTTTCCATATCTCAGTCCTTTAATTTCTTTGGCTCTGTGTTTCTTAGATCTTTCTTGCATTTTGCATACTATGAAGTGGAATAGCATGATGGGTCCATATGTATGAATGTATGTAATATATGGATGCAAATATAGCCTGATTTATGAACTCATGAAAATAAAAATACCAATGCAATTTTTGAAGCTACCATTAAAAATATCCTATCTATCTGGATGATATTGTATGTAGCATTATTTACACTGTTCCAAGTATTTTTTAGTCCAGAGAGAGCATGGCAAAACAACCAAAGAGTGAGACAAGGTTATATATATATATTCTCCTTATATATTCAACTGATATGCTGAATGTATATTGATGGAAACCGGATTAGAAGATTAGTGTGTTTTAAAATTGGGGGAAGAAACACCAGCAAGCTGATGTCACAATTCTGATAGCTGAAAATGCCAATAATCTGCAAGCTCCTTAATGAAAATCAAGGAGCACAGTAAAAAAAATGGGACTAAGGTTAAATATAAAGAAGACCAACCTAATGGCAACAGGTACAGCAAGCCACCTTCTGGGATATTTCAAACAAGGACTAAACTGGAATTTGTGATAAAACCACAACAATGGTTTCATGTCCTTAAAAATATTAAAATGGCATCTGCAGATTTGAGATTAAGGTTGATTCACCAAAAATTTTATCTAGGGTGTATTGGACTCCCCAAAGAATGTATTTGAAAAAGATGGTCATTAGATTTTTTATGCTGGAGGTGTAAAAAATTTGAGGCCTCACTGACCACTATGATATGGTCATGTGATCATTTAGTATCTTTTAGGGATAGTGTATTAATGTACATTAGGTATATAGGAAAATCTTTTAATGTTAAAGATGTTAATGCAATGTTGAATTATATACCAAAGCTTCGGAATTTGACTGTTTATCAGGAATTGTGGTTGTATTGAGCATGGGGGCTGGCAAAAAGAATTATATTAAGAAATTGGAAAAGCGGTATTATTCTTGATATCAGGGAATGGTTGTCAGAAATGTGTGATCTCTCTGTTTTGGAAAAGGCAATATTTTCTGCTAATCAAAGAATGCAGCAATATGTGTTACTATGGCAGAGATTTTGTGATATCTTACAATGGTATCTTGTATTGTTCATATTATAGTAGCGAACCCATTGGTAAACTAGTGACTATTGATAAGTATAAAATATAAGATGGATATTTTTTTCTTTTCCTTCTTAGTTTGCATTTTTAGTTTGTACTTTTAATTTTTTAATTAATTTTTTAAAAATATTTTCTTTAAGATTAAATATTGTTTTGTCCAAAAAATAAAGTTATTAAATTAAAAAAACCCAGCAACCTACCTTAGAATTGACAGGATACTGAAGAGGTAGAAAGCTTCTGTCTGTTAGGATCAACTATCAACAGTAAAGGAAGAAGCAGTCAATAAATACACTGCAGACCAGCACTTGGTAAGGTGGCAATGAAGGCCTTGGAAAAGTTATGAGATGCCGTTATGTGTCTATACTTAATGATCAGAATTGTGCAGGCAATGGTTCTTCCTGTGACACTCTGTGGAAGTGAAAGCTAGTCTTTGAAGAAGAAGGATATATGGTAACCTCACTCTTGAGAATATCATGGATAGCTAAGAAAACAAACAAATGGATGATAGAACAAATCAATCCAGAGTTCTTACCCAAGGCACAAATATCCAGGCTCAAATTATCAAATTTGGGTCACATTAGATAAAGATCTAGCTTTCTTGAGAGGTCTGTAAGGTGGAAGGAGAGAGAGGAAGAGAACGATCAGCAGCAAGGTGAATGCCTGACTACAGTAACGATGGATACAGCACTGGCAGGTCTGAAGGGCCAGGCTGAGGACAGATAATTCTGGAGAAGGTGTATCTAGGTGGTTGCTGAGAGCTGACACCAACTTGATGGCACCTAATCTGTTGATAATTTTTAAATGTCCAAACAAACGTTTTATTTAATTTTTTTGTAATTTTCGTTCTAAAATTTCTCAGTGCAAGATTTGAGAAGGAATGAATAGTAAAATCATTATTTTCTGTTTGCTTACAACTGGTTCCAGTGCTTAGTCACAGAACTGTTTTTTTTTTTTCTTTGCTGTTTGAACCACTGTTTTGGTGGGGCTGCTGCTACATAAATAAAACAGGTCACACTAGAATACCGTCTAGCTCAGACATAAAGAGAAACTACAGATTGTGCAAATCCAGTCCCCTATTTCTTTTCTGCTTTGTAGAGGAAGCTTTTGATTCCGTCTTTCAAGTTAACCTAGCGTAGCCTTGAATCTTCCAAACTTAGGTACCCATGTTTAAACTATCTAATGAGTACAAGCTAAGATCAAACTATGATTTCATCTTGCCTGACTAGTCTAATTAGAGCTTCTTTAGAAATGTCAAAACTGCCACTTTTTAAAAGATTGGACCACACTCCCTCTTTCAAAGATACATTCTTTTGCATCCAGTTGGTCAATCCCCTCTGACTATTATAAAGGCCTGACAGAAAAGAATCAAGGCCATAATTGCAAGTTGAATTTCTCCAAGTATCCTATCAGAATCCTGAGGTTGCAAGATCAGAAAGAGATGCAAACAATTACAAAGAAAAGTACTAAAATAGCATTTTGGATTTTCTCTAATCTATTTGCAAAAGGTTTTTTGGGGGTGGGGGGGACTTTTCCTGCCTCATTCATAGAATTTTATGGGGAACTATAGGTGCACATTGCCTTCCATTGTTAAATCCCTGCTGCTTCTATTCCTCTTTCCATCCTTTATTTTATTATAACTTATCTATTAAGGAGGAAAGATGGAATAGCTGCACTTTTAAAATTTTAATGGTAAGTGCTGTCTGTCTGGAAGCAACCCAAGTCAAAATGAATTCAAGTGATTTTATCAGCAAAATGCTTTATGAATAAGTCAGCTACGACTACAGTATTATGGACTTGGGCCATTGAGCTCCTTGTACAAGAGATTTCTTACCAATTTTAAAAGTGCTGATGGACAGAATAAATCACTTATATTTACCACAGTTGCTGAGAGATGATGATGACTTTTTTCAAGATGTCTACTTCTAGGACTCAAATCCAATCTGATATTAACAACTCTTATAGAGTAAAGTGCATACTTGGCTGTGAATCTGGCTGATTAGGCATTAATGCAGAAAGTGGGAACTTCTTCCTTAGCTTAAAGCTCACCATTGGATGTTGAGTATAAAAGAGAAAATATAAACCCCCCATCTTGTTGTTGCTTGAGTTTTTTTAGTTTAGAGTCACTTCCTCAGTCCAAGCCTGTGGTCGCCTCCTGTACATGTTTCATTGCCATGATTCTGCCAGTTCTCAATCTATATTTTGAATCTGGGTTTCAAAGAGAAAAGAGGAAACACAAGTATTCTTGTTTGGGTTCCATTTCCTTTAAAAGGGCCCTGCTCTGATTTGCTTTCTCTTATTGTTGTTCCTGCTTCTAACTGCCAACGAGTGTGCCATCCCTGGAAGCAAAGGAGTCCAGTCCAAGGGAAACAAAAGAGTAGAATTAAGCAGTCTAAATTTTATGCCTTGTTGAAACAAGTGGCAGCAACACCTTTAACAAACATTGAAACATTCCTTCAGAAAGATGCCAGCTGGCTCTGCAACTGCCACATAATGTCTACGTACATCACAGCTCCTTAACCAGGCCTCCTGTCTGTTTGTATCCAGTATTAAGTATTGGGGCTTAAGTTCCTAAAACATTTGTTTCAAAGAAGGTAAAGACACATTTCCAAAAGGTGATAATGCCAATCTTTTCTCCCTTACTGCTTTATAATGCCAGTTCTTTAGGACGAAAGAAACTGGTACTAGGATGCACACAGGATAAAAGGTAAAGGTTTCCCTTGACGTAAAGTCCAGTCGAATCCGACTCTAGGGGGCGGTGCTCATCTCCGTTTCTAAGCCATGGAGCCGGCGTTGTCATAGACACTTCCGGGTCATGTGGCCAGCATGACGACTCAGAACGCCGTTACCTTCCCGCCGAAGCGGTACCTATTGATCTACTCACATTTTGCATGTTTTCGAACTGCTAGGTGAGCAGGAGCTGGGACGAGCAACGGGAGCTCACCCCGCCACGCGGTTTCGAACCGCCGACCTTCCGATCGGCAGCTCAGCGGTTTAACCCGCAGCGCCACCGCGTCCCTGCACACAGGATAAATCCCTGTAATTATCAATATTCATCATTGCTGATTTAGACATGACCATTTTCTTTAAATTGTGATAGCTGTTTTATCTCATCAGAGGCTATAAAATCTATGGAATTTTGGCAAAATTAGTCATGTATCTCATGGTGCCATGTGAAGTAACCAAAAATAGGCATTAACTTGTCTGTTGTTTGAAAATATTTCTCTTCTTTTAGCTGTCTTCCAAGGATTATGCTCAATGAGCAGAAAGATCAACTCATTTTTGGCTCCTGTTAACACTTAGAACTTTTCTCTAAGCAAATATATATGTATTTGACAAGCTCACAGAATTTATTTTGAAACTGTTAATAGCAAATGTTAAATACTGAAAGATTTTTACTAAATAGTCCAGTCCTTCAATTGGAGGAGAGATTGACTTGAATATCCTGAACTGGCCTATCCTAGACTGAGCCCATAGTCTGAAGTGTCACCTCAGTTTGCAGTCCTTTTATTAATTTTTCAAAAACCTTGTAAATATTCAAGTTGTAAAAAATAAAAATATATATTAGATGCGTACTAGTAATAATTAATGATAACTGGGATACATTTATGGTTTTATATTGTAAACCGCCCAGAGTCCTATTTGATAGATGATAGATAGATAGATAGATAGATAGATAGATAGATAGATAGATAGATAGATAGATAGATATCAAATTATGAACAGCAAACCAAGATACCTGCCCCAGTTATTATCACAGATTCTGACAGCTTTCTTTTATCTTATAAATGTACAAATGTGAATTCCATAAATTAACTATATTTGTTCTCCATGTCCATAAAAATGTTTTACAAAGTTCATTTATCTTTTTTCTAATTAAATTATTTAAATATTAATTAAAGGTATTTCCTCTGGGAATCCTAAAAATAACAACAGTCATCTGGAAGTGTTTATAGACTTAACTATCATATCTTTTTTTAATGTTCAAATACCAGATCAGCTGCTTGATAGCTTTCTCAAGACATTCTTCATGAACACCCTCCCTTTTCCTTCGCTGTATGTGTCATACAGAGGGGACGTGGTGACGCTGCAGGTTAAACCGCTGAGCTGCCGAGCTTGCCGATCGGAAGGTCGGTGGTTCAAATCCGCGTGATGGGGTGAGTTCCCGTTGCTAGTCCCAGCCCCTGCCAGCCTAGCAGTTCGAAAACATGCCAATGTGAGTAGATTAATAGGTACCGCTTTGGCGGGCAGGTAACGGCGTTCCGTTTAGTCATGCCGGCCACATGACCACGGAAGTGTCTATGGACAAACGCCGGCTCTTTGGCTTTGAAACGGAGATGAGCACCGCCCCCTAGAGTCAAACACGACTGGACTTCATGTCAAGGGAAACCTTTACCTTTACTATGTGTCATACAGATTATGATTCATATCATAAGTGGATCTCCAGACAAACTGCATTTTGTATATTTTAAGCCTTGCTGTTTTGGAAATGATCTTGTTTGTAAGAATACAATTAATTGGGACTTGGCATGCTCTATTCCTATGCCAAATCTTTAGTCTGTGTTTTCAGTCATTTTACTTATTTATCAGGTCCTTGTGATAACTTGTCCTAACATGTACATAAACATCCTCAAAGCTGTTCAATTCATTCTAAGTTGTAGCTTGTTCTATTCTCTTCAAAATGGGAGATTGTATTTTGCTTTTTCTTATATACAGACCCTGTGGGGGTCTTATATATATAGATACTTGTAGTTTCCCCCAGCAGCAGCATCCCCTAACAATCCCAGTGTTCCTCCTTTGTCACACAACCTTGTCTTCAATTCATCTCTTGCCCATGAGTGAAACAGCCTTAAATTGCCAGTGTTGCTATATCAAAATAAAATAGGTTTTTTCTCCATTAAGACAACAGTATTTCACCACAGTTTCAAGGTATGTGCAATCTGTAAAGTTTTGTCACTTGGGGGTAAGGTCAGGTAATCGGTGTTGGGGGAATGTTGGGAGTTCCTTATGAATGCTAGCCAGCACCCACCTCTGCCATCTCCCTTTCCAGGATGGTCCTCTCTTTTTGAACTTTGTTTCCCCAGTTCACTTAACATCTGCCACCTCCCCCTTCCTATTTTTAAGCTTCCAACAAGGTAGAAGAGAGAAAAGCAGACTATTCTGCTGTACCCCATGTTATCTGAGGAAGAAAATTAGGGGCTGATTTGTACAGTTCCATATTACGAGCACTCTAGAAAGAGTAGACCTCCACTATTTTATCTGGAGGAGCAGAAGAGGCCTATTTCTGCAATTTGGTATTAAAATACTCTGAAATGCCATCAGTTGAGATTTCACCTTAAGATTTTTCCTTATTGCAGTGTTTAGAAAATACTGAGGGATTATTGAACTGAGCCTTTATTGCTTATTTGCTCGTTTTCTTACATTTACCATTTCTATCACTCTCCCATTCCCCTGAAGAAGAATGGGGAAATAAATAAGGAGAGTGCACATCTGCAAAACTGGAGGTGATAGCCACCTTGTCACTAATAACTGTCACACTCACTAATCAGGGCAACATAATTTGTCAATGACTTGGAACAGATAGGGGCTGATAATGGAGGTTGTATATACTGTATCAGCATTGTTGTGTACCAATACAAGGATCAGTACCAGCCAAATAGATGCTTAAAACTTGTTGATTTTTCAGTGGTGTTATATAACATAAAGGTGATTCAGAGGTCAGTGTTCTGTATAATGGAACCTAATGGAATGAATAACACTACTATATATGCATACATTTCCCTTCTAGTTATACCCAGTGATAAAGAAGTGTTCAGTTAAGATGTACCAATCTTGTCCCTTAAGAAAGCCTTTTAATACAGCAACTGGCTCTGCCTGATATTTGGTGCCTCTTCATTTATAATATGTGAAAAGAGAGCTGGTGAAGCTGGTTTAAAGTTCTTCATTCCACATTTTCCTGGGACAGAGAAAAAGCAAGGCTATGAAACTACAGGGTTAGGACGCCAATAATACATACCATCAGCTGCTTTAATCTATTCTTGAGATCTGCAAGGCACACATAAGAATTTTTTGTCTATTTTTTATCAGAAGCAGCTGTTCTAAGAAACACCAACATTAAAAAAGAGAAAAGCAAAGGAAAGCATTTGAGATGGTTTCTATGAATTGATTTTTTTTTTCCTCATGGACAACACAATTATTTTCTTTTTATAATCACATATTAGAAAATATCTTTGCGAGTCTACATTTTTCTACTTTAAAATATTTCCTATGGCCATGCCTATTGATTTATTCAAATTAAATTTCCTGGCAGGATAAATTCAACACTGGGTACTAATCCTTCTATTCCTACAAAGTATACAGAGTTGTCTCTGTATATGATAACAGCTGCTAAGATACTTTATACAGCTTACTGGAAATTACATATAATTCCTTCTTTAGAAGAATGGTAGACTCAGCCATTAGAGTACAGATATGGATCAATGTCAAAAAATAATTTAAGGTCTACTGAATTTAATTGAACCTGGAAACCATTTATGAACTGTAATTCTGCCCATGGACTTGTACCACATCTGTAGGTTTCTTTTAATATAAGGTTTTTAAAATATTAAATTTTCTTGATTCATTATAAGGAAAGATTTTTCTCAGATTAAACTCCTAATTAATTGCTTATTCTGATTGATGATTTTTACCATATTGGCTTCCTTGCCAATTCCTGGTAAGTGCTAAATTGATATAATTTCCCCTTTATATGCAGTACTAATCTAATATTACTACAACAATTCTTACACCGTTTATACAGCTTATAAATTACTTTTCTGTTCCTTTTTTCTTTTATTTCTTTTTTAATCTTCTTTTTTCTTGGTTGCACTTTTAAATTCATCTTAAAATAAAAAATTTTAAAAATTAAAAACACTGACTCTTAGGTTTAAGAGACTCAGCTAAATATATTTTCACACATCAAATGTAATCTATGCCTGCCCAGGATCCATTAGGATTGGGGCAGGATATAAATATTGGAAATAAATAAATCCAGGCCATTGTCAGATCCCTCTATCTATTGTTTACTGTAGCTCATTTCTGGTTTTGAAATAGAAAAAAATATTGAACTTTACTGTGAAATCCATCTGTGGCTTCTCTTAAAACACTGGGCAAAAGCTCTTTCAGCCTAGTTCTTAACCACTGATACTCCACAAAGGTACTGTAGGAGATCCCTTATGCAGGCACCATACATAATACATACAGTTGTCATCGAAATTATTCAAACCCTGTTGCAAATCAGGTTGATTGTCAAAATGTACAGACTTTCAGTGTTTGCAATGAACAAATCAAACAAAAGCAATTGAAATAGCTCAACACAACGAATGCTTCAAGTGGTGTCCCCAAATTCAACTGAAAATGCAACTTAAAATGACATCTCCAGTCTCAAAATTATTTAACCCCCTGAATAGAATCCGTCACAACAGCACACATACAGTATGCAAAACAGGTGTTGCCTCAAGCACACCTGATGCAACTAATCAAGGGCTTCATTAGTTGCACCAGGTGTGCTTGAGCTGGAACACATGAAATACCTGAAGTGGCTAGGGGTCTGTTAAGTGTCACGTTTGACTGCATGTTAGAAATACAGTATGGCTAAGTCAAAAGAATGGTCCAAAAAGGTAAGAGAAGAGATCATCGCCCTTCACAAACAAGGAACAGGATACAAAAAAATAGTGAAGGCACTGAATGTTCCTAGAGACACTGCTGGAAGTGTAGTTCGCAAGTTCAAAGTTAAAGGAACAGTGGTGACACTACCTGGACAGGGCAGAAAAAGGAAGCTGTCAATGGCTGCAACCAGATTTCTGAGAAGGCAGGTTGAGAGAAACTCTCAAGTGACTGCAAAAGACCTGCAGCAAGACTTGGTGGCAACAGGCACTGAGGTTTCAGTGAGCACAGTAAGGCATGTACTAAACACAGACGGTTTCCATGCCAGAACTCCAAGACGTACACTACTACTGACCCAAAAGCACAAGAAAAGTCAGCTCCAATATGCTCAAAATCATATAAATAATCCACAGAAGTTTTGGGATTCTGTTCTGTGGAGCAATGAAACAAAACTGGAACTTTTTGGCCTGATGGTTCAGCGTATGTCTGGAGGAAGAAGAATGAAGCATATGCTGAAGAGAACACTCTGCCTACAGTTAAGCATGGTGGTGGCTCGGTGATGCTCTGGGGCTGCTTTGCATCCTCTGTCACTGGAAACCTGCAGCGTGTGAACGGCAAGAAGGATTCATTGAAGTATCAGGAAATCCTAGGAGAAAACGTCATGCCATCTGTAAGGAAGCTGAAGCTTGGGTGTCATTGGACCTTCCAACAGGACAATGATCCCAGGCATAGCTCAAATGCCACTAAGGTTTGGATGCTGAAGAAGTCCTGGAAGATTCTGCAGTGGCCATCACAGTCACCTGACTTGAACCCCATAGAAAATCTCTGGTGGGATTTGAAGAAGGCAGTTGCAGCACACAAACCCAAGAATATTACTGAACTGGATGCCATTGCTCATGTGGAATGGGCTAAGATTCCTCAGGAACGCTGTCAGAAGCTGGTGTCTGGCAATGCATCTCATTTGCAGCAGGTCATAACAGCAAAAGGGTACTCTACTAAGTATTGAAGATGCTTGCCATGAAGGGGTTGAATAATTCTGAGACTGGAGAAGTCATTATAAGTTGCATTTTCAGTTGAATTTGGGGACACCACTTGAAGCATTTGTTGTGTTGAGCTATTTCAATTGCTCTTGTTTGATTTGTTCCTTGCAGATTTTGATATTCTAATTCAACATACCATGAGATTTGCCAGGCTTGCAAGTTTTGGGTCATATTAAATTGTTCTTTAAAATTGTTTTTTATGTAATTTTGGGTTCTTTGGACACCATCTATAAAAATATGTGTCATGTGCTTCCTGGCACCACACTGCTAACCCTTGATTTATGTTGTTGTTAATTGCCATCGAGTCCTCAAAAAATATTTTGATGCTAATCGTCTGCATAAAATGGAAAACTTTGGGAGTCATTAGCTAGAGAACTTCATGTATTACCTCTTCCAAACCTCTTTATTTTCTTCAGAGTTGGATTAATTAACCACATATTTATTCATACTTTTCAGGACTTTCCAGACAGCAGCAGCAATACATAAACCTGGTTTTCAATCGAAGCAAATATTTGTAGCTCAGGGTTGAACTGTGAAGTCCTTGGTGCTCTCTGACCCTTGTTGTTTTCTTGCAGAGGTTTCATTGCCAGACTAGGCAACATCTTCAGTGCAAAGAGGGAGTGGGCCTTGCTCTCAGTTTATATACCGTGGTTTGTCCTGTTGGTGTTAGGTGGGGGTGTTGTTCTCTCCTTGGGAGTTCTCCTTGGCTTAGCCCAATCAAAGAACTCCCAAGGAGAGAACACCACCCCTACCAACACAAGCAGGGCAAGCCATGATATACAAACCTGCTTTTATTTGAGAGTGATCATGAATAATTTTGGTTCATTGGCCATGTTTATTTTTCCTAAGCAAAACCTTATAATAATCTTACATGTAACAAAGCTTTCTGTAATTTACCAGGACGGTTAGACTAACTTCTGTGGTTTCCTTTGCTCAAAGACTTCTTGTTAAACACAGCTAATAGCATAACATATACTCTGTACATATTGAACTGTAGTTTAATGCTTTGTCACATAAAAAGGTATGTACATGTTCTCCAGAATGAGAGACTTGGGGGTTAAAACCTTTTTGAGCTAGAAAAAACAAATTAAAAGGACAATGAAAAAAGTCCTGTTAGTCTTTCTTTTTGCTTTCTTGACCAGTATAGTGCTGTCCAGTTTTTCCTTTTTTGTTTAAATTTCAGCTGTTAAAGGAAGGGCCTGAAAGCAGTTCCCTTGGACCAGCCTTAGTCTGACATACAACCCATAATGTATACTTAATATTTGTTCTGTGAGTTTCATTCTTAAACTTAAGTCTTCATTAAAACATTGAATAACATCATTTGGAGATTCAGTATGCTGATGACACACAGCTCACATCTGTATTTTTCCTCAGATCCAGGTGAGGCAGTATCTTGTTGGTTGGTTGGTTGGTTGTGAGATTTATATCCCACCTGTGCAGGTGCTTAAAGCAGCTAACATAGTGCTTTATCCTTCCATTTTTTCCTATAGCAACAACTTTGTGAGATAGGTTGGGCTGTGAGTGACAAGCCTAAAATCCAATCAAAGGCTTTCCTGGTGGAGGGTGAATTAAAATTCGGGATTCTGCAATGCTAGTCCAGCACCTTAATTAACCAGCACAACACAGTGGCTCTTGTGTAGGAATGCTTGATCAGCAGTTGATTGTGGTAAGGAATGGGATGACGGCCAACAATTGAAACTCAGGCCAGACAAGATGGAAATGCTACTAGTGAACAGTTTACCTTTGGAAATGAAAGCATTAAACATACTTTCAGTTTAAGTTCATGGTTTTGGGATTGCTTCTAGATCCATTTATATTATTAGAAATATTAGTGTCTTCTATGGCATAGAATCAACATTTCTGGATAGCACTGAGTATGGATATTTGACAGGTTCATCAATATCCCAGGATAGTGCATCATACATTGTTCCAAAAAAATCATTACGCTGTGGTTTTATAGATTTTTGCAGTACTGACATTTGAGCAGTCACTTCTTCCACATAACAGTACCCTGCAGACAAGTTATCTCAGAGAAATACTTGCCTTATGTTTTTTTATTCAGAACTTTGGCTTAGAAGACTTGTTCTACTGCACTTAAAAGGAAATGGAAATAACTGCTGCCATTATTTTTACACTAACCTGCAGTTATTTATTGAACTCGCATTATGTAAATGTTTTACTGCATTGCAGCATATGATAAACAGCAGAAGGTGGTTCATAATATTTCTGTATAATTGATTAATTTGGTTACATGGAAGCCAGTAAGCTTCCAGGTAACCACGGTGTTGGTTACATTATATAAAGCCCTTCATGGGGTGGCCTTATATGTGGACTGCCTTTCTCCAGTTGTTTCTGCCTAGAACTGGCAAGGTAGGCTGGTTTATTAAGTAGTGCCACGCGGAGGGACCCAAGAAGTGTCTGCCCTTTGGAAGCTCATATCCCCTGCAATTTGTTTGGCCCTGACCCTACTGGCATTCTGCAGATCCTTGAAGAACTGATTGTCCCCTGGGGCCTGTAGGTTGGGTTAGCCTGGCATTGGGTTTTTTCCTGACATGACTGGGGCTAAGTGGTTCAAGTTTGACTGTCTGGTGCCAATGTGCTATTGTGTTATTGTTATTTGTTATTTTTTCTTCTTCTGCTGGTTTTTAATTTTGTGTTTGCCACCCAGAGTCACAACTGAAAGATGGGTGCCTATATAAATCAATATAATAAATAAAATGTTGCCTTGATACAGTTATTGTGTCAATATAGTTTTTTTATTTTCTATTTATCTCTTGCTTAAGGTTGTTGGTTTTTTTACAGTTCTAAAAATTTCATTCACTGTATATTGAACTGTTTATGTAAATGGCCTGGATATGATTTCAAAGGTTTTAGCAGAAGCATACTATGAGGCAGGCAGGAAGCAGGCAGTAGCCAACCACTTCCAAAACCTTGCCAAGAAAACTGCAGGGACTTGTCCAGGCAGTCTCCAGGAGTCAACACTGACTTGAAGGTACAAAAAGATAATGAGGCATAGTTTTATATTGAGGTGGCTGTTTCTGGTAACATGTTTTAGGATGTTAAAAGGGCAGCAAACTATTTATGATTGCTCTATTTTTATTGCCAGGGAGATACTTTTGAATGGTTTTCAGGCTGCCTTAGATTTCAAAATAATTTGACTGCCTTTTTTTTTCCCATGTCAGAAGCACCTACCAAGGTGCTTCTGTGATAGGTATTTTGTGGGAATTAGGGATTTGCTTCTCTGCTTCAGACAGCAAAAAACTGGCCTGGCATGTAAGATTGTAACTTGGATTCAGCTTTGGTCACCAGCTGGCTGGCATATGTAAATCTGCAGCTTAGCATACAGCATAGCTGTGAATGTCCATGTTGTTAATGGCCACTTCCTCATCAGTCAAGTACTGTACTGCGTCTACTGAGTCTTATAGCTACAACTGTCACTCTACAGACATGGCATTACTGAAGTCAGACTTTATATTATCACAAAGATGGGGGGGCGTGACTCTGCTAATCACTAGTGATGAAATGGCAGTCTCAGAACAATACAGGCTTCTGCCCATATTCATAAATGACATTTGTAACAATATTTCAAAACTGTTCTTGTGTATATTTGGCCATTGTCATAACCATCCAGTGGAGCACATGCATCCTCCTGTTTACAACTGAAAAGGACAGCTTTTCCAGTTGCTGCTCCCCAATGTGTTCGATTTCCAACTTCCCTAATTCCCTAACTAAATTCCATTCATCGGGCACTAGGTTGGGGAAACTGGCATAAGGGAAGCGAAACTGCAATGAAACTCTGTTACAAGGTTCTCTATATCTTGGCTGACTTAAGATTCAAGGACACGTCGGTTTGTGGGTGGAGTTGCTTCCTCTTAATTAATTGAACAGCAATGACCGGAGGGGTTCAACGTTCTCGAGCACGATGTTAATATAAGAGCTGCAGCAGCAGTCGCTGCCCCAGTCCCATCTCGTTCACACCTCTAGCGCGAGCCTCCCGTGACGTCTCCCGATTCGCCCGCGCCTGATGACAAGCCGTCCGCATCTAGAACTCTAAAGGACAACAACCGTTGACAGAATAGCAATTGCTTATCTCCTTCGCTATTAAATTAGGAGGCGGGCTCTCAACAACCGTTACTTCCCCATGTGTGACGCACACCGCATCTTCATCGGGGCAGCGTTCGAAAGGCTTGGCTGCAATTGGAGAAAGCAGAATGGAGAGGCGGGCTTTGGGCGGAGAATGTTGTGGCAAGCTCTGGAAGATTCCTCCGCCCGCCATATAAACCTGGCAGGGGGAAGCGCCTTCTTCTAAATTACAGCTTGAGCGGGCGGGCGAGGGGTGTCTGCTACTGAGGGTTTTGTGAACGGCGATGGGGAAAGATTATTACCGTATCCTGGGCCTGGCCCGCGGAGCTAGCGAAGATGACATTAAGAAGGCGTATCGTAAGCAGGCGCTGCGCTATCATCCTGACAAGAATAAGGACCCTGGAGCCGAGGAGCGCTTCAAAGAGATCGCCGAGGCGTACGACGTGCTGAGCGACCCGAAGAAGCGCGAGATCTTCGACAAGTTCGGCGAGGAAGGTGCGTGCCTGGGGGAGGTGCTGGGGCCGGGCCGAGGAAGGGAGCGGGAAGTCGTGTGAACGGGCGAAAGAGAATCGAGTCTGCAATGCATCAGGGAGGTGGGGGTATCAGTAAGACACGTTCTCGCTCATCCGAATTTACGGGGGATCTAGTTTGTTTATACTTAACCGAGACTGGAGAAACTGCCTTACAGTGTTGTCTTCGCCACGTTCTCTAAGGGAGAGAGTGAAATAACCTGGCTCACAGTCTAAATCCCAGGACGCAAGGGGGAAAAAAACAAGAATTCCTGGTTTTGTGGTGTTTAGGGATGCAGAAGTAAAGCACCTCCCTGTTGCGTTTCTCTCTCGAAAACGAATGAAATTTAAAAGTGAAACTTCAAAAATGAAACAACCGTACTCGGGCAGAGGACTTGAAGAAATGTTTTCAACTTTGAAATATTTTATCTTTAAAATTTAGTAAATCCAAAGAGTCTCCTCCCTCCTTCGGCTGTAGTTGCTCTGACAGATTAAAAATTATATCCGGTTATTTCTCTTGGTTGCTAATATCTTGCACCCACCCTGAAAAGATAGCTCCTAACTTTCAAGGTTGCTACTATTATAATTGATTGTCAGATCTAGCTTTTAGGTCCTGTTAATAAATCTTTTCCCAGCAGCTGTGGAAAACGACTAATCTGTTGGGACTAGTTCCCTAAGTAAAGGGAAGGGAGGGCAAAATAGGGGAGAACAGGAAAACAAGTTCTTTTACTCTCCATTCTGGAAACTGGCCAGATGAGTTGCCATCTTTGAATTGTTCTGATTGTATTAAGGTCACTCCTCAAAAATCCTCCATTACTTTACAGGTTCTTCCTGTCTAGGAAGCTTACTTTGAAGCTAGGTGGAAATGCCTCAGGCAGGAAAGAAAGTACAAAATAGTATGTTAAAATGCAGGATTTGTCTAGATCCTGTTTCTAATGATCTGATAGTATTTATTTACAGTAATAAAGGCTGCTTAGAGTGTATACATTCTGGCAGCTTTATAGTTTGTGGCATGTATGTTTTAAAGAACAGTATTTCATGTCTGGCATATTAATAGACATAACATTTAAAACAGAAGCCCTTAACTTACTATACAATTTGTACAGGATTTGGGATAGCTTTTTGATACTGGCTTCTGTTGTCTTGCTTACTTATATTCATAGTAAATGCTTCGTGATTTTTCTCTAAAATATGTATTCGCTGCCTATATTTGGGCTGCATGATGAGCTGTCTAAGATAGGTGGAGCCTTTCCTGCAAAGTCTTCTAGTAGTAGCTAGAATATTCTAGTATATTCTTATGCTAAAGTGTCCTTTCCGATGTTACTTTCATTTGCTGCTGAACTGTTTTTTCATATTTCTCAAAAGATACCTATTGGTTTAACCAGGTGAGGTAAAATGAACTATAACCTGTGTTATATCTGCAATAACATTATTCAGTTCAGGATATTGCTACAGAGTGTGAAACACTGGAAAAGGTTGTGTTTTGTTTTGCTGATTTTGTATGGTAGAATTATGAACACAATGAAAAAGGGAATTCATGGGAGAAAAAAATGGAGGTGAAAAGTTGAGGCAGTTCTAAGATGAGCCTTATCTGACATTCTCAAAATAAAAATAATACTGAAGAGAGTATTGGAAATGGAACACATAATGTAACATGAGACATTAAAGATGCGTATTGTATGTTTTCTATATTTCAGGATTAAAAGGAGGTGGTCCCAGTTGTAGTGGAGGAGGTCCTAATGGTACTTCATTCACTTATACCTTTCATGGAGATCCTCATGCCATGTTTGCGGAGTTCTTTGGTGGGCGGAATCCTTTTGATACCTTTTTTGTTCAGAGGAATGGAGATGAGGACATGGATGTTGATGACCCTTTTTCAACTTTTCAAAACTTTGGCAACATTGGCTTTACTCGTAGTCGTGGAGGACATGAAAACATCCGCAAGAAACAAGATCCTCCAATCATCCATGAGTTGAGGGTGTCCTTGGAGGAAATTTACACGGGTTGCACCAAGAAAATGAAAATTTCACACAAGCGTCTCAATCCAGATGGGAAAAGCACACGCAGTGAAGATAAGATTTTAACAATAGAAGTAAAACGAGGGTGGAAAGAAGGAACTAAGATTACATTCCCCAAAGAAGGAGACCAAACACCAACCAACATTCCAGCTGATATTGTCTTTGTTCTAAAGGACAAGCCACACAACATTTTTAAGAGAGATGGGTCTGATATAGTATACCCAGCTAAGATCAGCCTCCGTGAGGTAAGTTAAAATGCTAGGTTTGTCACTTGAAGTGGATAACAAAATGTCTGAATTACTGCATTTTGAAATAGATTAAAGTTTAATTTGGATAATCCGTATGTAACTATATGAATTTATTTCCTGCAACTTTAAATAGCCACTAAGAATATATACTATCAAGTCACTGTGACAGCGTTATGGAACACTTCATACAGCTCTAGTAGTGTGAAAATGTTGGAAAACGTTTGAAAAAGGAAAAACGTTTAAGTATATTGCTATATGTGTGGCATTCATTTTATCAGTATTTTATTTATCGTATTTTTACACTGCCCTCTCTTGTCATCATGAAATCTAATTAACTGGAGTTTAAAGTCATTGTCAGATGAGAGAAAATAAAATGTTCCCTAGTTTTTCTCACAAAAAAATGTACTAATTTATCTGGTTTATTTTTGTATTCAGGCTCTGTGTGGCTGCACTGTGAATACACCAACATTAGATGGTAGATCCATACCAATGATATTCAAAGATGTAATTAAACCTGGCATGAAGCGAAGAATTCCTGGAGAAGGCCTTCCATTTCCCAAGAATCCAAACCAGCGAGGGGATCTTATTATTGAATTTGATGTAAGATTTCCAGACAGAATTCCTCAGTCTTCCAAAAGTGTCCTAGAACAGATCTTGCCAATATAATAAGACTGGCAGAAGTGGACTGCACTACCTCTGTTATGGAGGGTTACAGACTGGAATCAAGATTTCAGGGTCTATTTTGGCAGTGGATATGAGAGTAACTTTATGTTTCAAAAAGTTGCAAACACTCCAGATCTTGAAAAATGAGTATTGCACTGCTAAATGACTTTAGACCCAGATTGCCTTTGCTCGAAGCATTTATAACTGCAGTTACTGACAGAAACAGGAAAACATCTCAGAACTTGAATCTTGAGTATGGCAACCAGTCATGATTTCTGCGTCACCTATTTGACAAGCCCTAGTCAGGGCATGCCCGTACAGATTCTCATTAGAAAGAATGAGACTAAAATCTAAACTGGACTTCAGAAGTAAACATCTTCAATCTCTCGTCTTTGTTGTACTGTGTTGTCTTTGTCTTTTACATTATTTACTGAAGGGTTAGGCTACCTTTAATATTCAGATTTCCAGCTTCCTTGATATTCCCGCATTACTCCATAAATAGTACCAAATGCTGGTATCTGGAAAGAAGATATTCTTAAACATGGCCATAAAAATAACTTGCCCTCCTTCAGAAAGTTGAATGGAATAGGGCTTTTTCTAAAACCTGGTAGCTCTTGAAAGCATGCAAAAAAAATTATAGGAAAGCATGTAAAGAGACTTACAGATTTGTCGGATAATTTTTTTCTATACAGACATATTTATATATCCTGGTAGAGGACCTGGTCTAAAAGAACTGAATGTGTCAAGTCTTTCAAATTTATAGTTGAAAACTTTGTTCAATAAACAGACTTTGGAGTCTTGCGTATTGATACATATGTTTACAATATTTGTTTTGCATTTTTCCCTCCTATGACTAAATATTCAAAATTTGGTAAATGCCTAATTACACCTGATGATTGATGCAAATTGACAAAGCAGAAAATATTTAAAGCTACATATGAATTGTCACTGCTTTCTGTCGTAGAAAAAGACATTGCTGCAATTCTAAGCTGTATTTTTTTAAGGAAAATACCAAATATTTTTTTTGTTTAGTTTGAAGATGAAATCTCTAATTATTGCATAACCAAGGATACAGAGAAATGCTCTTTAGTTAGAATACAGATAAAGCTATCTAACGAAGCATGCAGATTTTGTGCTGCCAAATGCTTTGAACAGAGATTCTACCAGGCTCTCTGATCCTTTGGGAGGATTAGGGTACCATTATTGGAGAAAAGCAGTAGAAATGGTTGAGAAATCTAGCCAATTCTTCCAAAAACATATATTGTTTAATATCTCCAATGAGATGGCTTTCTCATATTATTGCTAATCTAAAAGACTTGACCTAGTTTGGGGGAGGACACATTGTCATTCTTAGACTGCTAACATTCTAATACTGAAAGTGCTGTATGTCATGCACACTCCTTGTTTGTAAGGGTTTAATAAATATAAATTCCAAGGTGTGGTCATATATTGGATATCAAAGTAAAATAATCTTGTGTTTCTTCCTTAAGGTGATATATGTTGCATTATATCTTTAACAAAATGTGAACTTTTTGGTATTTAATTGACTTGATAGATTCTTGCTCTGAGAGAAATTACTGTACAAGCTCATGTTGGTCTTCCAGCTGACATAGGATGTACAGCTACTGTAGGTACAACAATACTTCCATCATATAAATATTAAAAAAAACACCAAAAAGTGGACTAGGGAGTTAAAATAAGCTGCTTCGCTTTTAAATTCTCCTTAGCCGTATTTTTCAAGCCTGCCCAAGTTATTCTCAAACTGAATTAACTGATTTCCTCAGGCACAGAAAGCAATCTATTTTGAAGTGGGAGGATGCCCTTATACTGATCGAATTTCTTTTTATATTAAAAGTAGTTCTCATCTCTGACAGGCTTACTTTATTTCCTTTACCAGTTCTTTTGAAAACAGTATGTTCCCCTCTGGTTTTGAGGGCTGCATGCAAATAATGCTTAGCATTTACGCAGAGTATTTTGCATTTTCTACGTATTTATAGGCAGTATTGTTTACAAACCCCCTTTATGTGAGTACTCTTCTCTCAGCTTGGTTTCACGGGAATACAGCTAGTCCTAACTTAACAACCACAATTGGGAGATGTCCTTAAGTGAGACATCACATCATAGCGACAAACTTACTTCATTTCTGCCATGGTCATTAAACAAATCACCCATGGTTATTAAGCGAGACATGTGACTGTGACTTGCAATTTTACTGCCAGCTTCTCCATTGACTGCTTGTCAGAAGCCAGCTGTGAAGTGCACAAATGATGATCATGTGACTGTGGGACATTAAGTTGGTCATAAGTGCAAGGACCAGCCATAAAGTTACTTTTTCAGCACCATCATAACTTTGGTCACTAAACAGGACTACCTGTACTAACTTATCTAAATGGTGCTTAAGCAAGAATTATGTCAGCTGTTTGTGGGTGTACAGTATTTCTTTGATACAGATCGTCCTGTAAACAGGTCATCCTACCCAAGAGTCCTTTCTGCTATGCCAGATTCTTCAGTGGGATGTCTCCAATTTGAATTTAACTCCAGGTGACTACATGAATGTGTAGTTGCTTAACAACAGTAGGGAAGTTATTTGCCACTGCCCTACATTTCTTTGTTTGGTTTTGTTTTTCAGTCTAGCCTATAGCCATGTGGTTTCCTGGTGGTCTTCCATCGAAGTATTAACCAGGTCTAATTCTTCTTAATTTTTCAAAGCAGCCAATATGGTACCATGCCCAATAGCTTTTATTTAGACTAGAAACTGAGCTGTAATAAGGAAGTTATTTAGCTATTATTTTATACCTACTGGTGTGTGGGGTATCACTGTCAAGGGTCTTGAAGCTTGTGCTAAATCTGGTTCAGAATTTTTGAGGGCTAGATTGGTAGGGATGTATGCCATAAATCTTTTGGGGGAGATGGGCAGTAGCAAAATTTGAATAATAATAAATAAATCTTAATGCTTCGTAAACTGGAAATGAAAGGTATGTGTAGAAAAAGAATTTGCACAACAGCATTTAAAAGCCATGGGAAATCACTTTGGGCATATCAAAACAAATACATATTCCTGTAAATGGTGGTTTCAAGTATATACACTTCAACTGTGTGTATAGACTTTTATGCCAAATGTGACTGCATGCACACAAACAAGCTGAAGTGCCTGAATTACATTGTTGATTTTACTGTTAAGTACAATGACCACACATGACAGCTATGTGCAAAAAATAATTTGCATGTGACTTGTCATTACAGGAAGCATTCCCAATGAAAAAGGGAAAAAGACTTAAGTAGGATTAAACATCTGAAATCAAAGCCATACAAAATAACAGGTTCCAACAAGTTGTCAAGCTAACTCCAACTCATTCCTAGTACAGTATGTGTGCAGTTTATTATTCTGCATCCTGAACAATCTCATGTAGTTAAAGCTATCAGTACTTATTGGCCAAAACATCCTGCCCAATTCAAAGTCCTGGTATTAACCTTTAGAGTCCTAAATTTCCTGGATATCAGGTTATTGGAAGGCTCGCTATTCCCATGTTTCTCTGCTTGGCTACTGAAATCATCTGAAATCTCTCAGTTCAACTGTCAAGTTACATAAATGGCTACTAGAAAGAGCTTTTCAGTGGTATCACTGTAGTTACAGGATTGTGTTTTTTTCCTTCAGACAGACTTACTGGCAGTTCCAGCCCATATGAGAACATTTTCCCAAGCTTTCTAGTTGTGCATCTAAGCATTAAAAATATTAGGTTTGTTACTCAGTTTTAGGTGTTAAGCTGTATTTTTGTGTGTGTGACTCTTTGTACTTGCAAAGCTAAGAAAATGCTTGCTATTTTATTATACAGAAAAACATATAAGCAAACAATTCAACGCCCCTGGCTTACTCATGGAACAGAATGAGGCAATAGATGATAATAATGTTTAATATTATCTGGTATTCATTTGGTATAAACAAGTTGGTGTAGAATCATATGTCTATGTACATTCTGAGTGGAAAAGGGGAAGGACTTTCCAAAATGTGACCTGCTACATGATGTAGAGCAATAGTAATATACCTGTCTAGATCTCATTCCCCCCCATTGGCTACATTCTAATTTCTATGAATTTAAGAGAACTATGGTTTCTGTAGGTTTATAATTCTAGATTATACTAGACCATGGTTTCAAAAGACTTTTTTTTATCAACAGCAAGCTAAAACCATAAATGTGGAAATTTCAGTGTTGCATTCAATCCACTTTAAATAAAAATGGCTGATTTGTTGTATATATACAATTGAATATAAATATTTAGGCACTCTTGTCAAGTAGTGTGTTTCAATTGATCCCAAAGTGAACCAAAGTTGGAATAATCTCTGCATGGTACGAAGTTGCACATGACATATTTCTGCAAATTGGAATGCATACTTATTCATGTGCCATTGTTTACAGATTCAAAGAAAACAATATGGCAGGTGTAAAGCTTTGGATGCATTTTGTACCAGTTCTTTGTAGAATTTCCTTTGCTAGAAATAACAGCTTCCAAACATTTCCGGTAGCCAACTTAGATCCTGCTTCTGGATTTCTTTTTTCTTTTTTTTTTTGAAACTTGAAGATCAAAACATATTTCCGTTAGAACTGCACATGGTCAGATCTACAAAACAGAACCCACAGATCACTGGAAATGATGTGCTTGAAGGTTTAGCTGAAGAGGAATAGTTATCCACAGGTCTACAGCACATGGTTGCTTATACACTTAGGATCTCTGAGACAATTGTAAGAAAACTTTGACTTCGTAATAAAAATAATCTCAAGTATATAAAAAAAATTCAAGGTAAACCTGAAACATTTTGGAACAAAGTGCTTTGCACCAAGAAAACAAGTTGAACTCTGAAGTGACAATGACATAGATATATTTGGAGAAAAAGGAATGAAGCATTTGAAGAAAAAAAAATCAGCTTGCCAACATTTAAGAGTGGAGGTGGCTCTATTATGATTTGGGGTTATGTGGCAGCCAGTGGTGCAGAGCCAGTTTGGTCTAGTGGTTAAGGTGACGGGCTAGAAACTAGGAGACTCTGAGCTCTAGTCCCGCCTTAGGCATGAAAGCTGGCTGGGTGACCCTGGGCCAATCATTCTCTCTCAGCCCAACTCACCTCACAGGGTTGCTGTTGTGGGGAAAATAGGAGGAGGAAGGTATATGAGGTATGTTCGCTGCCTTGAGGTATTTATAAAAATAAGAAAGGCAGGATAGAAAATAAATATATTATGTGGGAAGAAGGAAGAATGGGTTCAACGTATTTTAGAAGCCCCACAATCACTAGAGAAAGCAAAGCTATTTCAGCAAGGCAATAATCCAAAACATACCTGCAGATCGACCACAAAGTATTTACAGAAAAGAAAGGTAAAAGTTTGGAGTGATCTTCAGGATCCCCAGACTTGAATATATTGGAAATATATGGGGAGATTTCAAAGATGCAGGGCAGGCTTCAGCAGAGGATCGTTACCTTGTACAACCAAGGTCCGCATAGTTAAAGCAATGGTGTTCCCTGTAGTAACATATGGCTGCGAGAGCTGGACCATAAGGAAGGCTGAGAGAAGGAAGATTGATGCTTTTGAAATGTGGTGTTGGAGGAAAATTCTGAGAGTGCCTTGGACTGCAAGAAGATCAAACCAGTCCATCCTCCAGGAAATAAAGCCAGACTGCTCACTTGAGGGAATGATATAAAAGGCAAAACTGAAATACTTTGGCCACATAATGAGAAGACAGGACACCCTGGAGAAGATGCTGATGCTAGGGAGAGTGGAGGGCAAAAGGAAGAGGGGCCGACCAAGGGCAAGATGGATAGATGATATTCTAGAGGTGATGGATTCATCCCTGGGGGAGCTTGGGGGTGTTGACGACCGACAGGAAGCTCTGGCGTGGGCTGGTCCATGAAGTCATGAAGAGTCGGAGGTGACTAAACGTATAAACAACAACAACAATGGGGAGATTTCAAAGATGCAGGGCAGGCGAGGAGACCTAAAACTGTTTCTGAGACAGTTGATTTCTGCAAGGAAGGGTGGAAAAGAAAAAATCCAAAAACAAAATAGGATGACTACAGGAAACATTTGGAAACTCTTATTTCTGCCAAAGAAGATATTCCACAGTACAGGCAGAAAAGGTGTCCAAACTTTTGCACCTGCCATTTTTACTACTTTCTCTAAACAGTACATATGTACAATAGTAAGTATGCATTCAAAGTTGCAGAAAGCTGTTTACTTAGAATTCACTGAAATATGTATGTGACCAAGGGTGCCTAATCTGTACGTGCAACTCTACAAAGTAGCAATGGTAGATGGCCTACCACTTCCAAGTGTTCGTTTCTATACAGATAGTCCTCACTTAACAATGGCAATGGGGAGTGCCAGGATTGCCGTTGCTAAATGATGTGGTTGTAAAACACGATGTCACATGACCACATCACTTAGCGACAGCAATTCCATCAGTCCCTGTTGTCATCATTAAGCGAGGATCAGTCATTAAGCAAAGACCTCACACAACCACAGCTTGCAACTTCCTGCCGGCTTCCAACAAGCAAAGTCAATGGGGAAGCCGGCAGGAAGTTGCAAGTCCTGAGCAGCTTGCAAACAGACCGGTGGGCAGGTGAGTGGTATGGAGTGTGGCTGGGCAGGTGCTGTGGTGCTATGTGTGCTGGCGGGGGGGGGGGTGTGTGTGCTGCAGCAAGAGTGCAGGCAGGCGGGGTGGGGGTGCTGCAGCACCACGCAACTGCAGACGGGCAAGGGAGGGGGTGCTGCAGTGCAAGCGCAGCCAGGCAGAGTGCGGGCAGGGGGTGCTGCAGATGGCCAGGCACTGTGGAGTACAAGATCCCTGGAATCTTGTACTCTGTAGCGGGCTCCTCAGGAGAAAAAGCGGCAGGAGCAACTTACAGGAGCAACTTGTGACCTTTCCTGCTGGCTTCCCCATTGGCTTTGCTTGTGGGAAGATGGCAGGAAACGTTGACTGCAGGATGCTGCAACCATTATAAGTGCAAGCTGGTTGCCAAGTGCCCAAATTGCGATCACGTGATTGTGGGGGGTGCTACAACGGCCAGAATTTCAAGGACCGGTGGTAAGTACCACTCATTCAGTGCCATCACAACTTTGAATGGTCGCTGAATGAGTGGTCATTAACCGAGGACTACCTGTACCTCCATACTGGAACAAAAATAAGAGCAAAAGCTTATGGAGCTATGTTGGAACAAATGCCATCTCGATGAACCAATGTTGCTGTCAAACTGTTCTCACTCAAAAGTTAGTTAACTTATTTGTTAGCCTAAACTACTTTATCAAATGCACATGGATTTAAGAAAAGGGGCTAAGAGATGCATCGTATACCACCCTGAAGTTCTTGGAAAAAACAATAGTAATTTCTCAGAAGCTATGTATTGTTAAGGAACCTATTTCAAGGACAGTGCTCCTAGCCTTACAGGTCCATCCTATGCAGGTTAAACAGCCATAGGCCCATTGATTTCACTGGTTTTTTCTTTGCCTCCCCAAATCTAATATTTATTGGGACCATGACATATTGTCATCCTTTCAAGGTAAACCAGAGTAGGAAACCAAAGTCATACATGCTAATACTACTTTTATTTTAAGGTTATAGTACAGAATCTTGCAACTCTGAATGCACTTCCCCCTCCCTCCCTCCATCTTAATGAGAACTAGGGAGGAGCATGTCCAGCCCCTTTCTCAAATTACATTCCTATCCCTGACTCAAGATTTCTTTTATCTATTGTCTTGGTTGTGGCTTTTCCTCTGTTCCTCAGGGTTATTCCTTCTGCCCGTTACACATATGCATGTCTTCATTTAAAGCGTTATTATTCTACTCTCCAGCATAATAAAGACTCCCAATAGTAAGGAGGCTGCTCAAGGCCACCTAGGATCTCCACTCCTGACGGATGTGAAAAAAGTTTTGTTATAAACATGTCGTTATCCTCAGGCCTTGGGTTAAACTGGGTGATAAACCCCTTGCACAGTATTCTGGTTTTTAAAATGAGTGCTGTTTTTTTCCGGACTTTTGATGATTTTCGTGTTTTTATATTATTTTTCTCGTCGTATTTGGTAAGCCGTCCAGAATCGTAGCAGATCGGGGTGGCCTATACATTTGATAAATAAATAAGTAAAAATTAGAAGAGGGAAATGCTATTTTATGTTCTGCTTCGAGGGAGATCCTAAATACCCAGTTTCACAAGCCAGATCCGGCTCCTACTGGAAAGGTAAAAACGAAATTAAATTGCTGTATCTGCGGCGCGTTCCTGTTCCTCCACAGCCCGCTCCCGATAAGCACCAAGTACCGACAAGGCGTCCTTCCTGGGCTATCTGGTTTACCCTGGCTAGCCTTTCTGCTTTGCCATTGGTGCCCGGTGCCTGTAGCGACCGAATTGGCCAGTAGAAGGCTGTGCAAGCTCAAACGCAAGCTGGACGTCGTGATGATGTTTCCTAGGGTGAGACAGTACCCCCATGATTTTCCTAGATGGTACTTTCCGTTGTCCCCTTTTCCAAGGTGGTACTTCCCGTTCTCTCGCGCTTCTGCTCCACGCCCTATCCCGCCCCATTCCCGGCACCTTGGCGAAGGGAGGGAAGAGGGTGGAGGAGGGAAGTTGCCATAAAGACCAGGAATGTTCCGCTTCGGGAAGGCAAGCGGTGATTAGCCAACGAAGAATGCGACGTCGCTTCAATTGGTTAAGGAGGCGGTGTTTTAGGTCCCGCCCTCTCTTGAGGGACAGGCAAGCGGCGCTGGGCTGTAGTTCGGCTGAGGGACGGGCCCGGAGAAGAAACGGACGGGGGTAAGGAAAGGGGAAGAGAGGCGGATTGTTTCGTGGAGAACTTCGGGAGCGGGAGGGGCTTCAGGCACGAAGGAGACTTTGGCGAGGCTGAGTTAAGAGCCGCAGAGGGACCCAGGCGTCCGAGCATCCGTCGCTCTTCCCCTACCCCCCTCCGCGGGATCAAGCTTCCTCCGTGTTTGCACATGTCGAGAACACGGCCGGGGTTGCTTGGATACACAATCCGATGAGGTGCAGTTGCACGCGAGGCATCTTGCTGGGCGAACTGTCAGTTAAGGCGAGAACCAGGAATCGGAGGTCCAATGAATGGAGTTGTGGATTGTGTGGTTTTTCTGCACTTTAAGTTTTTTTTTCTCATCCCACTTTTGTGGGGGGGAGGGGCGGGGAGACTGGACATGGATAAAATAAAGTGAGCATACGTGGTGTAAGTTCTGAGCAGATGTTATGGCCCTAGGACTACCGGCAGTTCGATCAGGTTAAATCAAGAGGGGTTAATTAGTGGCTCCCTTAAATACCCACATTCAGAATATAAGGGACTCACGTGATGCCTGTCTGTTTAGCTATTGCTGTTCCTCATACTTGTAGGGTAGGTGAATGTACTGGCAAGTTACCTCTCTGTTCTCATTGATGGGAGGGTTAGTTTCACGATTGAGCTTTGTTTTCCTTTAATTGTAGTGTAAGTATTGATGTAACTTGGTAGCTACACCCAAAAGCTGACTAGCAGAGGAAACCGACTTTCCTGTCTTTCCTAAGAAGCTGTGAACAGAAAATCATATAATGTATGATTTACTTTAATTTTTCTCTTGTGTTCTGTACAGCTTTCCAAATTGTTGAAAATTTCTGTTTCTCTTACTTATGGGTTATCCTGCTTTCACTGAATTCTGCTTGGCTTTGTAACATGAATTGCTGGGCATAAGGAGGATTCCCTCTCTTATAAATTATGCTGTTTCTGAAGTTGAAGAAGAATGCGTATATCCTAGTAGCCATTAAACAGTGGCCCACACTTTCATTTCAGAGGTCATTTCAGGTATGCTAAGGCGAGTTACACTTATTTAGCTAAGATAATAGCTACGCGGTTCTGACTTCAAATTTCCATATCATTTTGGCCAGTACCTTGCATCAACCTAATGTTTTTCAGACCCAACCTGTAGCCAGAACTAGACATCTATACATTAGCTACAGCTAATGTGGTTGTTGGGAGGGTGGGGGGTGGTTGGTTATTTATTCTTGTGGCTTAGTGTTTTTAATTTCTGACTGTAGAGGGATACATCAGTCTCTGAGTCCTTTCTGACTGTAGCAGGATGTAAGTCCTATTAAGTAAATAAATACTTGAATAAATGTAACCTAACAATTGAGTGCAGAAGGGTTGGCAGTCTGCCACTTGTGCAGTCACTTAGCTTTTAAATATCAAGCTTATTATCTGTTTGCCAAAAATCATGCAAATATCTAGAATTATTTCTGGAAGATTCCCAATAAAGATTTGATAGGGCTTCCAGTAGGTATGGGGTAACCTTGGCAGCATTCTGCCAAGTGCTTTTTTTCTTGATTCCTCTTGTCATCAATTTTTAACCATATCATTAATGTTCGCCTCTATCTGTCATCATTCCAAATTCTTTGAAGTCTTCAAGACTTTGAAGCCTTGATCATGCAGCAGAATATTTATGAAAGATGTGCTAGTATGAGATACTAACATTTTAATAATGTGGGTATTCTTATAGAGTATATTCAACCCATGCCATAATGTTCCTAATGAGCTCTCTGTTCTATGCAGATGTGTACAAGATAGCTCATCCTTTGCCTATATTTCCATGTAGTGTCTTTTGCTTGTCATGAGGAGGTCATTGACCATTAGTCCCTGAATCAAAAAAGTATAGTTACTCTAGCAAGGTATATTGTTTGTTACTTTTTCTTTGATAACTCAGGGAGCAACAGTTCAGCATGAGCTCAGTTGATATTTAGCCATCATTTTTAATATTTGTTTTTAAGTAAAATAAAAATAGTGCAGCTGAAGTCCTGAAACTTCCCTTTCCTACTTTGCATCATAATAATGGTGTAGCTAGGGCCTTTGCTCACATATGCTTTAATGACCTAGGATATAGTCACAGTCATAATGAACTTATCGTATTAGAAAGAATAACAAGGCTGTCTAGGCTGTAGCTCTGCTGGTAAGGATTTGAATGATAATTATGAAATAGACTGAATATATAGAGAAAAAGAATTTTTGTATTTCCTTAAATAGTCTGCCTAAATAATTTAAAACAATACTATTCTCTCATTTTGTTCTTAATAAATGGAAGTAAATATATATAGTAATATATTACTCCTAATAATAATTACTACATATTTGTGAGTCCTGCATATTAATAAATGGTAATTTATTTTGTCTTTATTAATATGCACCAGTAATATATGCATTTATATTAATGCTGTTTTATTTACCCTGTTATTTCTCTCTATTCTTTGAGGGTTACTTAAATATTAAGTCCTAAAGGAATCACCTTATTTAAGAAATCTAAATGTTAAACAGTAGTAGTATTGGTCATAACTGCTGGTAAAGCTGCCAGGTTTTTAAAATAAGGATAATAAATGAACATACTTCAAAGGAAATATATGTTCAGGAACTTAAAATGCACTCCTAACGTGGAAGGAAAGGCTCTTGATTTTGAGACATCTGCATGTATATACACATGCAGGAATAGAGATATCTCCATGTATATAAGCATATAGGAATAGAATGTTGGGAATAGACAAAACTAAAGGTATCTGTCACTAATTAATGGAGATGCAACCAGAATGAATGTTTTAATATCAAATCAGATTAAGAAACTGATAATAGTGAAGCAGAGTACTTTTAAAAGAAGAAAGCAACATTTTTACTTAATATCTAGAATATTCATCTTCATCCGTAAAAGTGATGTTGGATCGCTGGTTATCTAGTGATTTCACAGCCATCTCTATCACAGATTTTAAGCAGGGGCTTGGCAAACACCCTTTAAATTGTTAATCTAGGTAAGATAATTCCTATTTCAGTACCGAATATTTGCCAAATTGATCTATTTGAGGCCTTAAGTTATTCAGAGCTTAGAATTTGAATGCTTATCCTAATTGGTTACAGGTAAATTTCTACTTCAGTATGGAACGTCAACAAGATTGAACAGCTTTATAGGAAGTTCATGGAGCAGTTCTTATTTGATTTCCCAAAATTATATCTGCTTCAAGCAGCCTAAATCTTGAAATTCAGGACGCTTTACAGAAGTTGAAAGCTGGAGGTGTTAATGACATGTCAGCACTCTATTTCTGCTGCCTACACAGATTGAATCAGCATTTTGGAAACTTGACATGAAAAAAGTAGAGTTAATTCAAAAATTTATAAATGCCTATAGTTCTGTTGGATTCATTTTGGAATGTGGATGTTGTTATAAGCAGTTTTTAGAAATGGAAGCAAAGATCTAAATTTAAGGGGGGAATCTGTATTTAGCTAAAATGGGTTTTAGATAAGATCTTGGTTTCTGTGGCTGAATTTAAGAAAGAAGCCAAGGAGGCTGTAAATGTGAAGTACTGTAATTATATCTAGGACTTGGAAATGGTTGGATGTGTTACAGCATAGTGGAACTTGCAATATGAAATGAGGCCAAATTTTGTTGGATAATTGTGATGATATTTGAGGGGAAAAGACAGTGCTTAGATTGTGCAGTACTTTGCCCAGTAACTTGGCTGAGTTCTTCTGCATGGAGCATAGTTTGGCTACGTTCCCTTGCTGTCCCACCCTCTAGGGAACACTCTGAAACCAGTTTCTCTGCTTTGAATCAACTTGCAAAGGTGTTCTCCACCCTGATTCCAGAATAGAGATATTGGAAGCTTCTCTCTGGAAGAGAGTCTGCTATGGCACTTGCCCATTTTCACTGTGAGGTTGGGGGCACATAGCCTGGAGCAGTGCTTGTTCTTGTGTCCTGGTAATTTCTCAAGTACAGCATCCTTCTTTTAAGGAAGGAGTCACATATTTGGAACAAAGATGTGGTTTGCCTCAATTATGGTTGCCTTTGATTCTATAGTAACATGTAATTTGTTTTCTATTTACAAATGCCAGCACAAAACTTTGGTGAATACAGTAGACTGTCTCTGACATAGTGGTTTACTGTATCTGGCGGTATTTACTTACTAGTTGTCTCTGTGTTTTTTTGGTTGGTCTTTTCTCAACTAAAGGGAAGAATTCTGGAGTCATCAATTATTCCTTAGGAACTTTTGTAAAGCAGTCATTGAAGGAATCCCCTGAAATCATGAAATGCTGGAAGACGAGTTTTGGAGATTTGTATTATGGGAATGATAGTGATATAACAAAGAGTGAAATTAAAATGAATGTTCTAAATGTCCAAAAAAAGCTTAATTAGAAGGCATTTGTAAATGCTGTGAGAGTGTTGAAAAATTGTAAGGTTGCAAGTGTAGATGGTATAGCTAAGGAAATTATAAAATATGGATGTGGTCTGCTTATGGAATAGCAGTGCAACTTATTAACATGGATATATGTTTGTGAAGACTGTATCTGTGCCCAACAATTGGAATAATGCTGTTATTGTTTACCTATGCAGTGAAACATAATAGCGAATGCAAAAACTACTGTGGGATTGGTTTGTTAAATGTGCTTGGGAAGGTGTTCAGTGAAAAGGAATCAGAGGTGACAATGAGCAATAAGCAGTGTGGCTTAATGCCTGGCATGGGTAGTGCAGACCGGATTTTTGCTATTTAGCAGATTATGAGATATGTCTAGAAGAAGTGTTGGGAAGTTTAAAGAATAAAAGGCAGTCTGTGTATGGACATGGTAGAAGCAACAGTAGAAAGGTATGGAGAGGTATAGTGAATGGCCTTGGTGTAAACTAGATTTAGCTATATTTCCCTTTCTTTTATCTCATGTCTTTCAATTGCTGATCTGCCTTCTTTTCTTATAATGTTGATTACCCTGGAAGGGAAAAGTGTGATGAATATGTATGTATGTAAAGCAGATAGATGTACAGTACATGGTTTGGAACAGAGACTAATTTGAATGTAAGCCCAAACTAAGTTTCAAAAAAATGGCTTCTTATATAGTGAGTTTAAAATTAAAATAACTACTTAAAAGCAAAAATGTAGTTATGCATGCTACTCTGTTGAATTTTTCCAATTTCACATTGTTATCATTATGATCCTGTGCTGTGGTGCAGAAGGAGTTAAAGATATTAGTGCATAAGAACAGATCTCCCCTTTCAGTCTAGTATCTCACTTCTAACAAGATGCAGTCAATATCCTAATTCACATATTTGTGTACATCATTTTGGGGGTTGTATTTGATGATTGTTCATGGTAACTAGCAACTGAACGTGTGAACCAACTCTTGAAAAATATTTCGTTTGATATATGGCATGGATGAGGAAACAACAACCTTTGGCTTAGTAATGGCCCACAAGGTCTTGGAGAGAGAAGCACAGCCAAAGAGGCAGGATAAAAGGTAAAGAAAGGTAAAGCTCTTCCTTTTTGCATGGCAGCTCCCTCACCATTGTCCTGACACAGGATAATAACACTTGAGGAAGAGACAAAAACTCTGATTGGCACCAACAGAAGCTTTATTTCAAGATCTTAATGTAAACAAATGAGAGAAGTAGTGAAAGAAAGGGTGAGAAAGAGGAAGCATGGTGTATAACTATGTGAATTGCACAGCATGTGTATGAATAAGAGAGAGTGAAATAACCTGGATGCACCCATAAATGGCATGACATCTGTCACCTAAGGAAATGTAGCCTTTGACAATGAGTGAGAAGAAGAGGTTCCCTTCCCATACTTTGTGGCATTAGGCCTGGGTTGGTCTATTCTTACATGAGAATAATTGCTAGATGTTGTTATCAAATGATCAGCATTCATGTGTAAACCAGCCCAGTCTACAAGAAACAAGCAAGTTATCTTGTGATTAATTTCCTAAGGGAGGAACTGTAGCTCACTAGAAAAGCACATGTGTTATATGGAACAAGTCCCAGGTTCAACCCCTGGAAATGCCATTAAAAAGGCTCAGAGAGCAAGTAGTGGGATTTCTTTGCCTCAAACCCTAGAGGGCTACTGCCAGTCACAGAAGATGCTGTGTAGGGGAACAGATAATCTGACCTACTATTACATAGCATTCTGAGAACTTCTCCCTATGAATTTCATCCATATAATTAAGGTTCTCTACCAAGTCTATATTCTCTAAAGGACATGACCATTGGTTTTTGAGAGGTCTCAAAGGTCTTCAATTCAGGTATTTTGCTTGTATTATATAAATGAGGAATTATTACTTACTCACTGTCTAACTTCAGTGTGCCTTCCTTCAAGATAGCATTTCTGTTTTTCAGTTATGGTATTGCAGTTTCCAACTGCTATAAGTAAAATATGTTCTGTAAACAATGCAGCCCTTCCTTCATACTTACACTGAATGTAACTGAAGAGAAAAGATCTTCCCATGCCTTCCAGCTGGCTGGTACTGTTTTGTAGCTTTGTTATTCCATGTTCTTGTACTCCCTTGCTGCAATAGTATAGTACAAGAATACCCTTACTGCCTCTTATTAAACATCTACACTTACTCTTAGTGGTAGGTCTGGGAAAGTTCAGCCCTACAAAAATGCCATACCATTTTGTGAATGTTTAATGTATATGTATATATGTGTGCGTGTGTGTGTGTATATATATTCTATCTGTTCATTTCTGAAATGTGCAAACCTCATTTTTGGTGTTTTGTTTTATGGGCTGTAAGTGGCAATATAACAGCATTGAGTCTAACTTACGCAATCTTAATACTTTGTACAACGACAAATATGCTTCATAATTGGTTCAGAGCTTAAGATAACTTTAGGTTTTTGAATTGTTAAACAAGCATGATATGACCAGAAGAAGGGACCCAGAATCTAGTAATTATAATTCATCTTTGCACTTTCATGGCATGATAGAATTCAGGTGTTGGGAAAAATCCATTTCCTGATTCCATTTTATGCTTTTTATTTCATCTCCTTTCATAACTTTCATAACTTTTTATTTCATCTCCTTCAGAACTTAGATTTTCTTTTGTGAGCATTTTATTAACCAAGAAATCTTTAAGTCAAATCACAGTTCCAGAGTTAAAACAAAAACCTATTTCTTCATCACCTGAACTCATCTGCCATAATTCTCATATATCCCGTGCATGGCAGTACACTTTTGAGTTTTTGCCTGAGTAGAAAGGTGGGATATAAAACAAGTTAATAAAATATAATCCTAGAAAACATATAGCCCGATTATCTGTAGTTATATGGTTCAGTACATGTGGTCTGCTTACATAGCATACAATTATCAATAATAGACTTCACTCTTAAGTTAATTTCTAAGTACACCCACTCCTCCTTTAGCAACTGAGTTACATTCCAATGACCAGGTCATTAAGCGAAACTGTTGCTAAGTGAACACATAACTGAGAGAAAGACACTATGAAGATCAGTAGTTGCTGCCGTCTCATTCAGATAAGTTCTCTCATACAGCTATACTGGTATTACTCTCACTCCAATGTGCATTGTTGTCAGTTGCATGAAATTTTCATTGCAGTTGCATTGGTAGGAAAATGATTTTTTTATTACTGTTGTTTTTGCGAATGGTCGCTAACCAAGGTAGCTGCTAAACAAAGAGTTGGTGTATAGATTAGGAGATGCACCACATGAACACATGCACGTTTTTAGTTTAGTTGTCTGTCCTTCCTTCTTTCTAATATGTGAACGTAGAATTGTGACTTTAAGTTGCAACCTATGAAGCTATTGTGAAAATAATAAATGTGTTTGGACATACATCCACTGGGCACCAGAATAAACTTGTAATTTCCATAGCCAAGTAAGATGTTCCTAGAAAACAAATAATCCTGTGACCAGCTGGATGATATTTTTTGGCAAGAATAGTCTTCAGTGATCACAGTGAGAAGCTTCTGTAAACTGAGAAAAAATGGTTCATTTCTCAGGTTGATTATGTGCTCCCTCCCCAAAAATTGCCGTGTTATGTGACTGGTAAAATGTTGCTGTGAATTTACATGCAAATCTGTTGCACTGGATCACCTGTGAACTTACTTGGCCTTACCTGATGATAATTTAGGTCTTCAAGCTGTCCATGTTCAACTTTCTGCCATCCTGGCTCAGGTTGCCAAAAGTTTCCTAGAAACAGTATTAATGGCTATTTCCAAAATGTGCCTATTTGTTACCTTTTAATATTAAATAGTTTGCAAAGTTTCCTGGGTACAGGACTGAAACAGCATTGGTTGCACTTCTGGATGACCTCTGGCATGAGTAGGATGGGGGTTGTGCATCCATTGTTGTTCAACCTGTCGGTGGCCTTTGATACCATCAGCCATGGTATCCTTCTGGGCCAACTCCAGGGATGGGGGTGGGGGGGAACACTGTATTGTGCTGGTTCTCCTCCTTCCTCTGGAGCCAGTTCAATCATTGTTGATCAGGAGCAAGAGGCCCCACCCTTGGCCCCTGCTTTGCAAGGTTCTGCAGGGTTCAGTACTCTCTCCTCTCCTGTTTAACATCTACATGAAACTGCTAGGTGAGGTCATCCATCACCATGCAGTGAGGTATCATTAGTATGCTGATGATGTCCAGCTATACATCTTCATACCTGGTGAATTAATTAATGTTGTTGATGTCCTATCTCAGTGCCTAGAGGCTGTGGGAGTTTGGATGGGGAAAACAGGCTTCAGCTCAACCCTAGCAAGACAGAGTAGCTTTGGGATTTGGGGCCATCTGGTTCCCAGGATTTATCATCCCTTGTTCTGGATGGCCTGCCACTGCCCCAAACAGATTCTTTGCACAACCTGAGGGTCCTCCTGGACTCATGACTCATTCAAAGAGCAGGTGGAAGTCATGGCCAGGAGGGCTTTTGTGCAATTTTGTATTGTGCACCAGTTGTCCACTTTCCTGGACCAGGAGGCCCTATTGTCAGTTACTCATGCCTAGGTCACCTCCTGAATGGATTACCATAATGCTGTATACATAGAGCTGCCCTCGAGGAACATCTGGAAGCTATAGCTGGTGCAAATACGGCTGCGTGGGCAGTTATGTGTACTCCGTGTTCAGTGCATATTACACCTCTGCTCCACAAGCTGCATTGGTTGCCAGTGTGTTTCCAGGTGCATGTCAAGGTGTTGACATGCCTATAAGCCCTACATGGCATGGGACTGAGTTATTTGAGGGACCTCCTCTCCTCGATTACATCTACCTGCCCCATTAGGTCTGGCAGGAGAGGCTTGCTCTAGGTCCCATCTATTAAAGAATGTTATCTGACAGGGCCCAAGTGATGTTTTGTACCTCTGCTGCTTATTGTAGTGGTTTTAATGGTTTTAATGTGGTTGTACTTTTTATTGTTTTTTCTCTGTAATTTTTAAATTGTTTTTTTGGTGTTTGTAATTGTTGTAAGCCACCCAGAGTCATGTATGTGAGATGGGCAGTTATACATATTGAATAAATAATTTTTTTAAAATATTCACTGTAATTAATCTCATTCATACCTTATCTATCTCTAGATCCATATCGTGGTAACTGATTCTTGCTGGTGGCTGGTCACATTTCCCTCATGCCGCTTGGACTAGGCCGTCGGAAGAAGGCCCCCTCTTTGGTGGAAAATGAGGAAGCTGAGCCCATCCGCAGTAGCCTGGGTGGGATGGGGGTTGGTGGGATGGGTGGTGTGGCAGCACTTCAGCCTGGACTACCCCCTCCACCAGCCAGCCTCCGTCCTCGTCTTGTATTCCACACCCAGCTAGCCCATGGAAGTCCCACTGGCCGGATTGAAGGCTTTACTAATGTCAAGGAACTATACAACAAAATTGCAGAGGCCTTTAAAATATCCCCAACTGAGGTAAGCACAGCCTTTGTATTACCTGACTACTGTATGCTCCTTGCATGTCTGGTAGGTTTTGTGCAAGCCCAGTTCTATGGGGAAATACTTTTGGGTGAACTGAGGGTGCTAATCTGTCTGCCTGTGTCTAGAGAAATATCTTGGAACCTAAGATGAATGTTGGTGATCAAAGGCCTCCTGGCCCTTAATTGCAGAGACTTGAGGGAGCAGCTATCTCCTGCACCCTCAATATCTCAGATATCAGATTCTCACTGTACTTCCTTGATATCTTTCTAGGTGATGTTCTGCACTTTAAATACCCACAAAGTGGACATGGACAAGTTATTGGGTGGTCAGATTGGCCTGGAAGATTTTATCTTTGCCCACACAAAGGGCCAGAGGAAAGAAGTGGAAGTGTTCAAATCTGAGGAGGCCCTGGGCCTGACTATCACAGACAATGGTGCTGGCTATGCTTTCATCAAGGTATCTTTGGTCACATATAATCTCCTACTGTATTCTTGCTTTGCTCTTCAGGATGGTAGGATTCTGATTTTTTTTTTTTAGCTCTGTCCATTGTTTTGCTTGCTCTGTCCTTCAAAAACTATCCACTCTGAAAAACAAAGCCCTTCAATTGCTTATATTTTTTAGTAGTTTTTCCAATAAAGTATTATTCTGGTGTTTAGTGATAATAATTTATTAAGCCAAGATTCTAATCTGATCTGGGTTTTTCTTGAATCTAATGTCTTTATAGCACCTAGAAGCCCAATCTTAGCTAAGTTCAGTCTAAGTTTTTTTCTTTTCCATCTTTCTGAGAAAATGTTATTTTTTTCAAAGTGAGTCCAAAATGATACGATTTCACAACAAGGTCTTTCCTGCTGAAGGCATGTGAAATATGATTATCAGATCCTATCTCTTTATCATGCTAAACAGAAAAATCCTGATAAGTGGCTTTAAAAAGCTTAAAACAGCCTTCTTCAATCTTACGTTCTTCAGGCTATATGTGTTCTTCATCCCATAATTCCCAATAGCAATGCCTGAATATTATCAACTTGTGGAATATTGGGCTGAAGAGTTTGGGTTTCTTTAGTTTAGGAAAAATTATTAAACGGGGGTGAAATAGAGATTTATAAAGTCGGTTGGAAGCAGTGGACCAATGATGTTAATTGGCAACAGATTTATGTGAGTAAAAAGATAACTAATGTAGCTGCAACATTCATGGGACATCGTATTGTTCACTGCTTTTGTCTGAAATAGCTGAATTGAGCATGTGAGTTCAAAGACAACATGCCTTTGATTTTAGGCACCCAAACAAAGGTATGGCTGTTGCTAGAAACAGGGCACTGTGCTAGTTAATCGTTTGCTCTCATCTAGTAGCTCTTCTCCCTGGGCTCTTTGAATTCCCAAGTAGGATGACAAGAAAGCCTAAATATATTTAACATAAATTGTATACTTACCTTTATGTTTTGGGGTACAGTATTTACTTTGTGAACAGTCTAGGTTTTTATTCCTCTTTTTATTGGGGAAAGTAGGTTGAAGATTAGATTGCCAAAACATGGTTTCTTTGGCATTGAAAACTGAATTGTATATTTATCCTTATGAGCATAGCCATGAATGCTACAAGTATCCTTTTTTAAAGGAAAGGGTTTTCTAAAATTTTGACAGATGCCAGACGATTACTGTAGATACCTGTTATGCAGACTCATAGGATGCTCATCCTACAAAAGTTACTTACAATGATGATTAAGATCAATGAGCCACTGGGATACAAGACTAGACACCATTAATCCTTTTTGCCCTGCAGCACTATCCTCTCTTACTACTTTTTTAATTATAAAAATCAAAACAACTATGAAGAATAAATTCTTTCCCCATCTCTCTGAGAAAAAAATATTTCCTGCGATTTTGTATGAGCATCAGATTCTGCATTCATGTTCTTAGATTGGAACTAGAGTACATTCACCCCATGAAAAACGATCAGTTTAAACATTTCACAAGAACAGTCTTTTTCTGCCACCATGTTTTTTTCACTAGAGAGAAGAGAAAAGAAAGGGATGACCCCCTCCATTCTGGGCTCTGGGCTCACCCACCTTCAGCATGGAGTCCCTGGCAAATTGTCGTGGAGAGTATGCAGCTTTTGCTGGGAAAAGACCCCCACCATTTCCTAAACAGCTGGTATAGGGCTGTGCCTCTAAGGAAGCTTGCTTATTAAAGTCTTAATTTTATTTGGGGCCTTGCTGATGGTTCCTGGATAAAGCTGGTCCATCATCTAAAAAATTCAACTAATTCTGTTATTGAAAATACAGAGCCCTGCTCTTTTCTTTTTGGGGGTACATGCAAGAACACAATTTTGTAACACACATTCTAAACATGCTTCCTTTTTGCCATATAAAGTACATGGAGGCCAACCCCATTATGTCCTATATAGGACCTTAACAATGGATTTCATCTGAAACAGGCTTAAGTAGCTATTTCTACTTTATGCTGAAAATAAATTATGGGCTGTGATTAATATTAAACCTAGAACTATGAATTTTCCTCAGTACAACACAACCTTTTACAGAGCAGTAAGAAGTTAGTAGCAAAGAGACCAGCCTAGTATCTTTGGACAGAAAAGGAAGTCTTCACATGGCATCAGTCAAAGCTATCATGGTACCTCCTGTGAAGTTAATAAACAATTGCTGCACTCCACCCTGGATTTTTCAGTATTTTGGTCCTACAGGAAGTGACTATGTGCAGTGATCTAAGGGAAGGATTCAATCCTTTTCAAAATGGCCCAGAACCACTGTTTTTATTATTAAATATCAGTTTGTGCAGTTTTACTCCTTAAGATAAGTACTTTAGATTTGATTACTACTGCCAAAACAGGCTCTGTCAAATAAACAGGCTTCAGAATTCCTTTAAGCTAATATTTCCTATTTGTTTTGCATCAGCTGCAGTGAAAGTCTATTGTCTCTGGTTTTAGTCTCCTTCTCTTCTTTTTCTACTTTCTTTCAGGTAATTGTACTTCCTAATGAGCTACTAATGACAGGAATCATTTACATTGATTTCATATGCTTAATCCAGATAAAGATATTGTGGCACACTAATACATGCAATAAATATATAAACAGAACATGGACAGTGTTCACATTCAGTTCTAGTTTATAGTCTGAGGGAAGATGAATGATATTATCCTGCTCTAGCAGATAGTAAGAAAAACATAGCTTTAGCAACCTTAGATCTGCTGTCATAAATTCCTTGGGATTAGTGTACATTCACCTCATCAGAACTTTTTTTTTCTAGACTGTCTCCAAGGGTATACGTTTGGTAGTATGGCCTCCTTTCAAGAGTTTTGTTTTTTTTGGCAGAAACAGGATGGCAGACTGGTTGGGCCACTGCTCATCTCCCCTGTGAGTCAGTTATAAGTGTAATTATGAATCATGTTTCTCAAGTAGAAGTTGCAGGTTCAGCATTTTGAGTATGAGAATCAGAGCAATGCACAACCATTACTTTAGATCATCATACATCCTAAGGTAAAACAGAGTTGTTGTACCGCGGAGTTAACACTCTTATTATTGAGCTTGATTTTTCTGCTCATACATATTTAGTCTTATCCACTTGAAGTCATGATACATAGACAGTCTCAATGCAATTCAAAAAAAATGTCAGGTTGTGTATAAAATAAAAGGCTCCATAACTAACGGACTGGTCTTGGCAAAGTAGTTACCTAAAAATAATCAGGTAGAAGAGAGGTATTCAAGAGAAAAGTAGTTCTGCCATTACAGTAGTTCTGGCTACATTGACTGCTCTCTCTGTCTCTTAGAAAGGAGTATGAGTTTTGTTTGGGGAATCAGGATCGTATGGAAGCCTACTTCCATTTATTTCATTTTATTTTTTGGCTGCACTGCATTCCAAATTTTTCAAAATGGGAAGTATCTAGCATCAAGAATTTATTTAGTTTGTATTTGCATAGTGACTGTTCACCTCTGTTGGCAGAGAATCAAGGAAGGGAGTGTTATTGACCGAATCCAAATTATCAATGTTGGGGACATGATTGAATCCATCAATGGTCAAAGTCTCATTGGCTGCCGGCATTATGAGGTTGCAAAAATGCTCAAGGATTTGCCCAAAGGTCACACCTTCACTCTGAAACTGACTGAACCCCGAAAGGCTTTTGGTACGTACATGTTAAAGGTGCTGCTATTGTACTGGCTGCTGAGAAGTGAAAATATGCAGTTGTATTTCTAATTCTATTTTCATGTGTTATTGCATATTTTTATTCTATAAACTGCTTTGAGATGCTTTTATATAGGAAGCAATATAAAACTGGATTTAATGTAAAATTAGCTCTAAACTGTCTTAGGTGAGAAAAATAGACATGTCAGAGAATAGCAAGTTGACAGTATACATATTTTCTCATTGAGATTGTTTATTAAAATTACCGTAGCTTTGTCCAGATGAATTCTATTGTCAGAAACTTAATGGTGGCTGGGCTCTTCTTTTCAGAGTTGGTCCCAGATCGCTGGTTGGAGATGAGGAAAATAGGCTCAACTGATCATAAGTTTTGCTTAATGAGGAAATTGACAAAAACTTTTTAATCAGGGGTATGCAACTTTTTTGTGAGCAAAGCTGATTGTTTCCTTGGCTGGTCTTAAAAACCTAAGCAGAATCAACCTAGTTAGTGCTTAGATGGTAAATTGTATGGAAATAGTTGGATAATAAGAAGGTTTGGGAAGTTGAAAAAATAAGCAATTTTGGGAAGTTGAAAAAATATCCCAGAAGAAAACAGTGGCAAACTCAAAGGAGATTTTACCTATTTTAAGTGCTATAGTAAAATAGTGATAACAGCAGTGTGGAAGAATACAGGGATGCTTAGTTTTAGATCATTTTCTTCTAAAATTGGTAGTAATTTGTAAGTAATTTGGATTGTTGCCAAATTTTAGCAGCATAATATAGGGAGCTCCAGGTATTAAAAAAAAACTAGTTTTGTTGTAGATGTGTCCCCATGTATGCTCTGTATTCTGAGGAGTAAAATTGCTGCTCCGCTCCACCCTCAAAGTTATGTAGTTTTTATCTAATCATCTCTGTTACATCCATATAGGAAGAAAAAGACCATTTGTGATGTAAAGCTTAAAATAAGGTGAGAGGTACAGATTTAGAAATAAACAATGAAGTAGCTACCTGTCATATTAAAAGTCTGGCTTCTCCATTATTACAAGAACACAGAAAGTACTTGAATACCATTATACTGGAGTTGGTCAAATCTTTTCCAACTAAAACTCTAACCGTGACTTGATTTTTGAAAATGTGGAATAGATACAAATACATTTCAGCCCATTATGCTGTTTGCTCAAAACATTTTAAAACATCCTTCTCAAGTGTGATGTCATGAACTATATCTCTTGTTACCATGGATGGGAATACCAGTAGTTGTAGCCAAAGTTATCCGGATGGCTATTTTAAAGGCCATCCACTTCAAGACTTTCCTCATGAGTTTGCAGTGTAACTCAAAATTAATATTTTTTGAAAGCTTACTTTTTAGTATGCTGATGATACTTATGTTTCTTGTCTTCCTGGACTTGAAGTTTTTTTAGCAAATATAACATTTTAAAGACTGATTTCCATGGATCTTTCATAGGCAGGTGAATGGTTACTCAGAAGTCTTTAGCAGTTGGCGAGTATATAATTTAGCAAGAGAAAGTTCATATGGAATGTGAGGCAAACTTCATAAATTTCACTAAGCTCAAACTAAGATCATATTTTGGCTTATTGCAATGTGTGAATGCCTTCCATTGTGATTTCTAATTCACAATTTCTTGTTCGGTGTTTTGGGTGAACCCAGTCAATTACTCATTTAAAAAGCCGTGATTAGCAACACTGTGACTCAGGGCAATGGGTAACATAGTCTGTACGTGAGCTCTTTACTACTGGTTATTTGTTGTCTTGTAAACTGAACTTGGCCAACCATACCTGTCATTTTGCTTACAACACTTAAATCACAATCCTATACTGAAATACATGTATAGCTAGGTTTTCACAACTATAATGAAATGAGCTAAAGGAAAAATTGCTAACTTGCTTTTAATTCAAAAAAACAGTTTGTTTATATCAAGGAACTTGAGGTAGTTCCTTAATGTGGGTGGGCTATTTTAGCTGGCACTGAACTCAGAGCAAGTGGAATTTGCCCTCTTAAACAGCATGTGGGCCACATCCACAAAGCTGCTTTGCTGTTTTTCCATTCCCTCCCATTCCAGAGCTGGTAAAAAATCATGCACCCAAATCTTGCTGCCCCTACAGTACTCCCTTACCTCACATCCAAAACAGGTCTGTGCTGCATTGGTGTCCATACAGCTTTAATACCTCAAATTCTAAGCTATAATTGGTGGTTCCCTGTGCTGTAATCCCAGCCCTGCCCACATTATCCAGCATATGAAAAGCCTTCTCCAGTTGGCATGCACAACACTTTGATTACTCCATGCATGGCATTTTTTTCTTTTTTTCCTAGCATGCCATCAACAGATTGAACTTTTTTCTTTTCACACCCTGAAACTGTGGTTTGACTGGTTAACTGTTGTCCTATTAGCCACTAGGTGACAGCAAATAGTTGGGGGAGGGGTTGTATGTCTTGGCTGGCATCTAGTGGTCATCTGGCTTTGTGCAAATGAGATGCAGTCGGTGGATAAGTGCTGCTGAAACAGCTTGAGTTTGAAAAAGGGGGTTAGCTGTAGAACTAACCAAAGAACATAATGTGAGAGGAAGCAAAAAGCTGGGGCTTCCCTGGGAACAACTGCCACTGGGAAGGGAATGCTCAACCACGCAGGCACAGGAGCTGAGTCCTTGAATTACACTTTCAAGTACTTGTGTTAAGCCTGGCATGGCTTGGTCAATTTCAAGGCTTCACACTTTCTGGGTTGGCCAATCCAAGAAGCAACCAACCTGTTTAAAAAAGAAAGACATGTAGAAACAAGAGTTCTAGTTTCCCTTGAAGCCAAGAATGTACAAAGAGGTCAGAGACCAGGCTGAAGGAAGGGTTCCATAGGAATCCTGCAGAGCCAATTTTGTTGTGTCCAGCTTGGGGCTGGGTGTATGTTTTTACACAACCTGAATTTTCTCACCTGCACGCACACTAAAGGTTCATCAGGTGCCTCACTCTTTAGGGATCCCTTTTCCAAGTATCCTAAAAAACATATAGTTAATGTAGGGATCAGCCTTTGCTCTGGGAACATCTTCCCACTAGTTTAACCTTTAGTAGGTCGTACTTTGAGAACATTTTCCCATATTAAGTTGTCAGTAGGTCATACTAATCTAAAGCTGGGTGGGAAAGACAGGAATTAAGGAATGTTCTTAGAGAGCTTCTTAGGGAACTTTAAGAACAAGCATAGCTTGTCTCTCACCATCTGTGATAGAAAGAACGCAAGTGGAAAAAGGAGTCCTGTTCTCTAAAAATGATGAAACTGTGTGTGAATAATGCCAATATCTGAATCCACCTGGGTGGTGGAATGACATTTCTGGTAATTGATCAAAGAAAGGAAGGATACGAAGCAGTGACACTTTGCTCTTAATCACAATCTAGAAATCCTGCAGTAGATTTTTTGTTTTGTTTTGAATGATCTGAATGGGTCTTTTTATCTTAACATGGATATGGTATTTCTACTTTTTTTTTTTAAGGCAGAATATGATAATCCCCAAAGAAGTTAGTAGCTTTAGCTGACTGTTGTTGTTGTTGTTATATTTTTATCCCACCTTTTTATATATAACTCAAGGCAGCGAACATAGCTACTATTCTTGCCTCCTATTTTCCCCACAACAATCTTGTGAGGTAGGTTGGGCTGAGAGAGAAAGACTGGCCCAAAGTCACCCAGCCAGCTTTCATGCCTAAATGTTAAATGTTGTAAAATTGTCAGTTGGTGGTATAATGTTCCTGCTGCTGCTGCACCAGCATCCCAACCACATAAAACAGGTTAGAACAATTATCTTTGCAAAGTGATTCCTGTGCTGTTTTAGGTCTACTTCAGGATTCCATGCCTTGTAAGGGCAGTACTAGCATGAGGGCTTTGCAGCTCCTCCCCAGTAGCTCAGACAAAAGAAGCAATGGTGAAAGTGGCAAGAAGTATATTGGTTCCTCCCTTCTCTTCAACACAATACAAGGTGGTGCAAAGTGCTAGATTATAAGGTGCTCTTTTTCGTTTGGCAAACAAAAATAGCAGCACTATGGAAATGCCCTTTCTCAAATTAGCAGTTCCAAATGACTGTCTCCAATTGATGTAACACAATAATAATTTGGTTGTTCTGAGAAATCATCTTGGACCATCCAGCAGTTTAGATCAGGAACCATCTGCCTAATTTAGAATTATAGTGCAGCAACATTTTCTCACCAGCAGAGGTCAGGACGGCATCACCTAGTAAGAATTTGTTTTCCCCCCTCCCGGCCCCCCTTGGCAGCCCACATTCTGCTATAGAAAGAAAGGTTTACTCTGGCGTGGTCAGCCTTGTCCTGTAGCAACAGAATGAAGCATCCTGTTTCAGGCAATAGGATGGGGTGGATACAAACAGGAATGGTCTGAATAGGAATCTAGTATTACTTACTTACTTATTTATTTGATTTCTATAGCCGCCCATCTCAGCGAGTGACTCTGGGTGGCTTACAACAATAAAACTATAAAACAATTAAAACAGTTACAATTAAAACAGAATATAAAAGAAATACAAAAGAAATATACATGGCTGCCAAGTGAGCAGTGCATGGATGTTAATACAGCCAAGAGACGGGACCATCCACACGCTCGAGGCCCCAGGCCCGGGCACAAAGCCAGGTCTTCATGGTATTACTTGCAGTAATATTACAAAAATATTGGCTAGTAGTAAAGGGGTACAGTTTGAGCTCTGCCTGAAATGCCAATTATATGTTGGTCCGGCAATGCAAACAATTTCAAAATATATTTGGTCTGTAAAATGTTCCTCTCTCTATGAGCATCTATATGTGTTTACCATTATGAACTTACGACTATCGCTGGTGAATGTGGCCAGTATATTTTTCAAGGGGAAAGCCTTGGGAGAAGCTGCATGGCCCACCTTTGAAAACAGAGTGCCTCTAGGCAGTGTTTCTGAGATGACACACTACTCATCTTCATCCCCTTTTCTCTCAAATGGCAAAAAAGGCAAGGGTGAATTCCCTTAAACGTACGTGCAATTGCCCTACTTCTCTTACTCAGCAGCATATAATAATACATGCATGAACACACCCTCCTTTGCACCATGCTGATCACATTTGGGGGCTTGGCCAACAAAGCCAATAAAAACTTGTGGGCCTCTGCTTCTCAATCCCAAAGTTTTGTTAAGTCCCTGAGGAAGGGATACATGCTCACTGGTATACAGAGGGAATATTGGCAACCCAGAGGGAAGAAGAAGGAATGGAACAGTAGCATGTAGATGTCCCAGTAGAGTTCTGAGGAAGTGAACTACTTTAGCAGAGTGTGAAGCAGTAGTACCCTAGCCTTGGGGTGAGAAATGCAGGAAGCTTCTTGGTGAGGACGTGTGCATTTGCATATGTTTATTGATTATTCTCATGCCAGCAGCCTTATTCTGGGAAGGATCTGGCTCCTTTTTGATCACCAGTGTTTGCTGTCATTTAATTTCTCTGTCCTAGTTCTATTTTGTTGTTTATTCATTTAGTCGCTTCCGACTCTTTGTGACTTCATGGACCAGCCCACGCCAGAGCTTCCTGTCGGTCGTCAACACCCCCAGCTCCCCCAGGGACGAATCCGTCACCTCTAGAATATCATCCATCCACTTGCCCTTGGTCGACCCCTCTTCCTTTTGCCCTCCACTCACCCTAGCATCAGCATCTTCTCCAGGGTGTCCTGTCTTCTCATTATGTGGCCAAAGTATTTCAGTTTTGCCTTTAATATCGTTCCCTCAAGTGAGCAGTCTGGCTTTATTTCCTGCAGGATGGACTGGTTTGATCTTCTGGCAGTCCAAGGCACTCTCAGAATTTTCCTCCAACACCACAGTTCAAAAGCATCTATCTTCCTTCTCTCAGCCTTCCTTATGGTCCAGCTCTAGCAGCCATATGTTACTACGGGGAACACCATTGCTTTAACTATGCGGACCTTTGTTGTCAGTGTGATGTCTCTGCTCTTAACTATTTTATCGAGATTTGTCATTGCTCTTCTCCCAAGGATTAAGCGTCTTCTGATTTCCTGACTGCAGTCAGCATGCGCAGTAATCTTCACACCTAGAAATACAAAGTCTTTCACTGTTTCTACATTTTCTCCCTCTATTTGCCAGTTCTCAATCAAGCTGGTTGCCATAATCTTGGTTTTTTTGAGGTTTAGCTGCAACCCAGCTTTTGCACTTTCTTCTTTCACCTTCATCATAAGGCTCCTCAGTTCCTCTTCGCTTTCAGCCATCAAAGTGGTATCATCTGCATATCTGAGATCGTTAATGTTTCTTCCAGCGATTTTAACCCCAGCCTTGGATTCCTCAAGCCCAGCATGTCACATGATGTGTTCTGCATACAAGTTGAATAGGTAGGGTCAGAGTATACAGCCCTGCCGTACTCCTTTCCCAATCTTAAACCAGTCTGTAGTTCCATGGTCTGTTCTTACTGTTGCTACTTGGTCGTTATACAGATTCTTCAGGAGGCATACAAGATGACTTGGTATCCCCATACCGCTAAGAACTTGCCACAATTTGTTATGGTCCACACAGTCAAAGGCTTTAGAATAGTCAATAAAACAGAAATAGATGTTTTTCTGAAACTCCCTGGCTTTTTCCATTATCCAGCGGATATTGGCAATTTGGTCCCTAGTTCCTCTGCCTTTTCTAAACCCAGCTTGTACATCTGGCAATTCTCGCTCCATGAGTTGCTGAAGTCTACCTTGCAGGATCTTGAGCATCACCTTACTGGCATGTGAAATGAGTGCCACTGTTCGATAGTTTGAACATTCTTTAGTGTTTCCCTTTTTTGGTATGGGGATATAAGCTGATTTTTTCCAATCGGATGGCCATTCTTGTGTTTTCCAAATTTGCTGGCATATAGCATGCATTACCGTGACAGCATCATCTTGCAAGATTTTGAACAGTTCAGCTGGGATGCCGTCGTCTCCTGTTGCCTTGTTATTAGCAATGCTTCTTAAGGCCCATTCAACCTCACTCTTCAGGATGTCTGGCTCTAGCTCATTGACCACACCGTCAAAGCTATCCCCGATATTGTTATCCTTCCTATACAGGTCTTCTGTATATTCTTGCCACCTTTTCTTGATCTCTTCTTCTTCTGTTAGGTCCTTGCCATCTTTGTTTTTGATCATACCCATTTTTGCCTGGAATTTACCTCCGATGTTTCTAATTTTCTGGAAGAGGTCTCTTGTCCTTCCTATTCTATTGTCGTCTTCCACTTCCGCGCATTGCTTGTTTAAAAATAATTCCTTATCTCTTCTGGCTCACCTCTGGAATTTTGCATTTAATTGGGCATATCTCCCCCTATCACTGTTGCCTTTTGCTTTCCTTCTTTCTTGGGCTACTTCTAGTGTCTCAGCAGACAGCCATTTTGCCTTCTTGGTTTTCTCTTTCTTTGGGATGTATTTTGTTGCCGCCTCCTGAACAATGTTGCGGACTTCTGTCCATAGTTCTCCTGGGACCCTATCTACTAAGTCCAGTCCCTTAAATCTGTTCTTCACCTCCACTGCATATTCCTTAGGAATATTAGTGAGCTCATATCTAGCTGATCTGTGGGTCTTCCCTAATCTCTTTAGTCTGATCCTAAATTGTGCAATAAGAAGTTCGTGATCTGAACTACAGTCAGCTCCAGGTCTTGTTTTTACCGACTGTATAGATGTCCACCACCTTTGGCTGCAAAGGATGTAGTCAATCTGGTTTCAGTGTTGTCCATCTGGTGAAGTCCATGTATAAAGCCGTCTCTTAGGTTGCTGGAAGAGAGTGTTTGTTATGCACATTGAGTTGTCTTGGCAAAATTCTATCAGCCTATGTCCTGCTTCATTTTGTTCTCCCAGGCCATGCTTACCTGTAATTCCAGGTGTCATTTGACTGCCCACCTTAGCATTCCAATCTCCCGTGATGAAAATAACATCTCTTTTAGGCGTGTTGTCCAGTAGGTGCTGCAGATCCTCATAGAACTGCTCTACTTCAGCTTCTTCAGCATCTGTGGTTGGGGCGTATATTTGGATCACTGTGATGTTAGATGGCTTGCCCTGAATTCGAACTGAGATCATTCTATCATTTTTTGGATTGTATCCAAGCACTGCTTTAGCCACTTTACTATTAATTATGAAGGCTACTCCATTTCTTCTGTGGTCCTCTTGTCCACAGTAGTAGATCTGGTGGTCATTTGATGTGAAGTGGCCCATTCCGGTCCATTTCAGTTCACTGACACCCAGAATGTCTATCTTTAATCTTGACATCTCACCAATAACCACATCCAATTTGCCCTGGCTCATAGATCTTACATTCCAGGTTCCAATGGTGTGTTGATCCTTAGAACATCGGATTCGCCGTTCACCACCAGCACCGTCGGCCACTAGCCGTCCTTTTGGCTTTGAGCTAGCTGCGTCATCACGTCTGGGGCTAGTTGAACTCATCCTCTGTTCCTCCCCAGTAGCATTTTGACCATCTTCCGACCTGGGGGTCTCATCTTCCGATGGTATACCAACATATCTCTGGTTGTACTGATCCATTGAGTTTTCACGGCAAGAATACTGGGGTGGGTTGCCATTACCTTCCCCAGGGATCACATTTAGTTCTATTAGGCTGGTTATTATACAAGTTATTTTTGAATCCTGGTCCTGAGTATTTTCTGAAACCTAACCCAGGGTTTCAGAACCCAGGGTTCCATGGAACCCCAGGGTTCTGTGGCAGGCCACTAGGGGTTCCCTGGGAGATCATGATTTATTTAAAAAATTATTTCAAATTCGGGCAACTTCACATTAAAGTGGTAAGTTTCATTCTTTATTTTTAGTTTAAGAACACTGTTAACACATATATACAGGCCTACCCATGAACCGAATAAATGATTTTGTCACTTCTGGCCTATATTTGAGCCTGAATGTGCTGGGGTTCCCTGAGGCCTGAAACATATTTCAAGGGTTCCTCCAGGGTCAGAAGGTTGAGAAAGGCTGACCTAACCTGTTCCATTTAGTAGAGCCTGCTACAAGATTACTTTTGGGGTAGCTACAGAACCTAGGAGCTATGTATCTCTGGTTCACTCACTATTTATAATGCTTCCTCCCACTACTTGGAGTAAGTGTTTCTAAATACATCATATTCCCTGTTTGCCCTTCAGCTCATCCATCACTTCATTCTGTCTCTACCATTGCAAATTCCTTCCTACTTGAGTGACTCATTGGATAGTTCTGGGAAAGATGATGATTTTCAACTTTTCAATTTACTTCCGCATTGGCTGAAGTCACTGTACTGTATGTGCACCAATCTTTCACGGTACCTTTCATCTCCACTGCTGAATTAATATTTGCTAGTGCTGCAGGAGTATTGTGCTTATTCCTTTTCCATCTGTTACTCCAGTGTAAATGTTGTTAGCCAGGAGCAGAATGGATAACTTTTCAAATGGAACCCCTTTTCCCATTTGGTTTTAAAGCTAACCAGATCAATCCAGAATCACTTCTGTGCAAGTATCTTTGGGGATAAGAGAAATGAGCTACAAAATGGATTCCTTGGTTCCAGAAATTACTTCTTGCTTTCTCAGAAAACAGTTCTGGAACGTGACATGTGCTGCTTGTTTTCTTTGTCCCAAATGAGACAGAGATCACTTAATACTATACCTCCTTCAAATGTCTTTATGAAAATTAGTAAGCTTAGTGTGTTCACACACAAAAATGTATTTGATCAATGATCAGAACAATAAAAGAGTTGGACAGCAACATTACATTACAATAATATAGCATAATAAAAATTTATTAAAAAATAAAAAGTACTATTTACATTAAAACTATACTCTGGTTTCTCTTCAGGTCATATAAATATTTCACTTAATTTGTTGGGGGTGGGGCAAACCTCCATATATGCAACTATATTTAAGTATTTGTGCCTGAATATATATTTGCAGCAGTTTATAGGCATAAAACAAATTCCAGGTTTGTTTCTACATTTCAATAAATGTGATTATTGTTCAATAGACATTCTCTGCATCTCATATTTTAACATTTTTAACCTTTTTCTCCCCCTTCCCCTCTGCTTTCCTCTCCCATATTCTGAGATGCGTTCATTCTGAATTTGGTAATTGATAGAAAATGCAAAGCTGACAACTAAGAATGTAATGAAAAATAAAATGATAGTTATAGTCTGAATTGGGCCAGGGTAAAATTAATCAAGGGGAGATTTTCTCAGAGTTACCATGATAACTTTAAGATATGTGGACTTCAGCTCCCAGAATTGCCCAGCTAGCCTAGGAGGATCACAGATGCTGCCTGCCAGAGGGATCACATGTGCTTAACTTACCTGTGGAATATGACAAGGGTCATATAGACCTCACATGTAGGTTCTGTGGCAGAGCTCTTCTTTCCATCAGTGATCTAAGTTTTCTTGCAACAGTGCCTTCTTTCAAAACTACCATTCCTCTTGACTTTCATTTCACTGAGCCACTAAGCCTTTGGCAGAAACAATAGAACCATGTTTCTCATCCATGGTAACTTTAAGATCCGTGGACTTCAACTCCTAGAATTTCCCAGCCAGCATGGGGAATTCTGGGAGTTGATGTCCACACATCTTAAAGTTGCTAAGGCTGAGAAACACTACAATAGAAGAATATCTTGGAGGAGCCACAGGTGGGAATGTGGGCATTTGTTCAAATTCCTGCACCAATGTCCTTTGAGCAAACCATGGGTTATTAAAGCAGCACCTTATTTTTATCCATGGCAGGTCTTTTGAGTAAAAAGTTCTCATCCTTTTTTATGTAATACAGAGTACATAAAAATATTAGGGTTGGAGGAGCAATATTAGAGTCGTCCCTAAATGAATTAAATTTGGATTCCAGCATGGATTCCAGTCTTAGTCTTACCAGGGAATCAATACATTTTCCCACTGTCTGCTTCACTGTAAGTGCTTTGCCACTTCTAAGCACTATTCATTCCTATTTTTATTCATGAAGTTTGGTTGAAAGATGAGTCGCGCTGATCTGCCTCTGTGACTTATTGGTTAGATTCAACATCACACCAAGCCACAAAACACCGTTATACCAATCACAACTGTACACTAAACTAAAACCAAATAAGCTACATTTGGGCTAAATAAATACGTGAATCCCAGGCGTCGTGCTAAGCTATGATTCTGGTTTAGCCATAATGGTTGAGTTTTCAGAATATGGCAACACAGCATATATTGGCTTAGCTCACAAATGTATCCTTTGTTTCTCCCTTCAAATGAGTACTGCCCTGGATGCTTGTTGGCTGTCAGTAAGTTGCAATGAAAAAGATGGTGCTTGGATGCCCAGCTAATAAAGGCAGATACCAGTCACAAATATTATGAAGCTTTGTTGACAAGTTAGGATTGCACTGGTCTCTGAGGTGTTTCCATTTTTTAGCAAGGAAAGGGCCAGAAGCATCTAGGGTTGCTACTTGCTTCTGACTAAACAGACATTTTATTAGCTTATTTCTGTCTGTGCATTCCCAGCTCTGCAAAGAAGAGGCCCATTTATGGTGTCCCCTTAAGTTTGCAATGCTAGCTGTTGAATTGGACTTAGCTGAATAATTTTCCCCTCCACCTCAGTTTGTGTTTATAATTAGGACCTTTAATGTATAAATTATTGGTCATGAAATGCCTCTGCCTAGGATAAATTCTGTCCCCCTGAAGTGAAACAGCCTAATTTTTGCAACAAAGTATGTGTATTACAAAGGGAAAATGGCAGGAATCACTACTACAAAGGGGTCTGTACCCCTCATAAGAGCCTATAGTATTGTTTGAAGACCACAGCTTGTGAATCTCCCTTAGCATAGTAATAAGCAATGAGGCAGGACATAGAGGGCTTGCTTGCTAAATTTACATCCTATTTTTATTTGCCAAGAATGTGCTGATTCTCAAGGGGTAGCTTTGGTTCAGGCGTATCCTACTATAGGTCCTTGACTACCACTTGGCAAATTATGTTTGATGTTTAGAGGGGCCTGATTTCACCATCATGTCCAGGAACAGTTTTCTGCCCAGATCAAAGACTTTCTTGCTCTTAAATCTGGCAGAACCATAGTTCATAACATGCTGGTCTACCCTTGGTGTATAATGGAATGCTGGAAGCCTCCCAGGGTGTGTATGAGTTGAAGGGGAAGGGAGCCAGACAGTTGCCTGTTGATGGTGGTACCAAGAAGCTGTAAGCAAGCAATACCCTTTCCCCCAAATAACTAGGCTTTGCAAATCCTCAGCCCAGTATAGTTAACACTATTAAGGTAATTCCACATAGTTATCATTAACCTGTTTCACTTGTGATATCTTCCCCTTGGCATGTTGTTTATTGCTATTTCCTGATCACTGAACATGATAGTAAGAAAATGCATAACCATCTACTGGCATTTCAAGCAAAGGGCATATGTGGTCTTGACTTCCAGTTCCTCAGAAGCAATGTCATATTCAAGTGCATGATTAGTTAGTATACACATAACACATCTAAAGCTCATGTTACGTATTTTCTTTTTCGTTTAGATACAGGAAGAGGCTATATAGGGAAGGACTGTAGAATGTGGCATGTGTTTTGCACTTTGCCAGCTCAATCCCTAGCATTGTTAGATAAGGTTTGGAAAGTATTCCCATTTGAAATGCTGAAGAGCTGCTGTGAGTCACTGTAGGTAATGCTAGACCAGTTGAATTAGTAGCCTGAGTTGATATTTGTGAAAGTAAGTAAAGACAAAAGAAGCATATTGATCCTTAGAATCAAGACCAGGCCTGTTACTGTTATCTAAATCTGGAATTATGTTGTTGGCTGATACAAGTGTAACTCAATACAATATCTCAAGATCATTATAAGTAAAGAAAAGTTACACCGTAGGTTCATTTTATAAAGGAAGACCTAGAGGCATGAAGAATGGATGCCAAGCTTCCATTCTGGAATAGTCTGTTACCTTTTCTTACAATTTCAGATTTTGAGTTTGTAACTACATTGGCAATATACCTTGCAGTGGTTTCTTCAACATTCACTCCAGCTTTGATAGCATTTCTCTGGTCTCTAACAATTCTGTGGTAGGGATACAAAAATCTACTCTCCAGCCCAAATGCCTGTTCTAGAAGTACCCCCAGATGGGATTTTTGAAGTGTGCTTGGCACTTGATAAACATACTTACCCAGAGATTGCTGTAATCGTCACATCTACTTTATGTTTATTTTTGAAATCTGGCAACTTAAACTATTCTTGAAACGTCATGACAAAGAATTTATGTCTCATCCAGCTACATTCCTAGAATAGTATGTCCTTCCAATCCCAGTTGGAACTTTAACCTGCCAGTTCTTTTTCCAAGACCACACACTTGGAGCTACCTCCCATAACTTAAAATAGATTGGGTGGTTTGTTTTTTGTTTTTTTAGGGAACAAAACACATTTGAAAGCCTCAGAATTTGTGAAGCTGCTGTAGAATCATTACTGTATATCAGTTTTCCTTTAAAGTGGTGATTTGAACTAGTATGAAGATTACTTAGTTTGTTGGAGAACAATATTTATGTAAATGTTTGATTCAGCTATTGAGTATCACAAATACACTAAACATAATTGGTAACATTTTCTTTTCTTTTTTTCTTTATTTTGGTGAGTACTCTATTGCTTCAAGGGATGACTAAGATCAGGGATTGGATTTGAGAACTAATGCTACAATATATTTGTTAATTTGCTCTCCATTTGTAGTAGCATCAGGGGTTGCAGAAGAGAGAAATGCTTTAGTTGATGGATTTGAAATCACTTCTGTATCTGCACTCCTCTTGCCCAACTTTTAAAACTTGGAGTCTGGCTTCACCATCTTTTCTTTTAAGGGTTAATGGGATGGTGTTCACCTATAGAAAGTTATGCTTTCTGCTAACCTGAAAAAAATTAAGTAAAGAGAATAGAGCATCCCATTTCAGAAGGACATTGAGTAAAAAATTTCTTAAGCTAGAAATAACTATGGAAAGATTCTCATTTGGGAGCTGGCATTGTCCCCCTCAGAAATATTAAAAAATTCAGCATGTTCAAGGCAGTACATTCAAAGGCCAGCTTGTCCGACATATTTAAAATCAGACTCAGAAGAAACGTATTTTTACTTTAAATCTTGTTACTTGTTAACTTTTGTAGTAATCTAATTAGGGCAGAAATGAAATATGCCAGAAGTAGAACATGTCTCAGCCTTAAGAATATACAGACGTGTGTGCCCTTATCATTTGTATTAAGTTATTAAGGCATTCTCCACAAGACAGTTATACGCAGCAGCAATTTGCCAGAAACTAATTTTATCCTTTGAAAATGAGTTATAGATATTCCAATACATGTACAATTAAGGAAGAACAGTTTCTTTGCTGATTTCAAAAGAGCTTATGACACCGGGAGAGGGGAGAGAAAAAATATTACCTTAAGAACCCACAGAAATACAAGTTAAGTTGGAATGACTATATAAATGGAGTATTCTCAGTTGGACCCTTATCAAGCATGCTAAATAGAATTGCAGAACAATATCTGATACTATTCTCCCCTTTGAAATGAAATGC